>NW_004443951.1:19625988-19627410 GCF_000243295.1 Trichechus manatus latirostris | reverse complement strand
AAACCCAAAGGGATCTATCCACATAAATGGAAAAACATACCATGCTCATGGACAGGTAGACTCAACATTGTGAAAACGACAATTCTACCCAAAGCAATTTACAGATATAATGCAATCCGATCCAAATACCAACAACATTCTTTAAAGAGATGGAAAAACTAATCATTAACTTTATATGGACAGAGAAGAAGACCCGGATAAGTAAAGCACTATTAAAGAAGAGGAATGAAGTAGGAGGACTCACACTACCAGACCTCAGAACCTAGCTATACAGCTACAGTAGTCAAAACAGCCTGGTACTGGTACAACAACATATACATTGACCAGTGGAACAGAATTGAGAACTCAGATGTAAACCTATCCACCTATAGTCACCTGATCTTTGACAAGGGCCCAACGTCCATCAAAGGAGTAAAGCGTCTTTTTTAACAAATGGTGCTGGCAAAACTGGATGTCCATCTGCAAAAAAATGAAACAGGACCCATACCTCACAACATATACAAAAACTAATTCAAAACGGATCAACAACCTAAATATAAAGCCAAAAACGATAAAGTGCATAAAAGAAAAAATAGGATCAATGCTAGAGGCCCTAATACACGGTATTAACAGGATACAAACCATAACCAACAACACACAAACTCCAGAAGATAAGCTAGATAACTGGGATCTTCTAAAAATTAAACACTCGTGCTCATCAAAAGACTTCACCAAAAGAGTAAAAAGAGAACCTACAGACTGGGGAAAACTTTTTGGACATTACAAGTCAGACAAAGGTCTAATCTCTGATATGTACAAGAAAATCTGACACCTCTACAACAAGAAGACAACTAATTCAATTTACAAATGGGCAAAGGAAATGAACAGACACTTCACCAAAGACGACATTTAAGCAGCCAACAGACACCTGAGGAAATGCTCGCGATCACTAATCTCACCCCCGGCATTACACGAATCAAAAAAAAAGGAAATAACAAATGTTGGAGGGGCTGCGGGGAGATCAGAACTCTTACGCACTGCTGGTGGGAATGTAAAATGATACAACCATTCTGGAAAATGATACTGGGCTTCCTTAGAAAGCTAGAAATAGAAATACCATACGATCCAGCAATCCCACTCCTAGAAATATATCCTAAAGAAATAAGAGCCGTCACACGAATAGACATATGCACAGCCATATTCATTGCAGCACTGTTCACAATAGCAAAAAGATGGAAACAACCCAGATGCCCATCAGCAGATGAATGGATAAACAAACTATGGTACATACACACAATGGGGTATTATGCAATGATAAAGAACAATAATGAATCTGTGAAGCATCTCATAACATGGATGAAACTGGAGAACATTATGCTGAGTGAAATAAGTCAATCACAAAAGGACAAATATTGTATGAGACCACTACTGTAAAAACTCATG
>NW_004443951.1:19596724-19625032 GCF_000243295.1 Trichechus manatus latirostris | reverse complement strand
TGAAATGGTGTATCTTCGGCTATGTATATTTTTACCAAAAAAATAAACAGGTTGAGAAGGGAAAGGGTTGACATATCGTGGCGTTGTTAACCAATGTCATAAAACAATATGTGTACTGACTGTTTAATGAGAAACTATTTGTTCTGTAAACCTTCACCTGAAGTACAATTAGAAAAAATAAAAATAATAAAAAAAAAAAAAAGAAAAATGTAGACCAAAACTCTAACTTCACAAAAAAGGACCAGACTTACTGGCCTGACAGAGACTGGAGAAACCCCGCAAGTACGGCCCCTGGATACCCTTCTAGCTCAGTAATGAAGTCACCTCCCGAGGTTCACCGTTCACCCAAAGATTAGATAGCCCCATAAAACAAAATGAGACTAATGGGGCACAACAGTCCAGGGACAAGGACTACAAGGCAGGAGGGGGCAGGAAAGCGGTAATAGGGAACCAAAGGTTGAAAAGGGACAGTGTTGACATGTCACGGGGTTGTTAACCATTGTCATAAAACAGTATGTGTACTGTTTAATGAGAAACTATGTTCTGTAAACCTTCATCTAAAGAACAATAAAAAATAAAACAGAAGGGAAAACTAAAAGTGTCATCTGAAACAGGGTAACCAGAGGCAACAGATCTAAGAGGAGCTGGGAGATAGAAACATGCAACTAGGATAACCTCGCTGCATAAAGCTAATTTAAACATAAAATACACTAGTGGGATTAATGATCACACTAAAAGTATTACTGAAAACATTAGACAGATTTCCGGGACGTGAGAAGTGGGAACACTGCCTACAGCTGGCCCTTGTTCCTTCACCAAACCATGTAAGAAGCCCATCTTTCTATCAAGAAAGAGGCCCAAGAGGGAGAAGAACTCTATTCCCCAAATTACTCTGAGAAGTCTTAAAAATATTTTTAAAAAGAAATAACAATACTCACAGCTGACACACAGTCTCAATTTTAAAACATCTCTTAGTTATATTAAATAAATTAAAGCAAGGTCAAAAATAACCTGTATAAATATATTATTTTTAAGAATGTAATTATATATATTTTGGTAAACGTATACTTTTTTTTTCCCCTGGAAAGAATTTCTTGAAACTCTTAAAACATAAGGATGGGAGAAGACATTCACTTTACTGAACCATTGAAAGTTCCTAAATATGTACATTACCTGTTTCTAAAAATTGTCAAAAAGGGTTATGTGGGTAATAGAACCAGATTTCTTCTTTTTATGTCTTAGTATTAGAAACTGTTGGGAAGAAAGTCCAAACTGAGCAGCACGTGAGTAAGACAAATAAAGGAAAGACATTCAAAACAAGCAGAAGATAGAAACAGACCTCAAAGGTCATGAATTTTTTTTGTGCACTTCAAAAAAGCAACAGAAGGGGGAGCTCTAGGGCTATGAAGCTAGAAAAAGTATACTGACCAATTCTGCCTTTTTGAAGTTCAGGAAAACTGATTTCAGAGGAAAATTAGCAAAAGCTCTCCAAAATTTACTACGAAGCTGTAATAATTAAGACTGTGTGGTACTAGCCTAAGGATAAACATACGGATTAACGGAATAGAATCTATTTCAGAAAATGACAGTATGAGATCCAGAAATAAAAAGTTACACTTATGGTCAACTGATTTTCAACAAGGGTGTCAAGACAATTCAATGGGGAAAAGAATAGTCTTCTCAACAAATGGTGTTTGGACAACTGGAGAGCCACATGCAAAAGAATGAAGTTGGAACCCTACCACACACCATAAATAAAAATTAACTCAAAATGGATCCAAGACCTAAATGTAAGCGTTAAAACTGTAAAACTCTTAGAACCAACTGGGCTAGGCAATGGTTTCTTAGATATGACAACAAAAGCAAAAGTGACCAAAAAAAAAAAAAAAAAAAGATAAATTGGACTGCATCAAAATGTAACATTTTTGTGTTGCAAATGATATCACCAAGAAAGTGAAAAGACAACTCATGGAAATATGAGGAAATATGTGCAAATCATGTATCTGATAAGGGACTTGTGCCCAGAATACATAAAGAACTCCTACAACTCAAAAATAAAAAGACAAAAAAAAAAAAAAATAGGCAAAGGATTTGAACAGACATTTCTCCAAAGAAGATATACAAATGGCCAATAAGCACAGAAAAAGATGCTCAACATTATCAGTCACTGTTGTTGGGCGCCTTCAAGTCGATTCCAACTCATAGCAACCCTACAGAATAGAGCAGAACTGCACCATGGGGCTTCCTTGGCTGAAATCTTTATGCGAGCAGATTGCCAGGTCTTTTCTCCCACAGAACTACTGGTGGGTTTAAACCCGACCTTTCAGTTAGCAGCCAAGCACTTAATCACTACGTCATCAGGGCTCCTTCGTGAGAGAAATGCAAATCAAAACCACAATACCACTTTACATCCACTAGGATGGCTACCGGAGCCCTGGTAGCACAGTAGTTAAGCGTTCAGCTGCTAACCAAAAGGTCAGCAGCTCAAATCCACCAGTCGCTCCTTGGAAACCCTATGGGGCAGTTCTACTTTGTCCTATAGGGTCACTATGAGTTGGAATCGACTTGGTGGCAATAGGTTTTAGGATGGCTACAATCAAAAAGATAAACAATAATGAGTGTTGGTGAGGACAGGAGAAATGCAACACTCACACATTACTGGAGGGAATGTCAAATGGTACAGTCACTTTGGAAAACAGTTCGACGGTTCCTCAAAAGGTTAAATAAACACAGAGTTACCATGTGACCCTGCAATTCCACTCCCAAGTATACGTCTAAGAGAAATGAAAACATATATCCACACAAAAACTTGCACATGAATGTTCACAGCAGCATTACTCATGACAGTCAAAAGGTGAAAACAAAAAAGTCTTTTTTTTGAGGGGGGTGATAACGGTGTTAAGAGTCTATTATTTACTAAATTGTACACCTGAAAAACGCTGAATAGGAAAATGTTGTGTTATATATGTATAGGAGACCCTGGTGGCATAGTGGTTTAAGAGCTACAGCTGCTAACCAAACGGCTGGCAGTTCAAATCCACCAGGTGCTCCTTGGAAACCCTGTGAGGCAATTCTACCCTGTCATATAGGGTCGCTATGAGTTGGAATTGACTCAGTGGAAATTTTTTTTTAATATGTATATGTTTTAGAACAATAAAAAAGAATCAGACGCAAGGGGAAAAAAAGAATCTAACTGGAACTGAAGCCATTCCTAGAGACCACCCTTCAGACAGGCCCATAAAATAAACAATAACACCTGAGAGATATGTGCTCCTTAGATCAAGCAATTATAGGAGATCAAAAGGGCAACATTTGCACAAGGGCAAAGATGAGAAGGCAAGAAGGGGTAGCAATTTAGAACACAAGGAAATGAGGAACCTAGGATGGAAATGGGGGTAGTGCTGGCACAATGTGGGGGGACACTTTATGTACAAACTACTGAATGGGAAACTAATTTGCTCTGTAAACTTTCACCTAATGCACAATTAAAAAAAAAAAAAGTAAGTTATCTGCAACTTACCCTCAAGTAATCAGCAAAAAAGAAAATAATAATAAGGGTATACAGAGAAAAGGTCCTTGGGTGGCATAAACATTTGCACTGACCTACTAACAAACAGGAAAGTTGGTGGTTTGAACTCACCCAGTGGCATCACCTGGCAAGGTCTGGAGATCTGCTTCCATACAGACTACACCCAAGAAAACCCTACGGAGCAGTTATATTCTGTAACACATGGAGTCGCCATGAGTCGGAGCCAACTCGACAACAACAGGTTTTTTTTTTTTTTTTGTGGGGTTTTTGTGGTATAAAGAGCGAGTTAGAGAGCTAATGTATCATGTTAATAATCGGGGGCTCCAGATGAAGGTTTTTTGCAGTCTGAAAGTGATCAAATATGCAATCAGGATGCATTGATAATTACTGGTGATTGGAATGCAAAAGTTGGAAATGAAGAAGGATCGGTAGTTGGAAAATACAGCCTTAGTGATAGAAACAACGCCGGAGATCGCATGACAGAATTTTGCAAGACCAACAACTTATTCATTGCAGATACCTTTTTCAACAACATAAATGGAGACTATACACGTGAACCTCGCCAGATGGAATACACAAGAATCAAATCGACTACATCTGTGGAAAGAGACGATGGAAAAGCTCAATATCATCAATCAGAAAAAGGCCAGGGGCCAACTATGGAACAGACCATCAGCTGCTCATATGCAAGTTCAAGTTGAAACTGAAGAAAACTAGAACAAGTCCACAAGAGCCAAAGTACAACCTTGATTATATGCCACCTGAATTTAGAGAGCATCTCAAGAACAGATTTGATGTGCTGAACACTAATGACCAAAGACCAGACGAGTTCTGCAATGACATCAAGGACATCATACATGAAGAAAGCAAGAGGTCATTAAAAAGACAGGAAAGAAAGAAAAGACCAAAATGGATGTCAGAAGAGACTCTAAAACTTGCTCTTGAACATCAAGTAGCTAAAGCAAAAGGAAGAAATGATGAAGTAAAAGAACTGAAGATTTCCAACGGCAGCTCAAGAAGACAAAGTAAAGTATTATAATGACATGGGCAAAGAGCTGGAGATAGAAAACCAACAGGGAAGAATGCACTCAGTATTTCTCAAGTTTGAAAGAACTGAAGAAAAAATTCAAGCCTCGAGCTGCAACAGTGAAGGATTCTATGGGGAAAATATTAAATGACACAGGAAGCAGCAAAAGAAGATAGAAGGAATACACAGAGCATTATACCAAAGAGAACTGGTCGATGTTCAGCCATTTCAGGAGGTAGCATATGATCAGGAACTGATGGTACTGAAGGAACAGTCCAAGCTGCACTGAAGGCATTGGTGAAAAACAAGGCTCCAGAAATTGACGGAATATCAATTGAGATGTTTCAACAAACGGATGCAGCAGTGGAAGTGCTCACTCGTCTATGCCAAGAAATTTGGAAGACAGCTACCTGGCCAACTGACTGGAAGAGATCCATATTTATGCCTATTCCCAAGAAAGGTGATCTAACCGAATGTGGAAATTATTGAACAATATCATTAATGTTACACACAAGTAAAATTTTGCTGAAGATCATTCAAAAGTGGCTGCAGCAGTACATTGACAAGGAACTGCCAGAAATTCAAGCCAGATTCAGGAGAGGACGTGGAACAAGGGATATCACTGCTGATGTCAAATGGATCCTGGTTGAAAGCAGAGAATACCAGAAAGATGTTTACCTGTGTTTTACTGACTAGGCAAAGGCATTCAACTATGTGGATCATAACAAATTATGGATAACATTGGGAACAATGGGAATTCCAGAACAATTAATTGTGCTCATGAGGAACCTGGACATGGACCAAGAGGCAGTCATTCGAACAGAACAAGGGGATACTGCGTGGTTTAAAGTCAGGAAAGATGTGCAGGAGGGTTGTATCCTTTCACCATACTTATTCAATCTGTATGCTAAGCAAATAATCCAAGAAGCTGGACTATATGAAGAATAGGGCATCAGGATTGGAGGAAGACTCATTAACAACCTGCATTACGCAGATGACACCACCTTGCTTGCTGACACTGCAGAGGACTTGAAGCGCTTACTGATGAAAATCAAAGACCATAGCCTTCAGTATGGCTTACACCTCAACATAAAGAAAACAAAAATCCTCACAACTGGACCAATGAACAACATCATAATAAATGGAGAAAAGATAGAAGTTGTGCAAGATTTCATTTTACTTGAATCCACAATCAACACCCATGCAAGCAGCAGTCAAGAAATCAAATGACGCATTCCATCGGGCAAATCTGCTGCAAAAGATCTCTTTAAAGGGTAAAAAAGCAAAGACGTCACCTTGAAGAGTAAGGTGCACCTGACCCAAACCATGGTGTTTTCAATCACCTCATATGCATGCGAAAGGAGGACAATGAATAAGAAGACTGACGAAGAACTGGCACCTGTGAGTTATGGTGTTGGCCAAGGATACTGAATATACAATGGATTGCCAGAAGAACGAACAAATCTGTCTTGGAAGAAGTACAACCAGAATACTCCTTAGAACCCAAGGATGGCAAGATGGCAAGACTACATCTCACATACTTCGGACATGTTATCAGGAAGGATCAGTCCCTGGAGAAGGACATCATGCTTGGTAAAGTAGTAGAAGGTCATCGAAAAAGAGGAAGACTGACACAGTGGCTGTAACAATAGGCTGAAACATAGCAATGATTGTTAGGATGCTGCAGGACCAGGCAGTGTTTCATTCTGTTGTGCATAGGGTTGCTATGAGTCGGAACTGACTCGACGGCACCTAACAACAACAGGTGAAAGTTATATAGGAGTTAACTGTAGTACTCTTGCAACTTATCTGTAAGTCTGAAATATTTTCCAAATAAAAAGGTTTCTAAAAAAAGAAAGAATCTATCATTTAGAGACACATACTGAAATATATATACAGAAAAAATGGTATCATGTCTAAAATTTACTTTAAAATAATACAGGGGGTGAGAGGGAGAGTGGATGGGGTGTGGATAGGGCAGAACTGGCCATGGGTTGATGGTTTTTGGCGTAGGGTGATGGGTACCTACAGTTACCTGCCCAAGTCGATTCTAACTCATAGCAACCCCATGTGGGTTAGAGTAGAACTGTGCTCCATAAAGTTTTCACCGGCTAATTTTTCAGGAGTAGACTGCCAGGCCTTTCTTCCGAGGACCTTTAGGTAGACTCAAACCTCCAACCTTTCAGTTAGCAGCGGAGTGCATTAACCATATATACCACCCAGGGACTCCAACGGATACGTAGAGGTTTATTATTTTATTCTGTTAAAGGGTTTTAAAAAATATATTTTTTGCTTATTCACAATGATATCCATAATAAGCCCTCCCAAGCAATGCTTTTAGGAATGTGAATGGCAATAAACTATCTGGAAAGTAATCAGGTTTTACCTACGAATATCACCCTTCGACACAGTAATACCACTTCTGGGATACCATCATTCAGAAATAAAAACTCCATTATGAAAAGACATTTGCGTGCAAAGAAGTTTACTGTGGCACTGCTTATAGTGGGGGAAAAATAGAAACAATGTGAATAGTCACCAACAGAGGGCAATACAGCCAGACTATGAAATATTTCTCAGCTTTTATAAGAACGTGAGATGATAACAATAGCTAACACTGCGTTACTATAAGCCAGGTGCTGTTCTAGGTACTTTGTACATAGACATATAATCCTCACAACAACTCTACAATTATTATGTCCAGTTTACAGAGCAGGGAATGGAAGCAGAGAGAGGCATAAACTTGCACAATGTCACACAGCTGATGAGTGACAGAGCTGGGATTTGAATCCAGACAGTCTGACTTCAAAATCCATGCTTTTAATCACTACCCTATACTGTCTCTCTCTGTATGCACTGAACTGACAAGGGTATATGTAATATAATAAGTAAAAAATGCACTGAGCAATGTGCAAGTCAGATCCAATTTCTATATAAAAAGAATCTCCAACTCTACACGAGTCGTACGTACATGCGTAAGCAACAAGAAAGACATCTTAGGACAATATCAAGTTGCTATACTGCTTACCTCAGAAAATGAGGACTAAAGTAGAGTGGGAGGTAATCAACCTTTTCATACTATCTCTGAATTCCTTGACTTATTACAAAGAGAATGTATTATTTTTCTAGATAAAAAAACCATCAAATGAAATATAAAAAGATGAGTCTAAGATGGAGAAGTATGGTCAGGACAGTCTTCTTTTCCCATACCCAATCCCACTGAATAGCTACTGACTTAGGAAAAAAAAAAAAAAACCACCTCAAAAAGTGCAAATGGTGAAGGCCCTGGTTGGAGAAGGAATAGGCTGACAGGCATGAGGCCACAGAAGCTTTGAATCATAAACAGGATGACAGAAGGGACACAGGACTCAGAAGGGGAGGCTAACTACAAAGTGAGAGGCAGGTCCCTGGGGGGTGGAAATACACTTGACTGCTAATTTAAAGGTTGGTGGTTTGAACCCACCCAGTGGTACCGCAGAAGAAAAGGCCTGGCAGTCTGCTTCTGTTAAAATTATAGCCACGATTCCTTAAAAAGCAAGAAATAGAAGTACCATACAATCTAGCAATCCCACTCCTAGGAATACATCCTAGAGAAATATGAGCCGTCACACGAATAGATATAATGCACACCCATGTTCACTGCAGCACTGTTCACGACAGCAGAAAGATAGAAGCAACCTAGGTGCCCATTAACAGACAAATGGATAAACAAATTATGGTATATTCACACAATGGAATACTGCGCAACGATAAAGAACAATGATGAATCTGCGAAACATCTCATGACGGATGAATCTAGAAGGCATTATGCTGAGTGAAATTAGTCACAAAAGGACAAATATTGTATGAGACCACTATTATAAGAACTCAAGAAATGGTTTAAACACAGAAGAAAACATTCTTTGATGGTTACGAGGGTGGGGAGGGAGGAAGAGGGGTACTCACTAACTAGATAGTAGGTAAGAATTATCGTAGGTGAAAGGAAGGACAATATACAATACAGGGGACGTCAGGACAACTGAACTAAACCAAAAGCTAAGAAGTTTCCTGAATACAGTCAAACACTTCGAGGGACAGAGTAGCAGGGGCAGGGGTCTGGGGACCATGCTTTCAGGGAACATCTAGGTCAACTGGCATAACGAAGTTTATTAAGAAAATGTTCTGCATCCCACTTTGGTGAGTGGTGTCTGGCGTCTTAAAAGCTAGCAAGTGGCCATCTAAGATGAATCAATTGGTCCCAACTCACCTGGAGTAAAGGAGAATGAAGTACACCAAAGACAAAAGGAAAATGTTAGCCCAAGAGACAGAAAGGGCCACATAAACCAGAGACTCCATCAGCCTGAGACCAGAAGAACTAGATGGTGCCTGGCTACCACCAATGACTGCCCTGACAGGGAACACAACAGAGTCCCTGACGGAGCAAGAGAAAAGTGGAGTGCAGAACTCAAATTCTAGGAAAAAGACCAGGCTTAATGGTTTGACTGAGACTGGAAGGACCCTGGAAGACATGGCTCCTGGACTCTGTTAGCCCAGAACTGAAACCATTCTCGAAGCCAACTTTTCAGACAAAGATTATACTGGACTATGGGACATAAAATGATACTCCTGAAGAGACTGCTTCTTAGCGCAAGTAGACACATGAGACTAAATAGGCAGCTCCTGTCCGGAGGCAAGATGAGAAGGCAAAAAAGGCCAGGAGCGGGCTGAATGGACACGGGAAATCTGCGGTGGAAAGGAGGAGTGTGCTGTCACATTACAGGAGAGCAGCTAGGGTCACATGGTAATGTGTGTATAAACTTTTGTATGAGAAACTGACTTGAACTGTAAACTTTCACTTGAAGCACAATAAAAAAAATAAAAACTACTTGGGGTTTTCTGAGACACTCCTTAAAAAAAAAAAAAAAGAAAATTACAGCCAAAAAAACCCTACAGAGCAGTTCTACTCTGTAACACATGGGGTCGCCAGAGTCAGAATCAACTCAACCGCAACTAACAACAACTGAAAACACTGATGGGCAAAACCAACTGTCAACCATTCCGGGACAGCTGCTATGGGAGTGCTGTGTAAATGGACACACCAGTCATCCTGTAGAAGGCAGAACTTGATTTATGCACAAGTGTACACACAAAGCATTGTAAATCAAATCAAAGCCCTATGAAAAAAGAATCCTCCTGTGGACGTGAAGAGGTAACATCGCAGGCACTAACAGAAGTCCCAAAGGACTTACATGGACATTAAGGACCACGGGAGTCAGAGATGAGTGGATTATTCGAGAAAAGCTTCACTGAGGGGGTGGAATTTAAACTGGACCTCGAAAAATGAGAAACTAAGCACAAGAAAACAGCACAAGCAAAGATGCAGAGGTGAGAAAACACAAGGTGTATTTGGGACAAAAGGAATCGAACAATATGTCTTAAACAGAGATCTTAGGAAAGGAGAGGTGAAATGGAAAGACAGGTTAAGAGGAGTCACAAAATGTCAGACTAAGGGATTCTATCTAGGGGGACAGTATGAGGTGATGGTTAAGAGAAAAAAAATGTTGCTTAACCTTTCTGAGCCTGTTTCCTCATCTGTAAGACAAGAATTCTTTCTCTCATATGTCATATGTGAGTGTCTTTTATGGACCAGACACTGGGCTGGACACTGGGGCTACAGCAATTGTCCCTACTTTTATGGTGTTTACAAACTGTATCTATCCTCAAGGAGTAGCTTTAATGAGTGTTTGCTCAGTGTCTGGAACACAGTTAAGTGTTCAAATCTCAAAACACTTGAGATCTAAGAGCATGCAAGTCAAATTCTAAACAAACAGTAAAGACTGTAGTAAAAGTTATTAGCAGGACATAACAAGGGGAAGCCACTAAGAATTTCTGAACAGAGAAGTGACATCAAACAATGAATATTTATTGAGTCCTCTGTGCAAACCTTTGTTTTAGGGTTACTAGGCTAGAAGTGGTTTGTAAGAGCAACTGACCACAGGGAGACTAGATAAAACACTACTAAAATACAAGTGAAGCTGCAAAGTGAGAATGAATTTCTTCCTTGGCTCACAGGAGCTAGAGAGGAGTGACTGCAGAAGGAGCAAGTTATAACAATTCAAAGTGCAGCAACAAATCAATTAGTCGATCTTATAATGCTGCCACTGTGTAAAGATGCTTGTTTGTTTCTCATATATAAAAGTGAGCAACTCATTTTTACAGCAAAGAATGTCAAGATTTTGACTAAGTTTTACAAATCTATAAATGAGACACCCACTTATTAAAAGAAAGGAATGGATATTAAATAGTGTCAAGGCAATAACTTGTGACTAGCACAAAAAGTTTAAAAGAAAAAGAGAAGATATGAGAACAATGCTGCATGCTGTCATTTACTTACTCACTGGAACAATGGAAATACTGAAGAGAGATTTGGCTTGATGAAAACTTCAGAGAAGTCCAGTAAAACAGTTTTAAAGGAAACTGATTAAAATCTGCCTGTTTTGTTGTTCTTTTAAAACAAAATATATACAATGTTTCACAAATTTGAATAAAATTCCCCTTGGGGACCATGCTAATTCTCTGTATCATTCTAGTTTGGATATACATGAAATCAAAGAATGTAAAAAAACAATTCATTTCTGAGGAAAATCTTCAGAAAGGTTTGAAAAAAAAAATGTCAAAAGTACAAAACTCCAAATTCCTTAAGATCTAAGAATATGCAAGTGAAAATTCTAAGAGAAAAAAATGTTTGCTGCATTCCATCAAAGATCAAAGGCATTGTAAACACAGAGCTCATTCCACAAGATTTGTTATACAGAAGTTCTGAGACATTAGAGGGAGTCTATGAAATGAAAAGGAGATGCAGAAGTAGACCATTCCTCACATGAAATTAAAGCTTGGTTTGAATCACCTGGGTCTTCCAGAGAAACTCAGGTCTCAAATGTAGTCTAAAGAAGTCCAAGAACCCAGCAGAAATAAACATAAGTCTTCTCTGGAAGAAGTCACCTTCACCCCAGCCCTCAAATTATTCCTACAAATACTTTTAAGTACAATGAGCAGTACACAGTCAAAGATAATCAAGCACACCGGGAAATTAGATTTCATGAGTAATAACCAGCAGAAACAACAGACAACAGAAACTGGCCCTTAAAGCCTTCAGAGATTGAAATTAAACACAGACTATAGAACAACTATGCTTTACTGTGCTTAAAGAAATAAAAGACAGGTTAAAAAATAACTGCAGTGAAAACTATTAAAAAATTACACAGCGGATTTAAAAAGAATTAAATAGAATTTTGGAAATTGAAAATATAACAACAAATTTTTTTTTCAATCAAGAGAAGTTTCAATAGCAGATCAGGCACAGGTGAAAAGATTAGTGAACTGGTAGACAGCCAGAAAAAAATACTCAAAATGCAGCACAAACAGAAAAAAATACATGGAAGAGATGGTAAAAGAAATAAAGGATACAATGGGAAGGTTTAATATACATTTAACTAGAGTATCAGAAGGAGAGAAGAGAGAGAACATGGGGCAAATGCAATACCTAAAGAGACAAGAGCTGACAATTGGCATAACATAGTTTATAAAGAAAATGTTCTGCTTTCTACTTGGGTGAGTAGCATCTGGGGTCTTAAAAGCTTTAAGATACTCCACTGGTCTCACTCCATCTGGAGCACGGAAGAATGAAGAAAACCAAAGACACAAGGGAAAGATTAGTCCAAAGGACTAATGGACTACAACCACCACAGCCTCCACTAGACTGAGTCCAGCACAACTAGATGGTGCCTGGCTACCACCACTGACTGCTCTGACAGCGATCACAATAAAGGGTCCTGGACAGAGCTAGAGAAAAATGTAGAACAAAATTCTAACTCACAAAAAAAGATGAGACTTACTGGCCTGAAAGAGACTGGAGAAACCCCGAGAGTATGGCCCCCAGACACCCTTTTAGCTCAGTGGTGAACTCACTTCCAAGGTTTACCATTCAGCCAGGGACTGGACAGCCCCATAAAGCAAAACAGAACTAAAGGAGCACACCAGCCCAGGGGCAAGGACTAGAAGGCAGGAGGGAACCCAAGGTCAAGAAGGTAGAGGGCTGACATGTCGTGGGACTGAACCAATGTGACAAAACAATATGTGTACTGACTGTTTAATGAGAAGCTAGTTGGTTCTGTAAACTAAATTAAAAAAAAATTAAAAAAAAAAAAGCAAGTGATAAGGGATGCAGAAAGAGACACATTTTATAAAGCAAATACAAGAAAAGCATTTTATAAATACAAACGTCTCATTAAAAATGAACTATAACAATGCTTTACATTGAAAATTTACTTTTCAATTTTAAAAAATTCTCCACATTTCATCAAATGAAGAAGAGTGTCAGTAGAATCCTATTTAATATTTTCCTTGAGAAGTGGTCAGTATCCTTCCTAATTTTGACTCAAACCGTGCCAAATGTACTCTCCACATAAGCAAGTCCAATCCCAACAAGACCAATTGTGCTTTCTCATGATATGGTCAGAACTATCAGGTTAGCTGTGGTTTAAGATGGGGTGGATCAGAGAAGCTCATTGGAGAGTAGCAGGTGTATGGGTGGGTAGGAACCAACTATAATTTAAAAAAATGTGTAGTCTAATATACAGCAGAATGCATAATCCAGAATGATGCCATTGGTTACGGTTCCGACAAACAGTTGTTATCACGTGGTTGAACCAGAGACAACAGGGTACCCCATCCAGCCCATGAGCAGATAATGAGCAGGAAAGAGTCAACACAACACACTCTGTCAGTAGGTAATGGCTCCCCATCCCCTGTCAAGTCTGAGTTTCAGATATAACCAGAATAGGGGGGACCTGGCAAAGAGGAGACTGGCCTGGGTAGATATGAAAACTAGAGAAGATAGTCAGGACTTGTTCCTAATAAAAAGGCAGAGGCCAGGTCCCTAGGATTATCAAACAAAACCTGAACCAGTAAAGCTGCAGAGTTGGCTTGATGCTGACTCACTTGAGCTTTGCATGATACCTTGGTTTCCTAGGACTGCCAAAACAAAATACCACGAAGTGGGTGGCTTTAAAGAACAGAAATTTACTGTCTCACAGTTCTAGAGGGTACAAGTCTGAAATTCAAGGTGTCAGCAGGGCTACACTCCCTCTGTCAGCTCTAGGGGATGATTCTTCTTTGTCTCTTTCAGTTTCTGGTAGTCCCGCAGCATTTTCTGGCATTCCTTGGCTTATAGAGTGATCCACATGTGGTGCCTTCCACCTGTGTGACTCTGTTTTCATGTATGCCCTTCTTTTTTATAAAACACAACTCAGAAGAGATTAGGATTAGGCTCCACCACACCCCAGTATGCTGCATTAACTTAGAACATCTAGAAAGAAAAACCCTATTTCCCCAAACGAGGTCACATTTGCTGTAAGAGGGGTTAGAACTTCAACCTATCTTTTGGGGGGACACAATTCGATCCATAAAAATAAATAAATAAATAAATAAAGTGACAAGAGCTGAGAAATTTTCCAGAACTGATGAAAAATACCAAACCACAGCTTCAAGAAGTCTAACAAACCCCAAGCCAAGTAAATAAAGGCAGATTCATATTTAGATATATCACAGTGAACTGCAGAAAATCAAGACAAAAATAAAATCTTAAAAACGAGCACTTACCATGTAAAAGCGGTAGTGGTAGAGGTGGTAACATAGAGTGCAGGAGAATACTTTAAAAGGGCTCTGACCATTTGAATTCACGAACTCATGTAAACTTACGTAAACTCTGCTTTATTCCAAAAAGGATTCAAGTAAGCTTACTAAGATTTATATAATTAAACCCAATGAAATAAATTTTAAATGAGAAAAGCAAAGCAAAGGGAAATAAAAGTATGCTGGTTTTCAATACTAAGATTCATTTCCAAAATGCCTGCTATAAATTCCTATTCACTTGCTATAGGGGAACCACAAATTTGGCTTCCAGCATTGTAGCACCTATACAAAGAGGCAATTACAAGACTTTCAGTCAACATCAACCAGTTATTCAGAGAAAACAATTATTCTAAAGAAGAGGAACAATTAGAAATGATAATAAATAACATCTGCAACATCTTCTTACAGTAAAAACAGTGCCACATTTTACAGGACCAAAGAGTAATTCAGCAAAATCAACTTTATGAGGCAGACCAAAGAATGGCAATATGATGCATTCCAAGGGTGTGGCTCAATTCAGGAAGAAGGTTTTTGAGGAATGGATGGCCTGCATATGCTCCAGAAAATCTTTAATACGTAAGTATTTGTCTCCATCAAGCTTCTAAAGGCAGTGACTTTAAGATCTTTTCCCTACAAGTACCTGGGTGCAGCTATTCTGTGTGGGTAGTTCACTACAGAGCCATATGCTAAACTATCAGTTGAGCTGGGGCAGGATTACAGGCCCTCATGAAAACTAAGGAGTCAGTCAAGGATACCTGCTTGAATAGAAAGTCAATCCATTCTAAGTGAAAGGAGTGAGGTCCAGCATGCCCCTTAACCAGTCTCATTACTCAACAAAGAAGATGACACAGGTCTACATTCTAGGAGTGGCAATGCAATTGAAAAGAAGATTTAGCTCAGAGTTACGGTGAAAGAAAAATAAAGACTTGGTATGATTGATTAGATTGGGGGGAAAGGAGTTAAAAATGCCCACAAGGTTTTAAACAAGGGAGAACAGAAGTACCGTAATAGAAAAATTGGACAGACAAGTTTTGAAAGAAACAGAACAGTTTGGTTTTAAACAAAATGTTTGATTTTGAATATCTGCATGGATATTTCTAGACGGTGCATGACTAAAGTTCAAGAAAGAGGTTAGGGAGAGGGCTAGAGATCTGTACGTGGAGAGAATCGTTGAAGTCACTGAATAGCTCTTATTTCCAAACTACCAAAATCCTTTTCCTCAAAGCTCTGCTCAAATGCAATCAAAAGAACTGGATTTCACAACAAGATGTACCATCTGAAGGAAGGATACAAACAGTAGGTTGTATTTGAAAGTGATCCAATGCACAGAGAGAGCATCCAACATAGCCACACACAGTCTGACGCAGAAAGATCAACGTGCAGCTCTTTATCCTGTCACTAGAAGTCAGGAAAGAATTAGACTGTATGGCTTACAGACAGAGAATGACACAATTTGTCTCCCAAGTAAATACTATCTAATCTCCAGTTTACAGTTAGGGATGAACAAACAATGAGTTTACAGGATCAGAATTGTCTAAGAATAATTACTGAAATTAGTTCACTGGGATTTATTAAGTAAGTTTGAAGTTTTATATAAGAAGAGATTGTTTTTAAAAAATGTTTAAAGAAGTTGGGGGGTGGGGAGGGTATTCCCTAAGAATGTATAAGCCTTCCTAGGGACGAGGTCCCTGGGTGGCAGAGTTTGCACTAGGCTATTCACCTAAAAGTTGCCAGTTTGAACCCACCCAGCAGCACCCTGAAAAAAAGCCTGGTGATCTGCTTCCATAAAGATTACAGCCAAGAAAATCCTATGGAGCAGTTCTACTCTGTAACGCACAGGATTGCCGTGGGTCGGAATCAACTTAACGGCAATGGGTTTATCGGGGTGAAGACATATCTTTGTGTCTTTGAACAACTAAAGTCAACCTTCAAATGCTGTTAGAGGTAGGAAGAGCACAGCAGTTTCTTCCTCAAAAGACAGAGATGATTAGGTATACTCAAAAGGGCTCCTAACTTCTAGAAAGAAGAGGCAAGAGTATGAGAGATCCAGTCCTCAGATACACAGTCAGAAAGGAGTTAAATATAGGGACCGTAGTAGCTTACTGTGGGAGAAAGATGTGGCAGTCTGCTTCTGTAAATATTCACAGCCTTGGAAACCCTATGGGGCAGTTCTACTCTGTCCTATAGGGTTGCTATGAGTCAGAATCAACTCCATGGCAGTGGATTTGGTTTGGTAGTAGCTTAAAAATGATGAAAGAAGTCTAGCTCAATTGGCATAACACAGTTTATAAAGGCAATGTTCTACATTCTACCTTGGTGAGTAGTGTCTGGGGTCTTAAAAGCCTGTGAGCAGCCATCTAAGATACTCCAGTGGTCTCATCCCTTCGGGAGCAAGGGAGTGTGAAGAGAACAGGATACAAGGGAAAGATAAGTCTGAAGGACTAATGGACCACAGCTACCGAGGCCTCCACCAGACTGAGTCCAGTACAGCTAGATGGTGCCCGGCTACCACCACTGACTGCTCTGACCAGGATCACAACAGAGGGTTCTGGACAGAGCTGGAGAAAGATGTACAACAAAATTCTAACTCACAAAAAAAGGACCAGATTTACTGGCCTAAAGGAGACGGGAGAAACCCCGAGAGTATGGCCCCCAGGCACCCTTTTAGCTCAGTGGTGAAGTCACTTCCAAGGTTCACTGTTCAGCTGGGGAGTGGACAGCCCCATAAAACCAAATGGGACTAATGAGGCACAGCAGTCCAGGGACAAGGACTAGAAGGCAGAAGGGGACAGGAAAGCTAGTGATAGGGAACCCAAGGTTGAGTAAGGATAGTGTTGATGTGTTGTGAGGTTGTTAACCATTGTCATAGGGCAACATGTGTACTAACTCTTTAATGAGAAACTATTTTGTTCTGTAAGCCTTCATCTACAGTGAGAATAGCAGCACAATTGGAAGAGCGTAGTCGATGTCACTGAACTGTGCATGTAGAAATTTTTGAAATGGTGTATCTTTGGCTATGTATATTTTCACCAAAAAAAAGGTTGAGAAGGGAGAGGGCTAACATGTCGTGGGGTTGTTAATCAAGGTCATAAAACAATATGTGTACTACTGTTTCATGAGAAACTATTTGTGCTGTAAACCTTCACCTGAAGTACAATTAAAAAAAAAAAAAATGATGAAAAAAGTAAAAAAATAAACTTACTCTTTTCAATGAGCTGGTCCTGAACTCCTGCCAATGCACTTACTGCCTAAAAGAAAAAGTCACAGTTACTAGAAAAATTACCACAGACCTCAGGTGATCATCACTCACAGCCTCACAGCAAGGGAGGAAGGAGAAGAGAAAACTCACAGAAACTGAACTGAGGTCTTCCTCAACAATGGGCCACAAAAAGATGCACCCCCACCTCACTTACAGCTGCTGAAGTAACGGACGATTTACTGAAGAGCCGCTCAGCTTCCTTAAACTTTCGGTTCCTTCGATCGTTCTTGCTATTGGAGTTTCTAAAACACACAGAAGAAACTCATCTTAAGTACCAAGCAATGTCTATGGTTCAAGCTGGGGATGCGCGAGGACAGGTGTAAGGGACTCTTTTTTTGCCATGTTTCATAAAGCAATTAAGGGCCACTCATATGGAAGAATTATCTTCATGTAGATTTGTTTCTTAGAGTAACATAAAACATTGAGTTCATTTGTTTTCAAAATTAAAAACAAGAAATACGAAAATGTATTTAATAAATAATTATAAAAAATATACATCATTTAACAGAAGGGAAAGAGAAAGAGGGAGAAGGAATAAAGGAGAAGAGGGAAGAACAGCAGGGAAAAGAAAAGGAGATTTAAAAAGACAAAGAATACAGATGAAGATTAAGCAAAAACAAACTGGGAAAGAAACATAAAACATTTAAAACAAAGAAACAGATAACAGATTTATAAAGAAGGCAATACACACATAAGTATGGACAGCCTGCCAACTGGGAGAGACACAACATACAGACTCGCAGATACCTAGAGGAATGGACACGTACAGACACACTTACATGCTCACAGGCGAGAGACAAGACAACCAAGTGATACTCAGGCATACTCCTAGAATTGGAGGAGTATGGAAGACTCAGACAAACAAAGAAGGAGGACAGAATACAAAGGCAGACAACAAACATAAAAGGTAGGGGAGTGGGCTGTACAGAAGCAAACAGATCTATACCTACATCAGGACAAAGAAACAGCTGTATTCCCTTCCCCCCACTCCAAGCAAGGAAAAAAAGAAACAAAGTTAGGGTGAGGTGTGGCTGAGAAGTAATAAACTAAACACACTGACATGAATGAATGAAACAGGTAGGGGGTAGCTGGACTTGTGTACACATGGTCCTCTCAGAAAGCAAATCACATAAGAAGGGAAGAGAAAGTGAGTATTAGGCAGAAAAACAAGAAGAACTAGAAAGGCTCAGAAATGTTAACTGTGGTTAACTCTTCACCATCCTACCTTGCATTTGTCACTAATTGTCTCCAACAGCTCAAGCCTATATTCTTAACTCTTTAATGGCCGGCCCTATTCTGAATGGAATGAAACAGATTACTAGCATGGAGTTTATTTACATAAGCAAAGGAGGATCTTGCAGACCCAAATCAAGCTTTACTCTAGGAATCAATAGTTATGAGTTAAACTTGAGGAGCTGAGGCTAAAATAAACATTGTATTTCTACTATATGTTTGTCCTCAGTCATCGCCAAACATGACAAAATCTAAATGACAACCAGCACTATGGTCCCTAGGAGGAGCCCTGGTGGCACAACAGTTAAGCGCTCAGCTGCTAACTGAAAGGTTGGTAGTTTGAACCCACCAATTAGCTCTGCAAGACAGAGACCTGGTGATCTGCTCCTGTAAAGATTACAACCTAGAAAACCCTATGGGGAAGTTCCACTCTGTCACATGAGGTCACTGTGAGCTGAAAATCGACTCAATGGCACCCAAAAACAACATGGTCCCTAGAGGAAGCTGTGTAGTATAATTTAGATAAAATAGGGAACTAGGAGTTAGGAGACTTGGGTTGTTGTTGTTAGATGCCATTGAGTTGATTTTGGCTCATATCTTGGATGCTATTCCGAAATTCACAAGTACCTAGCTGTGTCTCCATATAATACCATTCAGCTTCTCTGGGCCTCAAGTTTCCTTATCCGGAACAGATTAGGAATAGTATTAGTCACCACAATTTTGTACTGTGTGCTGGAATTTGTGTTAATTTATATACACTGTTTCAGATTTCTTACAACAATCTAAGAATATAGGTGGTATTATTCCCATTTCACAAATAAGGAAAATGGCTTAGCAAGGTTAAGTAACCCGCCCAAGTTCACAGCTAGTTTAAAGTGGTACAAAATCTGTGCAATCAAACTCACACTAGGTCCTCCCAGCTCTAAAATTCTACGATTTCTCTCTGAAATGCTGACATTTATTGAACCGGAATATGACCTCACTTGAAAAATCATAACTATCACAGACAAAGAAGTTTGGTGAGTTTCAGCTGTTGATCATTAAAGAATCCATCAGACTCTGGCATCCAGTGGTTGAATATGATAGAAATGATTTTGTGTAAGGAGTGGAGCATCGCTTCATGTTTGGGAAAAAAATAACCAAAAGGGAGGCTATATTGTAACAAACAGGGGAATTAATGAGGATTTACCACTTGGCTTGCCCAAAACATTCTTTATGCTGAATGCCTACATAGATGGCAACGTTTTCCAAAGTGTGGTATGTGCTCTACTGCAGGACATGAGATCATTCTGGTTCACAAACACTTTTATTGTAATATGTATTGATTTTAATGCTTATTATTAAAAACGACTGAACAAACTAGTGGCATGCTATTATCTCTGTTAAATAAACTTACTTTTAAAAATTTAAAGGAAAAACTAGGGTTCTTCAGAGAAATGGCTCATACAGGTCTGGGGCAGGAAAAGGACAAGGTGAGCCTGAGACATCTTTTTGGGCCAGAAAGCAAAAAAGTGCTCAAAGACTAATAGGGTCATGTCAAATGGACAGAGGAACCACCCTGAAAATGCTCCTTCTGGCCACATTTGGGACAAACTAAACATTAAAAAGAATACTGATGGATGTGTTCACTCTGTGAAAAGTCACAGAGCTTATGATTTGTGCATGTCTCTTTGTGTATTTCAAAAATAAGTTTTTCTAAAAAAAAAAAAAGAAATAAGCCTCTAGAAACCTTAAAACAAAAAAAAGAAAAAGTGACAGTAGTAAATCCCAATATGCTGATTTTTAAAAAAATCCAGGAGTGATGCGGCAGACAGAGAGGAGAGAGAAAGAGAACAAATGAAAGGGAGGGAAGATAAAAGTGGAAGGCTCTTCTTTCAGAATACCAGTAAGAAAAGTAAACTAAACCACTGAATAAAAGTTATGAGGGAGCAGTACATTCATTCACACTGTCTAAAAGTATAACCCAAAAAATTATTTGTTAGTTACAGAGGGGAAAATATGACTTTTACATCAGAGATATCAAACAATCAAACTTAGCAGCACCAATAGTGATACAATCTGACATTATGTGCCTCCTAATACAACTGGTGGCTCCATGGTTAAGAGCTCAGCTGCTAACCAAAAGGTCAGCAGATCAAATCCACCAGACACGCCTTGGAAACCCTATGGGGCAGTTCTACTCTGTCCTATAGGGTCACTATGAGTCAGAATCGACTCAATGGCAACGGGTTTTTTTTTTTTTTTTTTTTTAATACAACAAGAGGTACACAACATCACCTATGCAGCATTTTTGTCAAGAATGTTTATGAATCTCTCATGAGGTCACAGTAACAAAAATCTGGAATGTGGGGCATTCTACAAGACAATGTCATAAAAAACAACAACAAAAAAAAAAAGGATTAGAGACTCTCCTAAATTAAAAAAGACTAAAGAGACACAACAATCAAATGGAATGCCTAGACACTGACTGGACCCTGGATCGAAAAAAAGTAAAGCATTCTGGGGACAACTGGTGAAACCTGGCAGCATAGTGGTTAAGCACTACAGCTGCTAATCAAAAGGTCGGCAGTTCGAATCCACCAGCTGCTCCCTGGAAACCCTATGGTTCTACTCTGAGTCGAAATCGACTTGACAACAACGGGTTTGGTGTTTTTTTTTTTTTTTTTTTTTTTGGTGTATTAGATGATACTATTAACATAATGTTAATTTTCTAGGTGAGACAACTGGGGTCAGGTAGGAGAATGTTCTTACTCTTAGGAGGTACATGCTGACATGCTGACATACTTGGGGCAAAGTATCATGACATCTGCATTGAACTTTCAAACGGTTTAGGGAAAAAAATGTAAGGGGGAGGGGGCCGGTGTGACGATCAAGAGGTAGCACAAGGGAGATCTTTGTGGTGATGGAGTAGTTCTGTATCTTGATTGTGCTTGTGGTCACACAAATCTACAGAACTGTACACATACATTATACCAATGTCAATTTCTGGTCTTGATATTGTACTATAGCTGCATAAGACATAACCATTGGGGGAAACTGGGTGAAAAGTACACCAGACCACTCTCTACCATTTTAAAACTTCCTGTGAATCTCTAATTATTTCAAAATATAAAAGTTTTTTTTTAAAGTTATATACAGGTATGTGTTTGGAGCCCTGGTGGCACAGTGGTTAAGAGCTCAGCTGCTAACCAAACATCAGCAGTTCGAATCCACCAGCCGCTCCTCAGAAACCCCATGGGGCAGTTCTATTCTGTCCTATAGGGTCACTATGAGTCGGAATCAACTCAACGGGTTTGGTGTTCTTGGTACAGGTACATGTTTATATATATTACAAAAAGAGAAAAAGCAAATGTGGCAACATGCTAGAATGTAGGTGGAGGACATCAAGTATTTACGTACTATTCTGTCAACTTTTCTGTAGATTTGAAAATTTTCAAAAAGTTTGGAATTTTTTAAAGAATAATATTATTACATAAACAGTGGTACAGTGGGCACACAGGTACAGCAAAAATTGTGAAGGTGGAACTCACGACTGATTAAAATGTGGAAAATACTAATACAGTGCTGCTGTATAAGGCATTTTCACATGTTATATTTCATTTATGCTGCACACAACCCTGTGCCATAGGCTGACTTTCTCTATTTTACGGACGTGGGATTTATCCAAGGTTACTCAGTGAGGCAGTGAGGCCACGCCAGAGTTCAAGTCCAGACCTCTTTCCAGCTACCACTTTATCTCTATCTGCCCACAAAGCTGCTACCAAGAAACATACAGTCCTAAAAACAAATATTACTAGGGCACATTACAGAACACTACAGCTGCTGACACTCACTTCTGGTTGGTCAGATACCGATCCCAGCCACGAATAATATTGCCATACATCTGAGTGTCTTCCAGGTAGCTTCCTTCAAAAGCATAGATCTGTCTTTCCAAGTTTGCCAGTGTTTCCTGGAAGATGAAAAACAGAGAAATGGATAATGCCTTTTAAAACCAAGCATTAAGTCTGACCAAACTGAAATTTTGATATCAGACCTATAAACCTAAGCTCAACTACACTAAAACACCCTTGTGGAGAGAAGTACGATAATGGGGAGGGGCAGACTGTTAAGGACTAAGACAGTCTTGACCCTTTGGGGGTAATGGACCACACTCAGAAGAGAATGGAATACAGAGTCTGTCCCCAGAAAATTGCATACACATGCAAAATTTTGCATATACTTCAGAGGGTCCATGGAACCCCAGGTGTCAAAAACCCCTGCTGAAGCCAAACATGGGCAGCCTCCTCTCCCAGGCACAAAAGGTATCACCATCAGAGAGAGGGAAGGGTGAGCAGCCTTCTAGCGCCAACGCCTCCTCTCCCCGCAGGCTCAGAAAGGCCGCCAGCACTAGGCTGCCGGCACTAGGCTGCCAGTTGCTATGGAAACTGGAAGGGCAGCTTCAGGTGAGATGAGCCTCCCCCATGCCCAAGCCAAAACGCGGGGAGGAGAAGTGTTTTATCCACCAAGGCTCAGGGGACCCTGAATGAATATCACAATTCCCAATTTCCTAGGCTGGGTCTCCTCCCCTCATCTGTCACCTTCTAGACGTTCCCAAATATACCACACCCTTGCCCATCAAAAACCCCATCCAACGGATCTACTGCTAGGCCCCAAAAGGACACACCCCCTACCATCCTCCTAAGGCCAGACTGGGTTCCCTTCCCACATCTACCTCCTACCCCATCCCCCTCAAAGCCCACGGACAAGCCCCAACCAACCACTCAACTGCCCACTGACACGTCGGCCCCCCACTCCTCAAAGATCAAGGGAACGCCCGCCTTCACCCACCCCTCCAAAGACCAGGGACAGCCCGCTCTTACCCCCAAAGCTCACCAACACTCGCCCTTTCTAGAACTCTCACACAACCTCCCCCCGCCCCCGGCGTCTTCCTTCTTCCACGCCCCCCTCCTTCCTCTTCCCCCTCCCCCTCCCCGGCTCCCGCGCCCCGCCCCCGGGCCCGGAGGCCCGGCCCCGGCGCCCAGTTCCAGATCCGCACAACCGGGAAATGGAGCCGCCCGCGAGCCGCGGATTGCGCATCCGGGTCTCAGGCCGCGGGACTCGGCCCGCCGCGCTGCTCCCCGAGAGTAACGGCCTGGCACCGCCGGCCTGGGGCCTGGAGGCGGGGGCAGGCGCGAAGCCTCAACCTGTGCGCCCACGTCCTAGCCCCTCACCGCCAGCTCCTGCTTCCGCTTCACCAGCTCGGCCAGCTCCCGCCGGGTGTCCGGAATCTGCGGCGGCGCCGCCTTGTTGTGCATCGCCATGTTGGGCTGAGGCGGGCGGCGGTGGCGCGAGGCTGGGGGCGGTCCCTGCGCGCCGCGGCTGGCCCGCAAGGGGGCGCCCGCCGCTGCACTGCGCCTGCGCGCGCGATTTCCGGAGCCGCGCTCGGGGCTGCGCGCTGTTCCCGCCCTTTGGCGCTGGCAAACTCAGCTTGGAGGTTTCCAGTGTTTTGGGCTTCTGCTCGTTGTCCTAGCCGCGGTTCTACCTGTCAGTTGACGGCTGGGTTTTAGAGACACCACAGACTCACCGCGTCCCAAACCAAACTTCTTAAGTCTGCTCCTGCGTTCCTCACCTCACTGAATGATTTTCACTGTCCTTACAGTTGCCCAACTCAGAACCTGGATATCATCCCTTCCTTTACTCCCTAATCCCATCCAAAAACCAAGCCCTGTGGACTCGACACCAGAAGAGCTCCCAAATCCATTTACATCTATCGCCTCTGCCACCTCCCTGTTTCATCCAGGCCCTCCCTATTTTCGGCTGCATTATTCCAACAGCCTCCTAATTTCCACTCTTAGCTTCCTTCAATTCATTGTCCGCAGTGAGGCCAGGGTAATCTTCCAAAACCGAATCTGATGTCCTTCTTCCGGTTAAAATCTTCCAATGGCCTCCTGTTACCCTTTTAGAGAGACATGTATGTATAGGGAGCACAAACTGGAGGCAGAACTACCTGGTTCAAAAGCCTACCTCTCCAATCATAAGCTGTGCCACTTTGGGCAAGGAACTAAATTTCACCTGTCTTAGCATCCTCATCTGTAAAATGAAGGTAATAATAGAACATACCTATTACAGTACACCACTCATTTGTCAGTGTGTCATACTGGGGTGGCTTGCTTGTTGCTGTGATGCTGGAAGCTATGCCACTGGTATTTCAAGTACCAGCAGGGCCACCCATGGTGGACAGGTTTCAGTGCAGTTTCCAGACTAAGACAGACTAGAAAGAAGGACCTGACAATCTACTTCTTAAAAAAACTTTGCCATTGAAAACCTTAGGCAAAACATTGTCTGATATAGTTCCAGGAGATGAGCCCCTCAGGTCAGAAGGCACTCAAAATACAATTGGGAAAGAGTTGCCTCCTCAAAGTAGAGTCGACCTTAATGACGTGGATGGAGTAAACCTTTTGGGACTTTCATTTGCTGATGTGTCACGACTCAAAGTAAGAACAGCTGAAAACATCCATTAGTAATTGGAACATGAAATGTACCAAGTATGAATCTAGGAAAATTGCAAGTTGTCAAAACGAAATAGAATGCTTGATGACAGATATCCTAAACATTGGTGAGCTGAAATGGACTGGTATTGACTATTTGGAATCAGACGATCATATGGTCTGCTATGCCAGGAATGACAAATTGAAGAGAAACACCATTGCATTCAGTATCAAAAAAAAATTTTTTTTTCAAAATCTATCCTGAAGTACAACGCTGTCAGAGATAGGATAATATCCATATGCTTTCAAGGAAGACCAGTTAATACAACTATACTCAGATTTAAGCACCAACCACTAATGCCAAAGATGAAGAAACTGAGGATTTTTACCAACTTCGGCAGTCTGAAATTTATCAAACATGCGATCAAGATGCATTGATAATTATTGGTGATTAGAATTTGAAAGATGGAAACAAAGAAGGATCAGTAGTTGGAAAATATGGTCTTGGTGATAGAAATGATGCTGGAGATCAGATGATAGAATTTTGCAAGACCAATGACCCATTCATTGGAAATACCTTTTTCAATAACATAAACGGTAACTATATACATAGATCTCACCGGAGGGAATACACAGGAATCAACTACGTCTATGGAAAGAGATGATGGAAAAGCTCAATATTATCAGTCATGATGGAGGTTAGGGGACAACTACAGAACAGACCATCAATTGCTCCTGTGCAAGTTTAAGTTGAAGCTCAAGAAAATTAAAACAAGTCCACGAGAGCCAAAGTACGACCTTGAGTATATCGCACCTGAGTTTAGAGACCATCTCAAGAATAAATTTGAAGCGTTGAACACTAAGGACCAAAGACCAGACAAATTGTGGGATGACATCAAGGACATCATACATGAAGAAAGCAAAAGGTCATTTAAAAGACAAGAAAGAAAGAAAAGACCAAAACAGATGCCAGAAGAGACTCTGAAACTCGCTCTTGAATGTTGAGTAGCTAAGGTAAGTGGAAGAAATGATGAAGTAAAAGAGCTGAAAAGATTTCAAAGGGCAGCTTGAGAAGACAAAATAAAATATTATAATAAAATGTGCGAAGACGTGGAGTTAGAAAACCAAAAGGGAAAAACATGCTTGGCACTTCTCAAACTGAAAGAACTGAAGTAAAAATTCAAGTCTCAAGTTGCAATATTGAAGGATTCTATGAGCAAAATATTGAACGAAGCAGGAAGCATCAAAAGAAGATGGAAGGAATACACAGAGTTACTGTACCAAAAAGAACTGGTCGACATTCAACCATTTCAGGAGGTAGCATATGATCAAGAACAGATGGTATTGAAGGAAGAAGTCCAAGCTGCACTGAAAGCACTGGCAAAAAACAAGGATCTGGGAACCGACAGAATACAAATTGAGATATTTCACCAAACGGATGCAATCCTGGAAACACTCACTCATCTACGCCAAGAAATTTAAAAGACAGCTACCTGGCCAACTGACTAGAGGAGATCCATATTTATGCTCACTGCAAAGAAAGATGATCCCGCAAAATGCAGAAATTATCAAACAATATCATTAATAGCACACAGAGGTCAAATTTTGCTGAAGATAATTTAAAAATGGATGTAGTAGTATATTGACAGGGAACTGCCAGAAATTCAAGCCAGATTCACAAAAGGAGGTGAAACGAGAGATATCATTGCTGATGTCAGATGGATTGTGGCTGAAAGCAGGGAATATCTGTGTTTTATTTGCTATGCAAAGGTATTCAACTGTGAGGATCATAACAAATTATGGATACCATTGCGAAGAATGGGAATTCCAGAACATGTAATTGTGCACATGTGGAACCTGTACATAGACCAAGAGGCAGTCATTCAAACAGAACAAGGGGATACTGCATAGTTTAAAATCAGGAAAGGTGTGCGTCACGGTTGTGTCCTTTCACCATACTTATTCAGTCTGTATGCTGAGCAAATAATCTGAGAAGCTGGACTATATGAAGACAAATGTGGCAACCAGATTGGGGGAGGACTTAGTAACATCCTTCAATATGCAGAGGACACAGCTTTGCTTGCTGAAAGTGAAGAGGACTTAAGCACTTACTGATGATCAAAGAGTACAGCTTTCAGTATGGATTACACTTCAGCATAAAGAAAACAGAAATCCCCACAACTGGATCAATAAGCAATATCATGATAAATGGGGAAAATATTGAATTTGTCAAGGATTTCATTTTACATGGATCCACAATCAACGCCCATGGAAGCAGCAGTCAAGAAATCAAACACGATTATTCACAATAGCGACAAGATGGAAACAACCTAAGTGCCCATCAACAGATGAATGGGTAAACAAACTATGGTACATACGCACAACGGAATACTATGCAACAGTAAAGAACAATGTTGAATCTGCAAAACATCTCACAACATAGACGAATCTGGAGGGCGTTATGCTGAGTGAAATAAGTCAATCACAAAAGGACAAATACTGTATGAGACCACTATTATAAAAACTCATGAAAAAGTTTACACACGGAAAGAAATAATCTTTGATATTTACTAGGGAGGGGAGTCCTGGGATGAGAAAAACACTAGACAATAGATCAGTGGTAACTTTGGTAAAGAGTTAAGACAGTACACAATTCTGGGGAAGTCAGCACAACTTGACCAAGGCAAGGTCATGGAAACTTCATAGACACATCCAAATTCCCTGAGGGACCGAATTACTGGACTGAAGGCTGGGGGCTATGGTCTCGGGGGATGTCTAGCTCAATTGGCATAACATAGTTTGTAAAGAAAATGTTCTACATTCTACTTTGGTGTGTAGTGTCTGGGGTATTAAAAGCTTGTGAGCGGCCATCTAAGATACTCCACTGGTCTCACCACAGCAGGAGCAAGGGAGAATGAAGAAAACCAAAGACACAAGGGAAAGATTAGTCCAAAGGACTAACAGACTACAACTATCAAATCACAGCCTCCACCAGACTGAGTCCAATACAGCTAGGTGATGCCCAGCTACCACCACTGACTACTCTGGCAGGGATCACAATAGAGGGTCCCAGACAGAGCTGGAGAACAATGTAGAACAAAATTCTAACTCAAAAAAAAAA
>NW_004443951.1:19556106-19596624 GCF_000243295.1 Trichechus manatus latirostris | reverse complement strand
GATACCGGAGAAACCCTGAGAGTATGGCCCCCAGACACCCTTTTAACTCAGTACTCGAGTCACTCCTGAGGTTCACCCTTCAGCCAAAGATTAGATAAGCACAACAAACAAAACGAGACTAAACGGGCACAGCAGCCTAGGGGCAAAGACGAAAAGGCAGGAGGGGACAGGAAAGCTGGTAATGGAGACCCCAAGATTGAGAAGAGGAGAGTGTTGACGTGTTGCAGGGTTGGCAATCAATGTCACAAAACAATATGTGTATTAACTGTTTAATGAGAAACTAATTTGCTCTGTAAATCTTCATCTAAATACAATTATATATATATATATACACACACACACATACATAAAAAAAGAAATCAAATAATGTATTGCATTGGACAAATCTGCTGCAAAAGACTTCTTTAAAGTGTTAAAAAGCAAAGATGTCACTCTGAGGACTAAGGTGTGCCTGACCCAAGCCATGATATTTTCAATTGCCTCATATGCATGCAAAATCTAAACAATGAATAAGGAAGACTGAAGAAGAGTTGATGCCTTTGAATTATGGTGTTGGTGAAGAATACTGAATATACCACGAACTGCCACAAGAATGAACAAATGTAGTACAGCCAGAATTCTCCTTAGAATCGAGGATGGCGAGACTTCGTCTCACGTTCTTTGGACATGTTACCAGGAGGGACCAGTCCTTGGAGAAGGACATCATGCTTGGTAAAGTAGAAGGTCAGTGAAAAAGAGGAAGACCTTCAATGAGATGGATTGACACAGAGGCTGCAGCAGTAGTCTCAAACATAGCAATGATTGTGAAGATGGCACAGGACTGGGCAGTGTTTCGTTCTATTGTACATAGGGTCGCTATGAACCGACTCAATGGCACCGAACAACAACTACCAAATACAGTTGTGAAGAAGCCCTGGTGGTGCTGTGGTTAAATGCTTAGCTGAACTGAAAGTTCTGGGGTTCCAAACCACCAGCCACTCCCTCCAGTCACTCTGGGGGAGAAAGATGTGGTAGTTTACTTCCATAAAGATTTACAGCCCTGGAAACCATATTGGGCAATTCTTTGTCCTATACAATGGCTGTGGGTTTGAATTGACTCAATGGCAATGGGTTTAGTTTTTTAAAATACAGTTGCTGTGAGGAGTAAATCACTTAATATATGTAAGGGACTTGGTAATTAATAAGGACTATGTGTTAATTTTCATCTTTAAGTCTGGTATCATTGTTTCAATTTGGCCTCTACCTATTTTTCCAACCTCAACTCTCTTTTCAGTGTTCTGCAAGTTCACTCTGATGGATACAGGTGGGATTACTTTTTTCCCTTTGTTTGGAAGTCTTTAGTTTTTTAGAATCTGTGGACTTGTATCTCTCATCAGTTCTGGAAAAATCTCAGTCATTTTTCTTCAGACATGCCTCTGCCTCATAAGAATTATTTTTTACCCACTGTCTGCATTTTCCATTTTTTTCTTCTCTGTGCTATATTCTGGATAATTTCTTTTGTGTGTTGATCTTATATCTTGAGAACTTGCTAAATTCCCTTATTAAGTCCAGGGAGTATTTTGTAATTCCTTTGGATTTTTTAATGTAGATAGTCATCTCGTCTGTTAATAGGGATAGTTTTATTTATTCCTTTCTAATCTGTATGCTTTTTATTTCCTTTCCAATATTTTTTTCCTTTACTGTGCTGGCTAAGACTTCCAGTACTATGTTGAATAAGAGTGGTAAAAGTAGACATCTATTTTTTTTTCCTTGTTCCCGATCTGAAGGGGAAAGCATTCAGGCTTTAACCCTTAAGTACGATGTTAGGTTTTTTGTAGATATGCTTTACCAAGTTGAGGAGGTTCGCTTATATTCCTAGTTTGCTGAGAGCTGTTATCATAAATGGGTGTTGTGAGATGGTAGGAGTAGTAGTAGCATCAGAACCTGTCTAACTTCAGAGGGGTAATGACCAGAATTGAGATCAGTCTAAGACTGATTCCCATGAGGTGGAGGTCAAACATACCTCTGCTCTCCAACCTTTTTACCAATTCTGACACCAGGCATCCTTCCCGCAGCACCTTCTACTTCTCTTCTGGGTTCAATAAACCATTACAATGAGCACACAGAACTCACAGACCATACTAACAGTTAAGCGGTTTATTAAGGAAGTAACAGGATACAACTCAGGATCAGAATCAATAGGCTAAGGGTCCGGAAGCAAAGTCTTCCTTCTTCAGTGCAGGACAGCTTTCTCTGCTCCTCTTGGCTATGCAAGCAAGCAGGCCCTTGTCTCTGCTCTCGGCTGTGTAGGCAACCTCTCAGCCCCCTGAGGACAGACCTCCTCTTGGCCTCCTGAGGACAAGCTCCTCTTGACCCTGCTGTCTGTCACCACCGACTCTGATGCTTGGGCCCCTTCAGGGCCTGTCGCTGTCTTCAGTGTTATAGTCCTTGAACCATGTCACAGCTCTTTTAGAAGGTTCCTTGCCTCCTCTCTTTCCGCTTCTCTCTTCTTTCTTCTTTCTGCTTCTGTCTTCCTCTCTGAAAAACCTGTGGGATTGGCTGCACATATACACATACTCCTCATTGATTTCAAGGCATGGCCCTCCCGTTAGGGCCACGAACTGACCAATCCCCTCTTGGTAGGCCACACACTTCATTTGCACAGTAGGCTGTATTTTCATCTGCATTGTCTATAGTCATTTCATTTGTATAGTGTATTGACCAATCCCTGCAAGGTGCATACCAATCATAGGGCAGGCTGCAGCCCATGATGAAACAAAAAGTATCAAATCACAAATTGTTTACAGATTATCAGAAAATATAACAAACCTTCTGGGGTAGAAAACTAGGGCAAGGGTAACTCCTCAGGCTTAGGGGAAAAATCTCTCGAGCTGTTTTTCCAAAGACTCAAGGCAAAAGGCCACATAAAGGAACTCATTTCACCACAGGTGTTGAATTTCATCAAATGCTTTTTCTCTATCAGTTGACATGATCATATGATTTTTTTTTTTAGTCTGTTGATATGATGGATTAGGTAGGTTTATTTTCAAGTATTGAACCAGCTTTGCATACTTGGAATAAACCCCATTTGGCCATGTTGTATAATTATTTTTACATATTATTGGATTCAATTTGCTAATATTTTGTTGAAGATATTTGCATCTATATTCATGAGCAATATTGGTCTGTAGTTTGTGTGTGTGCTGTCCTTGTCTGGTTTTGGTATCAAAGTCATACTGCCCTCATAAAATGAATTGCGAAGTGTTCTCTGCTTTTTTATAGAATTGGTGCTAATTCTTGAAATGTTTGGTATAATTCTCCAGTAAAACCACCTGGGCCTGGGAATTTCTTTTGGAAAGCTTTTTAATTACAAATTCCTTCTATTTGAATAGTATAGACCTATTTAGATGATCTATTTCATATCAGGTGAGTTTTGGTAGTTTGTTTTTGAGGAATTGGTTCATTTTATCATCTTGTTAAATTTATGTGCGTGGATAGTTGCTTTTGGCCTAACTTCCAGTTGACTAATTCTCCCTGAAGGTGTATCTAAACTACTCTTAGACTTGTCCATTGACGGGTTTACAATTATTTTTCATTTCCAAAAGTTCTAGTTGACCTTTTAAATAATTTCCCATTTTACCTGTTCCATTTTTTGTTCCCTGTGGGTATTTTTGTCTTTATTTCTTTGTAAATAGTAACCATGAACGTTTTATAGTGTATGTCTTATAATTCTAGTATCTGAAGTCTTTGACAAGCAGTTTGTTGTTTTTTACTCGTTCTGACCTATGGTACATTGTTTTGTGTGCTTTGACTACTAATCTAAATGTTGTTAGTTTGAACCTACCCAGCAACACCACAGAAGAAAGGCCTAGTGATCTGCTTTCATAGATTACAGCCAAGAAAACCCTATGAAACAATTCTACTCTAATATATGGGGCTGCCACAAGTCGGAATCAACTCAATGGTGACAGGTTTGGTATAGTAAACTGACAGAGTAGAACTGCTCCACAGGGTTTTCTTGGCTGTAATCTTTCTCCTGCAGAGCTGCTGGGTGGGTTCAAACCACCAACATTTAGGTTAGTAGTCGAGCGCTTAACCATTTGCACCACCAGGGCTCCTTTTATGAATGGTAGAGGTAGGATTTTTAAAAAAGTTTTATTGAGATATAATTCACATACCATAAAATTCACCCATTTAAAGTGTACTAAATTATTTTTAGTATATTCACAGGATTGTGCAAGCATCACCACAATCTAATTTTAGAACATTTTTGTTCTCACTAAAAGAAGCCCTGTACCCATTAGCGGTCAATCACCAAACATGAGCAAATATGCTCAAACACATGTTGTACATCTTTTCAGAGGCAGGGTTTTGAGCCAGGTAGTTCTGGCTCATTTGTGCTCTTTAGAGTAAATGTGAATAATCATTGTCTTTTCTTAATTGTTTCCCATTTGCTAGATTTAGTGGAAACTTTACCCAAGAGACCAAATGAAGTTTTCAATTCGAAACTTTAATTTAAATTGAGTAGCTTTTTCACTTGATATAAACCCACATCCCCAGGAACATTGTGGACTCAGAACATTATTTCATAAGCAGGCATTGCTGGTATGTTGTTGGGTGTCACATTTAGGCTCTCATTAACGTATCATTTCATGCTTCAGATCCATAACTAATTTCCACAAAGGGGAGGATGTTAAAAAATATAACCATCTGTGCACCATATCAAATGATAATCAACCTGAAATACATGTAAGTTCTAAGCTTTTTAAAACCACGTTATATCGTATACTGGCATACACAATACAAAATTTTTAAAAATCTTATCTGAACTGTTTTCTTCTTTCACTTTAGTATCACCAGGACACAATAAAAGTACTTGAAAGTTACATCACCCGTTGGACTTAATGAGCTGTCCGTTGTCAATGTCAGAAAGAGGGAACTAGATGACTAGCAGGCTTCATGGTAAAATCTGAAGATTGTCCCATACCTCAGCAGAACTGTGGACTACCACAGGAAACTTGGCAGAGGGGTGCATAAGGAACGGGCTGTTTTGCCGTTAGCTTGGTTTTAACAGCAATGATTTGCAAATAAGCCAGCTAGGATGGAGAGAAGGTTTAGAAGGAAGAAGTTGCGAATAGCTAAAGATGAACAGGAGTTTCTAAACAATGAATTAACTCAAGAAGCCTTAGGATTGTGTCAGCTTCAAAAGGGAAGGCTGCTGGTGATATATGGCTTTGAAGATGGGAGGTGTCTTACCTTCGACCCTCTTCTTCTTCCAAAAAAGGAGGAGGAGGGGAAAAACACCTTTCTAGATGTTTGCCATAAAGAATCTCTTAATCCAGGAAGATATTCCTCCACTAAAGCAAAAGCTTATTATGCAATTGGGAGCTCTTACTGAAAGATGTAGGCAAAGCGGTCATGTATCGCAGTACCCACCAGGATGGTGTTTGCAGCAAAGTCCAAGGCCACCAGGAAGTAGCTGTAATAGCACAAACTGAACAAGGAAGCCCTGGAGGGAGATGCTAGGTAGAAAAATTCATCAAAACTGTATCTACTTTTTAGATATGCACCTATGTAACGTGATCTCTGGCACATATAGCAGTTATAGTGGTCAATGTAGAGCAAAATGGGAGGGGAAATGCTAATTGCTCTTACATTGTTGTACCTTCCCTTCATCTTACAACTAATTGACCTTACTAAGTGTTCGTTCTTCAAAGGAGACCTCTTAAGTTCACTCATTAGTCAGCTGTCCCTCTCCACACTAGTCAATATTTAGCCATGAGTACATATGGGCATATGAGACCGTAATGTAAAAACAACGAAAAGAAGATAATCTACAGTTATCATAAGTTTCCACAGATGAGGAACAGTTAGTAGCAGCTCTGATTGAGTTACATCATCTCTTCTTTCTCCTCCCTTCTGCCACCACCTGAGGGTGAAACGGAAGGGACAAGGATAAGCTGGTATGAGGCCAACCATGTAGAACCTGCCCCAAGCTCTGACTCTTCTGGGAAGGAAAAATTCTTAATTCCCAATTCAGAAAGCACTGCTGCTTCAACATGACCAACACTCACTCACTCACTCACCTAGACTGAAAGATCTGGATTTCAGTGTAGGTGTCAGTTCTAACTTCACAATTCCTGGTCTCTCCTCATGAGATACTATATAAGCACGTATTTTTACCTCAAAAATATTGTTATAAAGACTCCTTTAGCAACAAAGAGATCGATTAACATAAGGTCCTCTATGCTAGGAAAGTACTACCCTTCGAAATGGGGCTATATTTACAAATTTTATTATGTTTCCCAAAAATACATATAAATGAAAACCTGCTCTTTAAAGCAGGGAGGCCTTGGCCTATAATGTAGTATTAGATTTACATCACAAAACATTCTCATATGAAAATCAGTATGCAGCTCTTTCACACAAATTTATATACAGACACACAAAATACATATGTAAGTAGATAATACTTTTCTACTTACACATATTCCTGTGGTAGAAATTTAGGAAACTGGGCAATTTCCCTGCTTTACAGCCTCAGGAAGGTAAATACAACCTCTCTGAACATTTTTTTCAAAGATGAAACATGTATAGTACACAAGCTCTTTTGAACATATACACATGTTGTTAGGATTGAGCAAGGACCCTGCCACTTAAGTGACACTGTACTTCTCAAAGAAAAAAGAAAAAAAAAAAAGATTAACATTTGAATAAAAATTCAAAGTTGGAGAACAAATAAAATGATCAAACTGTTATGTACATGCTCCATGGAGGAATCAGGAATCCTCGTACAGGGAACAGACCCATGACCCATTTCAGCCTCTCGTGACATTAAATCAGCACCTGCTGGCAGTAGTCATGATCTTCCTGTCCAGTCATATGCTTAAGCGGGCTCCATAAAGCAGCTGTTTAAGTGAAACAGTCTGTAATGAGGTCGTGTGGTAAATTCCCATCCCAAAAAAACTAAATGCAAAATCAACTTCTATGACTCAAGAGCTCAACCAGGTCAAAGCTTTGGTATATAGTGGAGGCTGTTTGGGTGATAACCAAAGCTTCAGGAGTTTGCTCCCAAAACAAAACAAAAACAAAACCTGGTCCACAAAGCTTAACAACTATATAAATAAAGTAACTGTACAAAGAGAACAAGCCACAATTTCCCCTTTAACCAAGGGTTTATAGTTTCCTAGGCAGCAGTTTCAAAAGCACCAACTAAAACCACAATGCTTCTACTAAAACACGATGTGTTGTGATTGGTGAGACTGTTCTGAAAACAAATGCCCACAGGCATGGATGTGGCTGATGTGCCACAGAAAAAAGTTCAACCAAACATAAGTCAGTTTTCTTAAATTGGAACATAAGCTGGTCAGCAACAGAGGAAAGACTTAAGGCAATAAGAGGCATTACAGAGAGCACCATGGTGCTCTTTGAGTCAATCTCAAAGCCTTCCAAGAAGGAAAAGGTCTCTCAATAGTTTGAGTCATTTCTTAGTTTGCTAGCTGTCGGACACTTCCTCCTCCTCTTCATCATCTTCATCTTCTTTCCTGTCTACTTCAGAAGTGTCGGAGGACTCATGAAGCAAGACATACTCTCTGCTACTGAACCCAAATTTAAGCACATCCTTTTCCTTCAGTTCATAATAACGCTGTGGCTCAATGCGCTTGTTGTTTAAGAAGGTTCCGTTGCCTGAGCCAAGGTCAATGATGTAGGGCTTCACCCTGCGGCCAACTGTTCCATCAGCACGGGTATACTCCACCAGCCTAGCAGAGATAAAGGAGAGCATATCAGCAAAATCCTGCCTCAGATCACCCAGCTTCTCTAAAGTTCTTTGTTAACACAGCCTAGATGACGTAATAACCTGGCTTGAACACAGTTTAAGTTAAAATTCTAGGAAATCAAGGAAAAAGAATAGCCTTGGATCAGTAAGTTGAAAGGCAGTTTAGATATACTTAGTACAAAAGGTGAGACCTGGCCACTGGGGGGCAAAAATCCATTGCAGATAAAAAGGTTGAAATGCAGAATCAAAACCAGACCTCAGAGTTCTGATCTGAAGCCAAGGCCTCTTGCCGTGGTTAACAAAATACACTTTTTGTGTTTCTTATAATCAATTTTCACCTATGCCTCAACATATTTTAGGTCCGATCCAAATGAGAAAACACAGTGGACTTAAAGACTTCAGAGTCAAAGGAGCTGGATTTGAGACAGAGTTCCACTATGGTGATTAGGCAAGTCACTTGTCTTTACTAAGCTTCAGTTTTCTCATCTGTCAAATGGGTATATTAATACCTGTCCTATCCACTTCACAGGTCTGTTGCGAGGATCAAATAATAGCTGTACTATGCAAACTATCAAGATTCAGATTCAGCTAACACATATGCCAGGCGTTTTTAGTTACATTCCCATTTAACCCTCATAACAGCCCTGTGAGGTAGGTAGAAACTGAGGCCCAGAGAGTGGCTTGTCCGAGGTCATATACCGTAAGTGGCAGTGGCAGGAGTCAAAATCTGGGTTTCTAAGAGCAAGTCCAATGCTCTTATACAAGTGTAAGGGATTATTCAAAGAACATTCAACTAGATTAATAACAGTCAAGATTAACATCAGATATGTGAGGTCTGGTATTCTCCTGCATATAGATATACACAAATCTTAGTAATCCTGAGACACTCAGCTTCTGCTAGCATTTCGGTTTCTTTCTGCAAATGTATACTTACCGATACTGAAATACTGCATGCTGCTTGGAACAAGAGGGATGGTCAATAGGAATATCAGCGATCCGGCGGTGTCGTCCCAGGAGGTAGGCACTCTGTCGATGGATGTACATGACTGGGAGCACCTCATCATTCTTAAAAGGGTAGAGACGCCATCGTTTCTTTGGGATACGTGCTTCTGGGGGCTCGCTGTATTTAATGACTACACCCCGGAAGGTGTTGGTGTCCTCAAGAAGTGCCCCAGAGAGTTCAAAGCTTGGCTTTTCTTTAACGGGAACCTCTTTTTCTTTATTGTTGCCACCAGGTCGAGGAACCAACTCCTGAGAGTCATTATCATTGCCACTGACTTCGTTCTTCTGGCGATGCTCCCGTCGTCTAGCATTATAAAATTCCCTCTCTGCTTCCTGAGCCTGCAAGTTCTGAATGTCTCGATCCCGTCCCTGAGCCTGGCCACTCCCAGGCCTTTCGTTAGAGGTCCTCCTCTGGTGGGAATGGACTCGGTGTCTCTCTCGGTCACTGTTCCTAGCTCGCCTGTGTTCCTGTTCTGATGGTTCCCGATGCTGCCGATCCTCCCGTCCCTTCCGGGGATGATCTTCACGTTCCTAAAATTCAAACAGATTCAGTCAATCAAAGGCAACCCACAATCTATTAACAAGTTACACCCAAAAGTTCATTTGTGATTTGGACTTTGGCATTCAAAACAAAATTGCCCACAGAAATAGGTTATCTGTAGTGGTTATGTCCCTTGCCAGGCCACAAAGACCATGTATCCCATGATGCTATTCAACTACAGCTCTAACAGTACAAGCCCATGTTCAGAGTCCTAAAAACAAGGGATTATTTGGTACAGAAAAGAGAAAGAAAAATAATTCCTTCCCTTCCAGAACAAAGGCAGCTTTAGGCACACTGAAAGGGAAGACTATATAGAAAATAGAATTAACAGAGTTAAATAGTCATGTATAACTATGTGAAAGGGAAAAAAAATCTAGCTTTCCTTTATGCCAACAATGAAAATGTAATATTTTAAAAGATCCCACTTCAACGGTAACAAAAATTATTAAATACCTAGGAATAAACTTAAGAAATATGCAAAACATTTAAGAAAACTGTAAAAATTTACTAATAGACATTTTTTAAAGACTTAAAGACATGGAGGTATGCTTACCCTCAACAATAACCAAAGCATCAATTTTAAAAGAAATACAAATTTTCTCTTCTCAAAGTAACAAAATTTAAAAGAGCAATAATATATAGTGTCAAAGAAGGTAGAGGAAAATGTATATTCTCAGCCACTGCTGGTGCAGGTGTAAATTGGTATAGCCTATTTGGGGCAATTTGGCAGTATTTAATAAAAATTTAATGAACCAGTAATCCCACTTACAGGAATCTAGCCTATAGATACACTGGCAGAAATTCACAAAGATATGTGTTCAATATGATGTTTACTGCAATCTTGTTTGTAATAACAAAACTGGAAACAACCTAAGGTCCCTTTAATAGTAGAATGGTTAAATAAATTATTGTGTATTTATACAAAAGGATACTTCATAGCCATTAAAAAGAATGAGATGACAAAAAGTTATCCAAAATAAATGGTTAAGCAGAAAGAAGAAAGGAGAGGGGAGCAAGCTTCACAATACATACAAAAATTCCTACCTTTACCAATAAGGCAAACCAGATACTCTGAGGGGTCTCCCCACTATAATTCAACTAAACAGTAGATAAAACATTTAATTTTTAAATGTACTGTTGGGCTCACAGAAAGCAAAACAAGTCTCTAAGGGGAAAAAAAGATAAACTAAACATGAGCTCAAAATCAAAGATCACTAGACACATAAGAAAACAAGCCACTGTGAGTGAGAGGCAGCAGACACAGCTCCTTTTGATTTAGATCCCCGAGGGCTTCAGACACTGGGTCTAAGATACAGAATAAGAACATCTGTGTATAAAAATGTTTAGACATAAAGGTTAAAAATTTAACAGCAAGCAACAAGAGATGACAAAACAACCAGACACTACAGGACCAGGGAGACAGACACCCTGACAAAAGTACACATCATCATCTATGAAATATGTTTATGCTTGGAGGGGAGAAAAAACAAAAAACCTGAATCTGACCAAGACTCTAGATCTGTCTATCAATTTATAGGAAATACGAGGGCCAGAGAATATGTTAAATAATTCCACAGGGATGCAAGCTACAAATAAATTGTAAGGAAAAAGAAAGGAAACAGGAATCTACAGATAAAAAGACTTAAGAGAAGCATCAGCCAATTGCAATGTGTAAACCTTATTTTGATCCTGACTTGAAAAGATAAATTTATATAAAAATTACAAGCCAATCACAGAATTCAGAACACTGACTAGATATTTAATGATTTTAGGGAATCATTACTAAAAACTTAGGTGGGATAATGGATTTGTGGCTATGTTTTTAAAAATAATCCTTAAAAGAGATAAATGTGCTGAAAATGAAATACGTCTTGGATTTGCTTCAAAATAATCTGGCGGGAGGAGGGAAGATAATTATGTAAAGAAAAAAAGCCAGCTTTCCCTTATGCCAACAATGAAAATGTAATAATTTTAAAAGATCCCACCTCAACAGTAACAAAAATTACCATCTCCCCCTTCTTCCTACCATACACAGGGGTTAAGAGGGGGCCTGCTTGCTTGGAGTAAGACCCCATTTCTCTAAACTTTCTTGCCTCAAAGACTACAGTGTTGTCAAAAGGGAATCTCAGACACCCACCTCTCCCTACCCCAAAACATTTTCAAGCTTGCCACCACTATCTGTCTTGAGTCCACCAGGACTAATCTCATTATGCCCTTTATCCCTGATTAAATGAATCACCACAAGAAGCCAGACTCCAGGTCAACACCCCTACCTCTCTGTGTTCTAATCCCCATAAGGCTCTGTACATCCACTATTCTGTCCCCACCCTTTTTCAACTTCTGTAACCATTTTCCATGCTCTCTGCAGTTGGAAGTTCAGCAAAATATAACCCTCAGCCTTTCCCCTGATAGTTTAATCAACTTTGCACCAACAGAACCCCCGACTCTGCCCTGATGACACTGCTTCCCTGAAGCGCTCTGAAATGGTAGCTGTTTTCCCCACAGCTCCCCTACCCCTATCCTTGGGCCTGGACATGAGGCAGGTCTCCTCCCTGCTTCTCACAGCCAATTCTAAAATACTCCCCAAGCCTACTTTCTCCCTAAAAATCTACCTTTGAATTCATATAAGACTATCATCACCCACTACTCTCATTAATGCTGTCATCTAACAACCCTAAAATCATTCCCTGTCATTTCTTGCCAATTTTACTTCTAACTCAAGCCACTCTCTCTTGGTGATTTCAGTAGCACAGAGGAGGTCCTTCCAACACGCTGGCCTCTCTGTCCTTTGAGTTCCTCTCTCCCAAACATGTTATTTGTCCTCCTTCCACCTCATCTACCTACTCCCATGGCTTTGCATACATAAACGTTTTCACTACCAATAACTGCAAATCCTCTATAATCTCAATTTCAATCAACCCTCTTTCTGATCACCATTTATCTTCTAGCTCATATTTTACTCCAACTCCTATAATCCTTCTACTCAATAAGCCATCCAATTCTTTGATCCTACCACCTTTACACAGTCCCTACTCTCTTGTCTAACTCTCTTCCCCTCTTGTCTAACTCAAATTCCATGGGCAAGCAGTATGAACTCTCCTTTGTACCCACATTCAAATCCCTTATCCCTGTCATTCTGTTACACTTGCTTGGCAAAACCACAACCTGCAACAAGCAGCTGAATATAGGTGAAGAAAAGCACAAACCATTCTGACCGGTCCCACCTTAAATGGATGACCATAAGTCTCCTTAACGATGTCCACCAATCACCCTACATTCACTCACCCACTCTCCCAGATAACTGTTTCAGCCCTTCTCTCTCCTCAAACCTCCAACACGGTCATCCTCCTCCTCCCTAACACAGTCAGAGGATCTTCCACATCCACCCACCTACCAATATCTGCACCTGTATACTCTGCCTTTCCTTCCTGTGACCATAAAAGAACTATCTGTGCTTCTGTCTAAAGCTAGTTCCGACACCTGGGAACTTGATTCCATACCCTCACTGAGAATATTATTCTAGCTAATTCTCCCCTCTCTCCTCCACAATCTATTTCCCCCTCCTCTACTGGATCACTCCCACCAGCACAGCAACATACTCGTCTCTAGATCCCACTTCCCATGTCAGCTTCTACCCCATCTCTTTACTCTCTTTATGCAGTAAATCTCCTCAGGAGTTTTTTTTTTTTTTAAATCATTGTCTCCAATTCCTTCCCTCCCTTTCTTCTTTCCCTTTCATCAGGTTTTCACCCCAATGTTGTTGTTATTTGCCATTGAGTTGATTCCAACTCTTGGTAACCCCATGTGTGCAGAATAGAACTGCTCCACAGGGTTTTGAAGGGCTTTCATAAGCAGATCACCAGGCCTTTCGGTGGGTTCAAACCTCCAACCTTTTGGCTAGTAGTCAAGCTTAAATATTTGAGACACCCAGGGAGACTCCTATACTCCATTAAAATTGCTGGTTAAGGTCACCAATGACCGCCACTTTGCTAAATCCAATGACAAGTTCTCAGTCTTCATTTTACTTAACTAGCAGCAGCATCTGACAGAGTCAATCATTCTGTTCTCAACACAATTCCTTCTCTTGGCTTTCAAGTCACCAGACTCTTGCTTTTCCTTCTCCCCAGTCTCCTTTACTGATTGCCCCTCTTCTCCCTGATTTCTCTGCCCTGGGTTCAGTCCTAGTTCTGCTCATCTTTTATCGATACTCATTTCCTTTGTTATTTATCTAATCCCCAATGCTTTAAATATATCTAAATGTAGATAAGGCCCAGATGTTTATCTCTAGCCCAGATGTCTCTCCCGAATGCCGCTGCCCACTCAACATTTCCACTTGGGTATCTAACAGACATCTCAAACTTAATATGTCCAAAACAACCTTAAAAAAAAAAATCAATTTTACAGAGGTATAAGTTACATACAGCAAAATGTACTCATTTTAAGTATATTTTGATGAGTTTTGACAAATTTATACAACCAGAGAACCACAACCACGTCAAGACATAGAACATTTCCATCACTCCAAGACTAAAAGTGAACTTATAAACATCCCCCTAGAATCTATTCTTCCCACATACTTTTCCCATCTCAGTTAATGGCAACTCTGCCTGCCCAGTTGCTCAGGCTCAAAACTTTAGAGAAAATCCTTCCGTTTCACACCTATAACCAAATTCTAAACTTACAAGTATATACCATGCAAAATTAATAAACTATACGTAGAAAATTACATAATCAGATAACCCAAAATAATCAAAATTTCAATATATGCCCTCAATTATTTGTAAGTCAAGTAGTGTAAGATATATAATACGGTTCCTTTTTTAAATTAAAAACTTGTGCATGGAACACACATACACCCTATACCAAAACATCAAGGAAAAAGGCGGACGTAAGTATAAAAGCAGCCTGAAGTATAAACATCAAATTATTATAATAGTTACCTTGGGGAGTGAGGTTTTTTTTTGGGGGGGGGGGAATAGAAGTGCAATTTTGGGGATAATGAGAGGGATAACCATATACTTCATACACCATATCCTCATTTTTAAAAATTTTACATACTTCTATGTTATTACAATGAGCACATAATAATTTTAAATTTAAAATGGTGGCTTAGGGGTAAAGAGGAGGGTACCTGCAAGTACAAGGCATGTTAAAGTCAGAGGTTGTGTGCATTCCTATTTGAGATTAACCCACAGGAAGGAAAGGCAGAGTATACGGGTACAGATATTGGTAGGTGAGTGGATGTGGAAGATCCTCTGACTGAGTTAGGAAGGAGGAGGACGAACGTGTTGGAAGTTTGAGCATTGTGCCAGAAGTTTTAGCCCATGCAATAAGGCAAGAAAAGAAAAGAAAAGAAAAAAAAAAAACGCATACAGATAGAAAGGAAGAAATAAAACTGTCCCTATTTGCAGATGACATGATTGTCTAAGTGGAAACCCCCAGTAACCTACAAAAAGACTCCTAGAATAAATGAGTTCAGTAAGATCACAGGATACAAGATAAACATAAAAAAAAAAATATTTCTATATACTAACAGCGAGTACATGGACACTAAAATTGAAAACACACTACCATTTATAATCACTCAAAAAAACAACACACTGTGTTCACGGACTGGAGACTCAAAACAGTAAAATTGTCAATTTTGCCCCAAATTGATATACAGGGTTTAATGTAATTTCTATCAAAATCTCAACAAGATTTTTAAAATGAGTATCGACAAAATTGTTCTAAAATGTATATGGAAGGGCAAAGGGATTAGAATAGCTAAAGCACTACAAAAAGATGAAAAAAATAAGAAGAATCAGTCTATCCAATTTTAAGACTTATTATATCATTATAGTAATCAAAACTGTGTAGAATTGGTGAAGGGACAGACACAAAGATCAATGAGACAGTATAGAGAATGCAGAGATAAACTCACACAACTATGCCCAGTTGATATTTGACAAAGGAGCAAAAGCAACTGAACAGAGGAAAGACAGCCTTTTCAACAAATGCTGCTAGAGCAAGTGAATATCCATTGGCAACAAAAAAGAACCTTGCCTAGTCTCACACCTTATGTATGTAAAAAATGAACTCAAAATGCATCATGGATTTAAAAACATAAAACGTAAAGCTATGAAGATTATAGACATGAACACAGGAGAAAAATCTTTGGGACTCAAGCACAAGCACAAAAAGAAAAATGGATAAGCTGGACTTCATCAAAATTAAAAACTTCCGCTCTGCGAGAGACTGTTAAGAGAATGAAAAGGCAAGCTACAGCCTGGGAGAAGATATTTGCTAACTACATACCCAACGAAGGACTAGTATCCAGAATATACAAAGAACTCTCAAAACTCAATAGTTAAAATGAAAACAAAAACAAACACACACACAATTCAATTAGAAAATGGACAAAAAACATGAGAGAGATATTTCACCTCAGGAGATACAGAGTGCAAACAAGCACATGAAAAGATGTTCAACATCATTAGCCATTAGGGAAATGCAAATTAAAATCACAATGAGATATCACTACACACCTATTAGAATGGCTCAAATAAAAAACAGTGACAACACCAAATGCTGGGAAGGATGCAGAGAAATAGGATCACTCATACACTGCTGGTGGGAATGTAAAATGGTACAGCCATTCTGGAAAAAACCGGGTAGTTTCTTAAAAAATTAAACATACAAGTACCATATGACCCAGCAATTACACTCCTGTATCTGAATGTTGATACAGTATTCATAATAGCCAAAAACTGGAAACAACCCAGCTATTCTTTTTTTTTTCTTTCATAATCGGTATTTTATTGGTTGTTTTGAGGATCAGTACAGAGACATTATGAACAATCTGTACACAACTCTTAATGTACGTACCAAAAATCTAAAAAGCCATGTGTAGTTACAATTTTCTAAATTCCACCTTTAAATTTGGAGGAAATTTTCCTTAAGAGAGTATCAAGTGACCAATTATCTTCAATTGTTGATAAGCTGTTGCAACAGAAGTCCCACTAATTCACAATTTAATACCACACACACTACACACTCAAATGTTCAACCTTCCACAGCACATAACAAAACTGTGAGGAAAACTGGACTACCATGAGCAAAGATGCTACAGAACACACAGTGCTGACAAGCAGAGCCATGACGAAGGAGCAGTTTTCTTTAGGAAACAATTCTACTAAAAAACATGGAAATACAAGTAATTTTAAATGTTCACAAGACATATAAACGCATTACTGCAACTCCGAACTGCCATTAAGTATGCTTTGTATTACGGGATATAAAAATTGCCCCCCACCTATGGAATGTTACGTTGACACCCAAGACCGTCAAAAGCCCCCCACAATTCAACATCCCACTATTTTCTGGTTGTACCAAAAAATAAACAACCAGAAAATGATTTTTTACCTCTTAAAAAAAACCATTTACACTTAAAAAATGGAATGAAGTGGGATTTCCCTCTTCTTAAAAATGTTTCTAGAGCTACTAAAAAACTTGCATTTACAAAATAGTTGATAAAAATATTCCTCTGGATGGTACAAGAAGGGAGATGCAGGGACCACTGATAAGACATTGTAGACAAACATTAATCAGACTTGGCTTCTTTCTCTCATGCTTCATCAGAGACTGGACTCTCCTCGTTTTTAGTTTCTCCATTTTCTGCAGGTAAATCTTTAGCTTCCTGGCTAGCCACTTCAGCATGTTTTCCTTTTGCTCCTCTTTTCCCTTTTGTTTGCACTTTTTTATCTGAAAGATTTATCCTTTCCTGCTGCCTTTTTTGGATTCGTTTCCACTTTTGCAGGAGCAGATTTAGCTGACAACCTCGCCGATCTCCTCCTGGGCTCCTCCTTCACTGCCCCTTCAGCTGAGCTGACCTTCCTCTTGGGCATCTTGGTGGCAGGAAGGGCACGTGCCGGGTACCTGTGGGCCGCGGCGCACGGAAAGCCTTCGTGAAGCTGGGCTGCCTGGCCTCTGCTGCTCCACCCGCCCCAGATATTCTTTAATAGTTAAATAGTTAAACTGTGGTAAATCCAAAACAGAGACTACTACTCAGCAATAAAAAGGATTGAACCACTGATAGACACAACACCCTGAATCTCCAGAGAATTTTGCTGAGTAAAAACAGCCAATCCCAACTAGATAACTGGGAGCTCCTAAAAATCAAACACTTTGCTCATCAAAAGTCTTCACCAAAAGAGTCAAAAGACAACCTACAGACTGGGAAAAAACCTGGCTATGACAAATCTGATCAGGGTCTAATCTCTAAAATCTACAAGATACTGCAAAACCTCAAGAACAAAAAGATAAATAACCCAATTGAAAAATGGGCAAAGGACATGAACAGGCACTTCACCAAAGAAGACATTCAGACGAGATCGGGCGCTTTCAGGGTGGTATGGCCGTAGACCAAAGAAGACATTCAGGCAGCTAACGGATACATGAGGAAATGCTCACGATCATTAGCCACTAGAGAAGTGCAAATCAAAATTACAATGAGATACCATCTCACCCCAACGAGGCTAGCATTAATCCAAAAAACACAAAATAGTAAATGTCGGAGACGTTGTGGAGCGACTGTAACACTTATACACTGCTGGTGGGAATGTAAAATGCAACAAACACTTTGGAAATCAATTTGGCGCTTCCTTAAAAAGCTAGAAATAGAAATACCACACGATCCAGCAATCCCACTCCTTGGAATATATCCTAGAGAAATAAGAGTCATCACATGAATAGATATATGCACACTCATGTTCACTGCAGCACTGTTCACAACAGCAAAGAGATTGAAACAACGTAGGTGCCCATCAATGGATGAATGGATAAACAAATTATGCTATATTCACACGATGGAATACTATGCAACAATAAAGAACAATGATGAATCTGCGAAATATTTCATAACATGGATGAATCTGGAAGGTATTATACTGAGCAAATGTAGTCAGTCACAAAAGGACAAAGATTGTATAAGACCACTATTATAAGAATTCAAGAAAAGGTTTAAACACAGAAGAAAACATTCTTTGATGGCTACAAGGGTGGGGACGGGGGGAGAGGGGTATTCATTAACTAGATAGCAGACAAGAATTATCTTACGTGAACAGAAGGACAACATACACTACAGGGGAAGTCAGGACAACTGGACTAAATCAAAAGCTAAGAGGTTTCCTGAATACAACCAAACACTTCGAGGGACAGAGTAACAGGAGCCGGGGTCTGGGGACCATAGTTTCGGGGGACATCTAGGTCAATTGGCATAATAAAGTTTATTAAGAAAATGTTCTGTATCCCACTTTCGTGAGTGGCGTCCGGTGTCTTAAAAGCTAGCAAGCGGCCATCTAAGAGGCATCAATTGGTCCCAACTCACCTGGAGTAAAGGAGAACAAAGAACACCAAAGACACAAGGAAAATATTAGCCCAGGAGACAGAAATGGCCACATAAACCCGAGACTTCATCAGCCTGAGACCAGAAGAGCTAGATGGTGCCCGGCTACCACCAATGACCACACTGACAAGGAACACAACAGAGTCCATGATGGAGCAGGAGAAAAGTGGGGTGCAGAACTCATATTCTAGTAAAAAGACCAGACTCAATGGTTTGACTGAGACTGGAGGGACCCCGGAAGACATGGCCTCCAGACTCTCTGTTGGCCCAGAACTAAAACCATTCCCGAGGCCAACTCTTCAGACAAAGATTAGACTGGACCATGGGACGTAAAATGATACTTATGAAGAGTGTGCTTCTTAGCTCAAGTAGATACATGAGACTAAATGGGCAGCTCCTGTCCAGAGGCGAGATGAGAAGAAGAAAGGGACAGGGGCTGGCTGAACGGACACAGGAAATCTGGGATGTCACAGTATAGGGAAAGCAATTAGGGTCACATAACAATGTGTGTATAAATTTTTGCACGAGAAACTAACCTGAATTGTAAATTTCACTTAAGCACAATTGAAAAAAAAAGCCAATGCCAAAGGATCACATACTGTATGATTCCATTCATATAACATTCTTGAAATGACAAAATTATAGAAATGAAGAACAAATTAGTAGTTGCCAGGAGCAAGGAGGGAGGGAAATGGGTGTGGCTATAAATGGGTAACACAAGGACCCTTGTGGTGATGGAAACATTCTGTATCTTGACTATATCAATATTATGGCTCTAATAACGTACTATAGTTCTGCAAGACGTTACCACTGGGGGAAATAGTGGTATTATTTCTTACAAATGCTTGTGAATACATGATTATCTCAAAATAAAAAGGCTAAGTTTAAAAAAAGATTCTCACTTCCCCCGGTTTTTAGGAAAGCTCTTTGCAGCTGCAGGTGAATATACACAAATATACACACTTTAACTATGATGGGAAGAAGCGAAAGATTTGGACCTAGTACCAAAACACCCCAATCCAACGTACCTGCTTCACTTTGACTGCTGAGTGGTGAGGACTTCTGCTTCTCTTACTCCGTGGAGACTTGCTTCTTCTCCCTGAGGACTTGCTTTTCTTTCTGGCTGGGGACCTTTTCAGAGCATGGTACACTCAGGATTTTATCTCAACATCCCTTCCCCCATATAAATTAGCTTCAAGGATCAGGCTTGCCTACCAACAGAAACACCACACCTGTGAAGCAGTCTACTAATGACAGAAACTAGGAGTCAGAAGCTTCACTTTCCTAGCCCTAACATCTCCCTTGAGTTCCAGATCGACATATATAACTGCCTACTGGACTTTCTCAATTACATAACAAAAGTCTTGACTCCCAACCCCTTGACCTTTCCTCTCCCAATCCTTGCCATTTTGGTAACTGGCACTATCCAGTCTCTTTTTCAAACCAAAAACCTAGAAGTCACCCTTGATTCTTTCTTCCCTCACCATCAATACCTCCCCCTCCACTATACACACACAATTACATTCAACCCATCAGCAAGCCCTGAGGCTCTATCTCCTCTCCCTCCCCCCACCACATTCCTATCACCCTCCTTTTTGATCACTACACTCCATCCACATTGTGCTTTTTTCGATGTCTAAAACAATCATTGCACATGTTGTTTCTTCTGCCTGGATTGTTACAAGGCTGGATTATTCTCTTTGTTCAGGTCTCAGCTCAAATGGCATCTCTTCAGAGAAGCCTTCTCCCACTTTTTTCCAATCTCTCACTATCGTATTACTGTACTGTTTTAACCTACCCCTAATACTTATTACTAACTGAAACTATTTTATTTATTTGTTTGTTATTGTCAGTTCCAGAGCTAGAACACATAAATTCCATGAGAGTAAAGACCATTTATCTTGTTCACCCTTGTGGCCCCCATAGCTAGAACAGTCTTTGGCACATAAATAACAACAACCCATTGCTGTCGAGTCGATTCTGACTCGTAGCGACCCTACCGGACAGAAAAGAACTGCCCCATAGAATTTTCAAGGCTGTAATCTTTATGGAAGCAGGGTGCCACATCTTTCTCCTGTGGAGCTGCTGGTGGGCTGACCTTTTGGTTAGCAGCCGACCTCTTAACCACTGTGCCTGCCACCAGGGCTCCTTCTCTGGCACACGTTGCTGCTGCTGTTAGGTGCCACTGAGTTGGTTCTGGCTCACGGTGACCCTATGTACAACAGAATGAAACATTGCCTGGTCCTGCACCATCCTCACAATTGTTGCTATGTTTGAGCCCCTTGTTGAAAGTCTTTCTCTTTTTCCCCTGACCCTCTACTTTACCAAGCATGATGTCCTTCTCCAGGGACTGGTCCCTCCTGATAACATGTCTAAAGTACATGAAACAAAGTTTCACCATCCTCACTTTCAAGGAGCACTCTGGCTGTACTTCTTCCAAGACAGACAACTGTCCAAGACAGTTATTGGTTCGAGGAAAAGGCTGGATAGTACCAGTTACCGAGACAGCACATAGTACGTGCTAAATAATGTTGAACGAATGAATAAATCAATGAGTCTACCAAGAGATAAAATTTTTTCAGAGTTTCTATCAGGTAGATTTCCTAGGCCCTCCTAGTGGACACCTTTTGGGGCAGGTACATAACTGGAAAGAGAACGCCCAAACCTGGCTTAGCAGCCAAACGGGGAAAATCTTTCATTTTAATTGAACAAACGATTAACGGTATCGGATAGGCCATACCCTGCTAGATGCTAGGGACACAGAGATGAAGGGGCGGAACTCTGCCCACTAGGGCTTAACGCCCAGCTATAAAGCAATTAGAGGTCCCGGAGTAAACCTTTGGAAACCCTGGTGGCGTAGTGGTTAAGACTTCGGCTGCTAACCAAAAGATTAGCAGTTCGAATCCACCAGGCGCTCCTTGGAAACCCTATGGAGCAGTTCTATTCTGCGCTATGTTCTACTCTGCGCTATAAGGTCGCTATGAGTCGGAAGACTCGACCGCAATGAGGGTGTTTTTTTTTTTTTTTTTTTTTGGAATAAACCTGTAAGCGTCACTACCACCGCGTCCAGCATAAAGTCCAAACTGCTGAGTCCAGCATCCAAGATCTGTTTCTGACACTAGCCTGTTCTTCCATCTCAATGAGCAGACCCAAGATCCATCCCAGGCTGCTCCCCACTTACCGGCTGCTTCCGCGGCTTCGGTTCCCGCGGTGACCAGGGCGGCCCGGCTCGCCAGCCGGCGAGGACGGGCTATGGCCGGAGGAGTCGGGGCGGCGGTGTGAAGGAGGGACGGTTTCAGGGCTGAGGCGCTCCTGCTTCACCACCACCGTCGCCGCCGCCACCATGTCCCCGTCTCGGTGCCTTCGCCGGCTTCCCCGTTCCTGCTCGCTCTTCACCTCCTTCATCCCGCGATCCTGGCTGACGAAAAGAACAGATCCTCTCACCTCCGCTCGCTGAAGGAACTGATGCAGCTGACCCGCGGATTTCCGCTTCCGGGTTACACGCTCTCCCAGAAACCCTCGCGGCGGAAGGGCTGAGCACGTACGTGACAGCCGCTCCCTAGTGGGTGGAGCCGTAGTGACTGGCTCGGAAGGCGGGAGTTTTAAGTTTCAAAAATAAGTATCTGGGAAAAGCTGCACTCTCATGGCTGGTGCCACGTTATTAATCATTACAAAACACAGATACGACCTAAATGTCCAGCAGTAGGGAATTGTTTAGCTAATTGATGGCATGTTACATCGCCATTAGCAGTGCTATTTACAAACTCTATACGGCAAATGGGGACCTGGTGGCGCAGTGGTTAAGAAGTCGGCTACTAAACAAACGGTCAGCAGTTCGAATCCACCAGCCGCTCTTTGGTAAACTCTATGGTGCAGTTCTACTCTGTCCTATAAGGTAGCTATGAGTCGGAATCGATTCCACAGCAACAAGTTTTTTTTTTTTTTTTCCAATGGCAAATGGGAGGAAAAAAAAAAAAAACACAGACTCGCTTAAATGAAAAAAAGCAGGATACAAAATTGTGCGCATACTGATTACATTTAAGGTTAGAAACATGTGAAGGAAAGAAGAGAAGGAAACGCAGTCATAGTGGACCATGGGCAAATCATTTTTCGTTTATTTCCGGAATTTTCTGCAATACTATCATTTCTCAGTTTAATTAAAAAAAAAAAAAAACTGGGAAACTCCACAGGTCTTCCTTTGGGAATCTTCCTCAACCCTTCAATGAGGAGTCAGGAGACGACTTCCATTTTGCAGGTGACAAAATTGAGGCTCAACGAAAGTAACATGCCCATTCAAATCGAAAGCTAGAAGCAGCGCAGGGACTTGAATCCACGCTTTCCCTGCTTCCGAAAGTCCCGGAGCGACCTCATGAACAGGAAACCCAAGAAGCCAAGCGCTAGGAGAACTTTTCTCCAAGGCAGCGCTGAAAAGAAAACTCACGCTCCGCTGGCCCCGCCCCACTCCGAAGCCCCGCCCAGGCCATGCCGCTGGGAAAGGAGGTTTCCATGGTGACGAGAAACAAGGCCCAGCCTGGAGGGGCCGGTTCTGGGCTACTACCCCCGCGGCCGCCATGATTCCGCCCGCGGACTCGCTGCTCAAATACGACACCCCGGTGCTGGTGAGCCGGAACACAGAGAAACGGAGCCCCAAAGTAAGGACGGGTCCCGGGGTTGGGAGGGCAAGAGGAAGCCCAGAAGCTCCGATGGGGAAAGGCAGATCCCTGCTTCGAGGGTCGGGAAACCAGAGGGACAGGGAATTGGAACCGGGCAGGGGGGAGGTAGGATGGGAGAAGGTACGAGAAGCCCAGACCTTGGGTGTGACCCTAGAGGGCAGATTTAGGATGGAGAAGGAAGTCACAGGGACATAGATGGGACTCACTCTTTCAAGGTAGCCAGGTCCAAGAATAGATGAGGTAGTGATTTCCCCATCACTAGAGGTGTGAAAGCAGAGGCCTGATCACTATTGCCAGAAACGTTGTTCAAGGGGACACAAGCATTGGGTTGGGGTGGGACTAGAAGCTCTTCATGGCCTCCTTCAGCTCTGAGACATGGCTTCTGCTGAGAAGACAGAAGGTGAAAGTGAGCTGGGAATAGGGGAGTAATGTGCAGGAGACACAATCTAGGGGCTAGGACATATGGATCTGAGTGCCTAACTTACCTCTTGCCCTAACCTGTCCCTTCTTCTCAGGCTCGGCCACTGAAGGTCAGCCCCCAGCAACCTGGACCCTTGGGTCCAGTCCCACAGCCACCAAAGACCAAGGTCGCCTCAACTTCCTGTGTCCCAGACCCTACAAAGCAGGCAGAAGAAATCTTGAATGCCATCCTGCCCCCAAGGTAAAAAGTAGGAGCCGTGCCTAGGAGAAGGCCTAGGCTTTTGGATCCCAGAACCTGAGAATGTGGGGAGAGGCACCATGCATCTGTTCCTGGCTGGGGTTTTCCCAGCATTTCAGAGCTCCTAGAGCTTGCAGATGACTGGATCCTGGAAGGGTGGGGGGAGACCTCTTCTCTATCCACCCTCATTTTCTGAGTGCTCTCACTCAGTCTCATGGCTTTAAGGAGGCTTGGTGGTGCAGTTGTTAAGCACTCGGCTGCTAACCGAAAGGTTGGTAGTTCGAACCCACCAGCCACTCTTCAGAAGAAAGATGTGGCAATCTGCTTCCATAAAGATTGAAAGCCTTGGAAACCCTATAGGACAGTTCTACTCTGTCCTATAGAGTCCCTATGAGTTGGAATAGACTCTACGGCAGTGGGTTTTTCATTTGGTTCTGTGCTGATGAGGAATCCTTGGGTGGTGCAAATGGTTAATACCCTTGGCTTCTAACCAAAAGTTTGGAGGTTCAGGTCCACCCAGAGGCACTGATGATCTACTTCTGAAAAATCAGCCATTGAAAACCCTATGGAGCACAGTTCTACTCTTGACACACAGGGCATCGCCTTGAGTCAGGTTAACTCAACGGCAACTGGTGGTGGTAGTGGATATGCTGATAAGGCATTGGTGCTTCAGTGGTAGAATTCTTACTTTCCACATGGGAGACCTGAGTTCAATTCCCAGCCAGTGCACCTCATGTGCAGCCACCACCCATCTGTCCGTGGTGTCTTGTCTGTTGCTGTGATGCTGAACAGGTTTCAGTGGAGCTTCCAGACCAAGATGGACTAGGAAGAAAGATCTGATGATCTACTTCTGAAACTCAGCCAGTGAAAACCCTATGGATCACAATGGTCCAGTCTGCAGCTGATCATGGGGATGGTACAGGACCAAGCAGCGTTTAGTTCCGTTGTGTGTGGGGTTGCCATAAGTCCGGGGCCTGACTCCATGGCAGCCTACGACAATAGCAATATGCCAATGACTCCCAAATGTGTATTTCCAGCCCTGTTTTTCCCCTAAACTTCAGACCCACATGTTCTGCTACTTCCTCATTATCTTCAACTAAACATGTTCGAACTAAGTCGCAATTTCTTCCTTCCTCAACCTGCTCATCCCCCGTCTTCCCCTTCTCAGTAAACTGTAACTCCTTTACTAGCTGCTCAGGCCACCTTTCATTCCTCTACATCTCTCTCACTGCATGTCTGATCCCTCATCAAATTCTTTGGCTCTACCTTCAAATTATATCCCATATCTGACCACTTTCACCACCTCTGCCGCCATCATTTTGTTCCAAGTCAATGTTCCTCACCTGCAGTACTGCAATGGCGTCCTAACTGGAAACCTTTCTTGCACTCTCTGCCCCTACAGTCTGTTCTCCACCCCTAAATCATAAGTCCGATCAGGCCAGTCTTCTGCCAGAAGCCCTCTAGTGACTTCTCATGTCACTTAGACTAAAATCCAAAGTCCTTACCATGGCTTGGAAGACCTGGCATGATCTGGCCCATGATACACTGATAATTTTATCTTCGATTGCTGTTCTTCTTGTTCACTGTGCTCAAGCCACATGGCCTCCACTTGCCGTTTCTTCGTGTCTTTTTTTGGTGGCAATGTAACAATCAAACATACATGTGTTCATGATTTCTACATGTACAATTCAATGACATTGGTTACATATTTCACATTGTGTACCACTCTCACTGTCTTTACCCATATTGTTTTATCACCATTAATTTAGACTCTCTGCCCCTTAAAGTTCTCATCTGTGCTTTAGATTAACGTGTCAATTTGAACCCATATAAATACTTCTTTATAAAAACACAGTGCTCAAGGCAAACACTCTTTATTAATTGAGTTAAATGGTTGTTTAGTTTAATGATGGCTTCATGAGATAGTTTTTTAGTTCAAGGTTTAAAGATTATTTGTAGGCAATAGATTCGGGGGTGTCATGAATTGAATTGTGTCCCCCAGAAATAGGTGTCGATTTAGTTAGGCCGTGATTCCCAGTATTGTGTGGTTGTCTTCCATTTTGTAATTGATACAATTTTCCCTGTATATTGTAAATCCTAATCTCTGCCTGTGGTTAACGAGGCAAGATTGGATTATGTTGAAGAGGATTAGGGTGGGATGTAACACCCTTGCTCAGATCACATCCCTGATCCAATGTAAAGGGAGTTTCCCTGGGGTGTGGCCTCCACCACCTTTTATTTCTCAAGAGACAAAAGGGAAGTGAGCAGAAGAGGGGGAGAAGGACCTCATACCACCAAGAAAGCAGCGCCTGGAGCAGAGCGCATCCTTTGGACCTGAGGTTCCTTCACAGAGAAGCTCCTAGACCAGGGGAAGATTGATGCCAAGGACTTTCCTCCAGAGCCAACAGAGAGAGAAAGGCTTCCCCTGGAGCTGACAACCTGAATTTGGACTTGTAGCCTATTAGACTGTGAGAGAATAAATTTCTGTTTGTTAAAGCCATCCACTTGTGGTATTTCTGTTAAAGCAGCACTAGATAACTAAGGGAGTTTCCCCAGTCTCAATGGATCCAGTAAGTCTGGTTTCCATATGAATTTAAAGTTTTCTTCCACGCTTGTCTTCCTTTTGATCAGGATCCATCTATTGGGTCCTTGATCAAAACATTCAGTAATGGTACCTGGGCACCATCCATTTCTTCTGGTCTCATGGCAAAGGAGGTAGTAGTTCATGGAGGCAATTGGACCGGTAGTCCATTTACTTCACTGATTCCTGGATCTCCTTCTTCCTCTGCTGCTCCAGGCAAATAGAGACCAATTGTTGTATCTTGGGGGCCGCTCGCACTCCACTTGCTGCTTCTGAAACACATCCATCACTCTCCCACCTCAGGGCTTTGACATTGCTGTTCTCACTGCCATGAATGCTCTTCTCCTGATATCCCCATAATTCCTTCCATTTCTTTACCTGGCTCAAATGTCATTTCCTCAATGAGGCCTTCCTTGAGAATCCTGTATAAAAGAGCTCCCCCTCGCCAACACGCTCTCTTACCCTGCTTTATTCTTCTGCAACCGTATTTATCACCACCTGACATGTAACTATTGGTTTGTGGTCTGTCTCTCCTTACTGCTGGAATATAAGCTCCATGAGAATAGGGATTTGGCTGTATCCCTAATGCATGTAGAGTCAGCATTCAGAAAATATTTGCTGAATGAAAGAATGAACTTGGGACTCTCAGCACACCAGAAGGCAAGCCATTTCAAATTGTGGGAGTCACTTCATTGAAAGTAGTTCCTTCAAAAACACCTTTGGCTTGAGAAAGATGAACCTCAGCAAATCTCCTCCAGTGATAATTGCAAATAGATAAAGCATCTCTGAATTATTTCAGAGGTTTCTGTAAAAGTTTGATTCCACTTATAGAAGTTAGGTTTACAAGCCATTTGCCTAGTCAGGTGTTCACATCCACCCAGAGCTCTTATCACCAAGACACGAGAAGAAAGAGGCAGAGGGATAAGTACCAGCAATTAAATGCTTCCATCCACAAGTGACATGCAACACTGCTGCTTCACCTTTTATTGGCTAAATCAAATCACATGGCCATATCAGACTACAGAGGGGAGTGCAGTCATCCTGTGTCCTGGAAGGAGAGAACACTGGTATTGTGTGCCATAGCTAAAGAGGCAAAGCTGGACTCCAAGTCCAAATCTCTTAGAATCCTTATCCCACGAGGCAGATCTGGAAGCCTACATGTATCCTTTTCAGGCATACAGATTTTGGACCCCTGCAATGGGCTTCTAGCTTTGCAGGTGAATGTTCTAGTTTGGGAATAAATATCAACTTTTTTCTTTTATTATGCTGTGTCCTCTCTCAAATTCAGTACATGAGTTATTCACTGCTTACCATAAACGAGACATTATGCTGTGTATGAAATTCTAATTTAGACAAAATCTTACCCTCAAGTTGCTCAGAGTCTGACAGGACAGACAAGGTAAGGTCCTACAGGAGAGCTTGGCAGGAGTGTCCTGGAAGTTGCCTTGGGTGAAGTGATGCACAGAAGGGTCATCTGCTTGGTGGAGGGTCAGGAAAGAGCTGGTTGTGAAGCAGGGAAAGGAGTTTATCAGGCAAATGAGGAAGGTGAGAACATTCCAGGCACAGGGAACAGCATATGCAAGGCGAACAGGGAGGATGAGAGGGCATGATCAGAACTGAGACTGAGTAGACAAGCAGGGACTTCAATTGCAAAGGGCACCTGTAGGCCCATTTATTCAATGAAATTGTGGTACAGAATCAGTCCCAGCATTAAAAAAAAATAGGATAGGACAGAATATAATATAGAAGATGACAGTGTATCCCATGCTGACGGTAAACTTTGTTTCCTGAAGCCTATTTCAGGTGTGTGTGTGTGTGTGTGTGTGTGTGTGTTCGCGCGCGCATTTGCGTCTATACAGGATCATGATGTAACCTTTAATTTTTACTGTAGATCACAGTTAAAATGTATGAACGCTACTGCTGTAAAAACAGGGAACCCTTGAAGAGATTTTATCAGGAGAGGGTTGCCATCAAATTTGTACCTTAGAAAGGGCACTGTGGTGTAGTATGGAGTGGCTGGAGGTAAGACTATCAGGTCCAGAGGGAAGGTGATGAGGTTTTGACCAATACTGGCAAGAGCCACCCAAATTTAGGGGACTTATTCAGCCCATACTGATGAGGGCTCCTGTGGCTCAGCAGAGGTCAGCAAGGTGGCCATGCCACTGCCACACAGTCTTAGCTTTCCAGTGAGACTGATATCCAGGCAGCCAAAGGCATACCCAGAGGGAGGCCAACCTACATCTGAAGTGTAACTGGCGTGGGGCACGTTGAGCCATCTGAGCACAACCTCAAAAACTATACCTTTTCGACTCTTTTTAATATGTTGATGGCACAGTTTTTAACGCTATGATAAAAAGCTGTTGTTGTAGTTAGTTGCTGTGGATTTGATTCCTACTCATGGCAACCCCATGTGTGCAGAGTAGTACTGCTCCATAGGGTTTTCAAGGCTGTGACCTTTCAGAAGTAGATCACCAGGCCTGTCTTCTGAGGGTCCTCTAGGTGGGTTCAAACCACCAACTTTTCAGCTAGGAGTCAAGTGCTTAAGTGTTTGTGCCACCCAGAGACTGATGAAAAGGGGAAACAGTAAAAGAGAGACTGTGATCTCATCAGAGGTGGAGCCAGAGGAGGCGGTGATTTTCCACTTGATTTCCTTCCATCAGTGGCACAGAAGTCCTCTCCTTATGGTGGTTCTACCCTCAGGCTCTCCTGATTCCAGAGCCTGGCCATGCCTCTGGTCCAGGGTTATTATGGGGGACCTTGTGCAGGCACACACCTTCAAGTACCCCCCCCCAATCCCCAAGACTCACATTTGCCCTTCCTGGCTTGCACAAGTTCTGTGGTGTCCTGAATCTCTCACCTCACAAGCCAGTGGGGAATTCCCACTGAGCCTCCTGTTCAGATAAAGCAACAGTGCCCATAAATCTCTCCTCAGCACATGAGGAGGGTATGATCTGGAAGAGTGGGTGATGATTTCATGGAGGGCCCTTGAGGAATGCAGATTGGTCCTACACCCAGCTCCAAGGTAGGGTCCTTGGGGTGGCAGCAGAGTAGGTGTGGCTTTGGAGCTGCATACCCTCCAAGGGAGATCCAGGTGGGTCCCCTCCCTCCTGTGCAGGCAAACTGCTCAAAGGGCCTCTCTGCTCTTGTCCAGAGGGCCCCCTCAGTTTGGTGGGTTTCACTTAGCCAGGCTGTGTCTGTGCTGCAGGGAGTGGGTAGAAGACACTCAGCTATGGATCCAGCAAGTGTCCAGCACCCCCAGCACCAGGATGGATGTGGTGCATCTCCAGGAGCAGCTGGACCTGAAGCTGCAGCAGCGGCAGGCCCGGGAGACAGGCATCTGCCCTGTCCGCAGGGAGCTCTATTCGCAGTGCTTTGGTGAGTGGACAGGGCAGGGGGCGGGGTGGGTGCCCTCCACATCTTACTGCCTCCTTCCCTTCTGCTTCAGCAAGGATCTAAAGCCAAGTACCCCTGTGCTGAAGCCCACCCCTGTTGGAATCATCTCTTCTCCCTGTGCCTGACCCACCCAAGAACTGCTAAATGTGCCGTCTTCCCCCTCCCCGCCCTGCCTCTGCTATCAGTCCCCTGCCTGCCAGTCACTATCTTCCTGGCAACTTGGGTTCCTCACCCCTTAGCAGATTTTGGAGTAAGATAAGAACTTTTGGGTGGAAATATATATATTCCATTTTAAATCTTTGTTTTTTTTCAATGTTTCTATAAGCATGTGTTAATGTCTTAATCAGAAAAATGTATGTTCTATATTTATATATATCCATCAACATTTGGCCCTCAGTCCAGAAAAATATTGTAGGATAATTTGTTGTTAATAGACAGTGATTTAAGATCTACCTCCTCAAGGGCTGATATCAAGGACTGTCCCCCAGCCCAATCTCACTGGTATGTGGCCTCTGCTCTGCAAACTACCTCCCAAGCCACAGGCAGCTGCAGTCAGCTGGCTCCCCTGAGTCTGAGTCTGACTATCGCTGGCCCTCAAGGTCAGTATTTACAGAGGAGAAGGGTGGGCAAGCTATGTTGGTGTTGGTAGTTGCTGTCAACTGATTCCGATTCATGGCAACCCCATGTGTGCAGAGTAGAACTGCCCTCCATAGGGTTTTCAAGGCTGTGACCTTTCAGAAGTAGATCACCAGGACTGTCTTCCAAGGTGCCTCTAGGTGGGTTTGCACCGCCAACCTTTTGGCTAGTAGTCAAGCGCTTAACCATTTACACCACTCAGGGACTCCTGAGGTCAAGCTCTTGTTGTTGTTGTTAGGTGCCATCAAGTCAGTTCTGACTCATAGCAACCCTAGGTACAACAGAATGAAACATTACCCGGTCCTGTGCCATCCTCACAATGGCTGCTATGTTTGAGCCCATTGTTGCAGTCACTGTGCCAATCCATTTCGTTGAGGGTCTTTCTCTTTTTTGCTGACCTCCTACTTTACCAAGCATGATGTCCCTCTCCAGGGACTGGTCCCACCTGATAAAATATCCAAAGTACCTGAGATGAAGTCTCGCAACCCTTGCTTCTAAGGAGCATTCTGGCTGTACTTCCAAAACAAACTTGTTCCTTCTTTCGGTAGTCGAGTGTATATTCAGTATTCTTTGCCAACACTGTAATTCAAATGCATCAATTCTTCTTCAGTCTTCCTTACTCATTGTTCAGCTTTTGCATGCATATGAGATGATTGAAAATACCATGGCTTGGTTCAGACCTTAGCCCTCAAAGTGACATCTTTGCTTTTTAACACTTTAAAGAGTTTTTTGCGGCAGATTTGCCCAATGCAATACATCGTTTGATGTCTTGACTGCTGCTTCCATGGGCATTGATTGTGGGTCCAAGTAAAACGAAATCCTTAACAACTTCAATATTTTCTGTGTATCATGATGTTGCTTATTGGTTCAGTCATGAGGATTTTTGTTTTCTTTATGTTGAGGTATAATCCCTACTGAAGGCTGTAGTCTTTGATCTTCATCAATAAGTGCTTCAAATCCTCTTCGCTTTCAGCAAGCAAAGTTGTGTCATCTGCATATCACAGGTTGTTGATGAGTCTTCCTCCAATCCTGATGCCTTGTTCTTCTTCATATATCCAACTTCTTGCATTATTTGCTCAGCATACAGATTGAATAAATATGCTGAAAGGATACAACCCTGATGCACACCTTTTCTGATTTGAAACCACACAGTATCCCCTTGTTCTGTTCCGACGACTGCCTCTTAGTCTATGAACAGGTTCCACATGTACACAATTAAGTGTTCTGGAATTCCCATTCTTTGCAATGTTATTCATAATTTGTTATGATCCACACAGTCGAGTGCCTTTGCATGGTCAATAAAACCAGAATCTTTCTGGTATTCCCTGCTTTCAGCCATAAGTCATCTGACATTAGCAATGCTATCCCTTGTTGCACATCCTCTTTTGAATCTGGCTTGAATTTCTGGCAGTTCCCTGTAGATGTACTGCTGCAACCGTTTTTGAGTGATCTTCAGCAAAATTTTACTTGCGTGTGATATTAATGATATTGTTCAATAATTTCCACATTCTGTTAGATAACCTTTCTTTGGAATGGTCACAAACCTTTCTTCCAGTTGGTTGGCCAGGTAGCTATTTTTCAAATTTTTTGCCATAGACTGAGCGATTCCAGCCTTGCATCTGTTTGTTGCAACATCTCAATTGGTATTCAGTCAACCTGGAGTCTTGTTTTTTGCCCATGCCTTCAGTGCAGCTTGGACTCCTTCCTTCAGTATCATCAGTTCTTGATCATATGCTACCTCCTGAAATGGTTGAACATTGACCAATTCATTTTGATAGTGACTCTCTGTTCTTTCCATCTTCTTTTAAGGCTTTCTGCATTGTTCAATATTTTGCCCATAGAATCCTTCAGTATTGCAACTTGAGGCTTGAATTTTTACTTCCATTCCTTCAGCTTGAGAAATGCCGAGCATGTTCTTTCCTTTTGGTTTTCTAACTCTAGGTCTTTGCACATTTCATTATAATACTTCGTCTTCTTGAGCTGCCCTTTGAAATCTTCTGTTCAGCTCTTTTACTTCATTATTTTCTTCCATTTACTTTAGCTATTCTACATTCAAGAGCAAGTTTTAGAGTCTCTTCTGACATCCATTTAGGTCCTTTCTTTCCTGTGTTTTTCATGACCATTTGCTCTCTTCATGTATTGTGTGCTTGATGTCATCCCATAACTTGTCTGGTCTTTGATCATTAGTGTTCAGTATGTCAAATCTGTTCTTGAGATGGTCTCTAAATTCAGATGAGATACACTCAGGTTTGTACTTTGGCTCTCGTGGACTTGTTTTAATTTTCTTCAGCTTCGACCTGAACTTGCATACGAGTAATTGATGGTCTGTTCTGTAGTCAGCCCCTAGCCTTGTCCTGACTGATGATATTGAGCTTCTCTGTTGTCTGTTTCCACTGATGTAGTTAATTTGCTTCCTGTGTATTCCATTCCTGTGTTTTCCATCTGGTGAGGTCCATGTGTATAGTCACTGTTTATGTTGTTGAAAAAGGGTACTTCCAATGAATATGCCATGGGTCTGCAAAATTCTGTCATGTGATGTTTGGTGTCTTTTCTATCACCAAGACCATATATTCCAGCTACTGGTCCTTCTTGTTTCCAGCTTTTGCATTTCAATCACCAGTAATTATCAATGCATCTTGATTGCATGTTTGATCAATTTTATACTAGGAGTTGGTTAAAACTTCTATTTCTTCATCTTTGGCATTAGTGATTGGTACGTCAATTTGAATAATAGTCTTATTAACTGGTCTTTCTTGGAGGCATATGGATATTTTCCTATTACTGATAGCACTGTACTTCGGGATAGATCTTGAAATGTTCTTTTTGACGATGAATGCGATACCGTTCCTCTTCAATTTGTCATTCTCAGCATAACAGACCATATGATTGTGTGATTCAAAATGGCCGATAACAGTCCACTTAAGCTCAGTAATGCCTAGGATATCGATATTCAAGTGTTCCATTTCATTTTTGATGACTTCCAGTTTTCCTAGATTCATACTTTGTACATTCCATGTTCTGATTATTAATGGATATTTGCAGCTGTTTCTTCTCATTTTGAGTTGTGCCACATCAGCAAATGAAGGTCCTGAAAGCTTTACTCCATCCACATCATTAAGGTTGACTCTACTTTGAGGAGGCAGCTCTTCCCCAGTCGTATTTTGAATGCCTTCCAACCTGAGGGGCTGATCTTCTGGCACTATATCTGACAATGTTTTGCTGTTATTCATAAGGTTTTTACTGGCAAACTTTTAAGAAGTAGATCGCCTTAGTCTGGAAGCTCCGGTGAAATATGTCCACCTTAGTGACCCTGATATTATTTGAAATACTGGTGGCATAGCTTCCAGAATTAGAGCGACACTCAAGCTACCACAGTACAACAAACTGACAGATGAGTGGTGGGGGCAAGCTCTAGACCCTGCTTTTTCCAGCCCCAAACCAGTCCAGTCAGGCACACAGGATTTCCAAGCTGCTTTGGAAGACCCACAATCTTCAAACTGAAAAAGGCAAATTTCTCTGAATAGCACCTAGTTTCTGCCTGAGGATGGAAGGGAGGGGGCCCACTGCTGCAAACAAACCTGGGGCTCCTGTCTCCCTCTGCCCTGGCCAAACCAGGCTGGCTCACAGCTGCTCCCAAGCGCCAAGTGCAGAGGTGTGGCTGCATGGCTTAGCTCCTTGGGCCACTGAGTGCACCCTCCCTGAGGACCTTTCCTGAACTGTTGCCTTCAAGTGAGGAGGACACACCCTCCCTAGAGTCCATCCCAGTAGGAAAGTGGTTTGCAGTAGACATGGTGCCTTTCCCTCCTGCCTACCTGCTCTGATCTGGCTGTGTGCATTGAAAGATGAGCTGATCCGCGAGGTCACCATCAACTGTGCTGAGCGGGGGCTGCTGCTGCTTCGAGTCCGGGACGAGATCCGCATGACCATTGCTGCCTACCAGACCTTGTACGAGAGCAGTGTGGCGTTCGGCATGAGAAAGGCGCTGCAGGCCGAGCAGGGGAAGTCAGACATGGAGAGGAAAGTGAGTGGGGTTCACCAGTAGCCCTTGAACTTCTGTGACTTGTCAATTTCAGGGCTACATGGTCACCATCCCAGCCCTAAGTTCTGTCCTAGGGTGCTTTCTTGACGTTCATGACCCTTGGACCTGCATCAGCTCAGGGAGGACCCCTTGGTGTAATACAATGGCCCCCGTGGTCATAGCAGTTGAATCTTCCGACGTTCCATGCTGGTTACTGATGTCCCACTGGGTGGCAGTACAGACCCTGGCAATGTCTTGGGTTGGACGGCTGTGCTCCAGGTCCCCTAACCCAGGCACTCACACCACCCTGTCCACTTGGCAACATCCCAGGATGACTGGGGCTCTCTGTCCTCAGATTGCAGAATTAGAAACTGAAAAGAGAGATTTGGAGAGGCAAGTGAATGAGCAGAAGGCAAAATGTGAGGCCATCGAGAAGCGGGAGAATGAGAGGCGACAGGTGGAGGAGAAGAAGCACAATGAGGAGATTCAATTCCTAAAGCGGACGAATCAGCAGCTGAAGGTAATCAATGCTCAGGTCCAGGTGAAAAGTGCTTCTTCCTACCGACCCCCTTACCCCCTCCCCCCATGCAGGCCAAGCAGTGGGTTCCTTTTCCCCCAGATGGCTTTTAAATATTTGTCCACACGTGCTGCCAAGGAGTAGAGGAAGCTTTTTTGAGAGGAGGGAGGTTAGGATTCATTACCCACCTTCTCCATTCATCTGGCTGTAGATGGGGGCTCTTGTGTCACTCTGAATTCCCATGGAACGTCAGCTTAGCTCTCCAGTGGAGGATTTTTTCCTTGGAAAAAAAGTTGCCCATCCTCAGGGCAAAAGAAGTGGCTCTTCTTCCCCTTCACGGCTGGTATTTTGGTCTTCCTTGAGCGGGCTGGATCTCCCCAGCAGGCTTTTGTGGAAGTGACTTCCTGCTGCCAGTCCCTCTAGGGCACTGGGCTTGGGGCTTAAGCTGGGAGAAATAAAAAATTGTTGGGCAGGCAGGGAAGGCCCTTTGAGAGGGAGGAACCATTTCAAGTCAGAAACTTTTGCCAGATGTGTGGTCAGAGAAACCCTATTGCCAATGGCTTATTTTGATTCAACTGAGGTGATGGGAGGGAGGGGGATTGGTGAAAAGGGCTGGCAGGAAACCAGGCCACAGGCCCCTGTACCTCCAGGCTGTCTGGTTCAAAGGTTCTCAAAGGATGGACCCCAGACCAGCATTCTCATCATCACCTGGCAACTTTTAGAAATACATTCTTGAGCCTGTGCCAAGAATTCAGAAACGTTGGGTTTGAGGCCCAGCAATCTGTTTTAACAAGGCCTCTAGGTGATTCTGATGCTCACTGAAGTTTGAGAATCACTGTTCCAGATATGAACTCTATTGACATTCACTGGCTTGTTCCCATGGCCCTGGCCAGGGGAGCCCCTGGATGTCTCTCCCACCCCTCACTGCTGAAGACCCAGGCCTGTGGAAAGCTTACATTCTTGATATTGGCATGCTTTTTGGCTCTAAAACCAAGAAGGTAGAGTATTTGAGATAAAGAAGGATTTGTATTAACTGCTAGAAGATGACAGATTTTTTTGTTGCTGAGAAGTTAACAGAAACTAATCTTCATAGTCAGATGCAAATCTGTTTACTTAGCAGCCTCTGAAGCTGCTTCCCTTATCTGCCATAGTCCTTTGTCATAAGCCCCCAAGTTCCTCAGTTCCTCCTCTTGTATTAGTGGCAACAGCAAAGCAGAGTACCTTAGCATCCTTCTAACATTTACAAGCAGCCTTATAATCCCCAGGGTAAAGGATGCTTTAGAAGTGAGTTACTTTTATTGGCTCAAAGCTGCACTGCAAATAAAGCAGTGTTTGCAGTCTCCAGCATAGACCACCTACTTAAAGATCTGTCTACACACTAGGATAGTAAATTATTTTCCTGGCTGCTAGAGGAACAGAGTAAATAACTCCCAAGTGTTTTAAGCTTTACATACAAGATGGACAGCTCCCTACTCACTGGTAGCAGTTTTCTCTAATTGGGTGTCAAGTTGTCTCAGTGACTGAAAATTTGCTGTTTCTCAAATCTCTTGTTCCAGCACAGAGCTCCCAGGATCCCAAACCAAACTTAGCAGACATATTCAGGCCTGAAATCTGAGCCATGAAAAACCACTATTTCAATGACTTTTATTCAATTTCCTTTTCAGTGCTTTATATTATACACTGAGTTGTTTTTGTATGGAAACCAGGGTTTCTCCTAATGTAGTAAGATGGTACGCCAAGCCAGAAACCAGCTAATCTAGAAAATATGGAGGTGGGAATGAAGGAAAACAAAACAAAAAACCCTTGGAGGGGCAGCATTTGGATTATCCTTCCCAAAGACTTTTATCACCTCTCAGCTATTTGTGTTAGGCTTCAAATTGCAAATATTAATGGAGTTTGTTTTTGTTTTTCAGGCCCAACTGGAAGGCATCATTGCTCCAAAGAAGTGATAATTTCCATATGGGTCTCAACAAGCTCTACTACACCATCATAAGTCCTTTGTAATAAAAAGCTGGTTTCATGAGTGAACAAGCCATACCCGCCTCCGCTCACCACCCTGTTTCTGTCACATTTACATGATAGGCTTACATTTTTGAGGAACTAAGGGGGCTAATTCAAGTGTATGTGCTAGTGGACTCCTGGGGAGGAAGGCAGCTTTACCTTCACTTTCACTAGCACTGGCGAATGGCTTCAACTGTCAAACCTCAGAACAAATGCATTAATGGTCTTAGAAATGCCAAGCCAACGGTGTATGAAGAAAATGAACACAATTCTCTACTTGCATATTTTTGTATCATTTGATAAACAACTTTTTGAATGTTACTGCTTGTTATGCTTGAATTTTCTGTGTTTGTGTTTCTGCCCCTCTGAGTCACTGGTCTTCTTTTTGTTCCTGTTCCTGTTTTTCACATTGTGGGTTTCATAGTAGCGCACACCAACTCTTCTGGACTGCTGCTGCCGTGCTGCTCGCCTCCGCTGTAAACAAACGGCAAAAAAGAACAAAAAAACAAAGCCAGTCAAACACTGCAAGTTATGAACAGGCTCCTGTGTTTCTCATCCCTGTGTTCCATTTCTCATGCTGCTTCCACAGCTACTGGAAACAGTGCAAACACCTCCTAGACCTAAGTTTACCTTTCAGTAAACTCCAAGGTACAGATCTTATTTGGTCCAACCCTCATCCAGTGCTTGAATGCTTTCTACAACATTCCTACAAGTGGTCCTCTAGGCTAAGGCTGAACACTTCCATTAACAAACCACTTCCCCTGAGGGCCCACTCCAACTCAGAACTTTAGTTCCAGTAACCAAGCTGTTCTTAACAAATCGGTGATCTGTCTGCTTATATATTTCTGCCCCTTTGGGTGTCATTTCCCTGGGACCACACAAACTGACTCTTGTAGATGATAGGCCACATATTTGAAGATTGTGAACATGAGCTCCAAAAACAAAGACATGAGCTCAAGGACCTTCCCCCAGGGAGCCATCTCTTGATCCTCATTTAACTGATCAATTAAATCACTCAGGACTAGGGTTTCTGGGATTCAGTTCTAGACCATTAGCTTAAGAGTGGGTCTTGAGAACTGATTTCTCTCTGCTTTCTATACCTGGGTGGAGCATAAGGTGGAAAACACTTACTTCCTTAGATGTAAGCATCCTGCAAGTTTTATTTGAATGTTCCTCTTCTCTCTGTGCCTTTCTCTTCTTTCCCTTCTTGGCAGGTGCTAGAAACATACAAATTTTACACACAGAAAAGAAACAGGAGTTTTCAGTTCAAGATCTATCTGCAGACCTGCTCTGGGATTATAAGGTTAATAATGGTATCCCTTTTAAGAAGAAGTGTCCTCGAATCGACAATTTAATCCCAAGAAATGTACAGGATGAAAAGTGGACAATCCAATTTGTATGATACATAGTATGTGGTTCCAGGGTAATCTGCCAATATGATAAATATCTGTGCGGATACTGATAGTAGAAAAGATAATATAGAGATTAAACTTAGATTTTACAAAGTTCTAAAGATGCATAGTGATTTAAATGATTGTTACCTTTATCCTCTACATCTTCCTGTTCTTCAGATTTTGCAAAGACCTTTTCACTTAGCCCCTTGGATATTCTGCAACAGAAAAGCAAAGTAAGGAAGGTGCCCAACACTCCCCTCAACCGCCCAAATCACGTGCTGTTGTGGAGACAGGCAACAACCTGGTTGGTTAAAGAACCCCACTTCTCTTTACACAGTGATCCCCCACTGACAGAAGTCAATGCCCCAGTGTCTACAGCTCCAAGGGCATTTCTAAAAATTGAGCAGCTAAGCTTATTGTATTTCAGACAGCTTCATTTTACAAAACTTACAGACTACAGGCAGTCCCCCAAGTTATGAATGTCCAACTTACCGACAACTCGTTCTTGCCTTTTAAATGTTATGTAAATTTGTCCTCACTTGGAAATGACTGAACCAACCCCTACTCGCAACAAATTCATCACAATCACCTTCACTTGCTACACCTGCAGCTTTTAAATCACTGAAAAATCTTCGAGCCTTTTCTTGCACTAAAGTAAAGCTAAATAAGAATTGTACGCACCTGTTCCAACTTACCTACAATTTTTTAAAGATAAACTTAGGAACATTATCTCGTGGGTCTCGTTTGTAACCCGGGGACTGCCTATATTCTCTTTTAAGAAGGCAATAACCCCCCCTGTAAATACTGCTCCAGGAGCCCTGGTGGTGCAATGGTTAAGTGCTCGGCTGCTAACTGAAAGGTCTGCGGTTCGAACTTTGCGGGAGAAAAGATCTGCTCCTGCAAAGATTACAGCCTAGGAAAACCTATGGGGCAGTTCTACTCTGTCGTATAGGGTCACTAAGAGTCCAAATTGACTCGGTGGCACTCAACAACAACAAACACTGCTCCAACACTCATGTCAGGTTTCTGGGAAAGGAAGGAACAAACTTCAATTCACGAAAAAATTAAAACCCTACCTGACTGCTGAAAACTTTTTAGCTTTGGCTTTGTTTAGAAACTTCTGATATTTAGCAATCTTTTCGTCCAGGGCTTTAATAACTGCTTTGGTGTCGTTTTCCACATGTTCTTCCTGGGACTCCCGGCAAGACTCTTCCTCCTCGTCCCCTTGCTGCTCCTGTTCTTCCTCCTCTTCTTCAGAAAAGCTCTCAGGTTCTTCATCAATATCTGACATCTCCAAAGGAACCAGGTCATCCCCAGAGAACTGAGGCGCAACATTGATTTTGCCGAAGTTCTGCCGAACCCGTGCAAGGATCTGTTGCATTTCCGAGTTAGCATCACAGGGATCGTTCTCTCCTTTTTCCTTCTCAATGACAGATTCTGACTCTTCACCTACAGTGCCCGTGTGTTGCTCTTCTAGGTTGTTCTGGGTTGTTTCTGTGGCAACTTCCAAAGACGAGGAGGAGGAGGATGGAAGCTATTAAGGCCAAAAAGAGGGCAAGAGAAGGGAGAAAAGGGATCAGAAAATGAAAACTGAATTTCTAAACTCCTCTCTTGCTCTCAGATGAAGTATTCCTCTTCTTAGGACTAAGGGAAAGTACAGAAAATAGCCACATTGGAGTCATTTCATTAAACTATTCTAAGTCAATGTGCATTAAATTCAGTATTAAAGGATCAAGGACTATAACTACAGTTCCAAAGGATGAGCCAACTATAATATAGTATTTGACCGTTAAAAACCAATCAACTATTTAGTGTAGACAGGTGTCATGGATTGAATTGTGTCCCCCCCCCAAAAATGTGTGTATCAATTTGGCTAGGCCATGATTCCCAGTGTTGTGCGGTTGTCCTCTATTCTGTGATTGTAATTTTATGTTAAAGAGGATTAGGGTGGGATTGTAACACC
>NW_004443951.1:19522919-19556006 GCF_000243295.1 Trichechus manatus latirostris | reverse complement strand
CTCTCAAGAGAGAAAAGGAAACGGAAGCAAGCAGAGAGTTGGGAACCTCATACCACCAAGAAAGCAGTGCCAGGAGCAGAGCACATCCTGTGGACCTAAGGTTCCTGCGCTCAGATGCTCCCAGACCAAGGGAAGACGGATGCATCACAAGGGCCTTCCCTCCAGAGCTGAGAGGAGAGAAAGCCTTCTCCTGGAGCTGATGCCCTGAATTTGGACTTGTAGCCTACAGGACTGTGAGAGAATAAATTTCTCTTTGTTAAAGCCATCCACTTGTGATATCCCTGTTAGAGCAGCACTAGATAATTAAGACAACAGGTAACATTCCCTGCACCTTCATTTACTAAGGTGTAGGACTAGGGGGAAGAGTATAATTCAGTTGTTAAAATAAGCATATGTAAAATTAGCACATACAACTACACAGAAATGAAACTCAAGTTGAATGGTAAGGATTAAAACAGCACTAGTTTAAAAAATATCAAGGACTAAGGTTAGTGTTCAAGGAGGCATCTTGCAGGAAGGGTATAATGTAAAAGGAGAGGGACTTTATGAGGGAGGAGAATTCAGAATGAGCACTCTGAGTTGGGGTACACTGAAAAGACTGGCTGTTTTAGATAATGGTGCCAAGATAAGCATGTGCCAGGCTTTACACTGGTGCTTCACATGTGTAACAGCATTTCATCCTTGCAACTCAGACTCACAGAACTTAAGTAACTTTCCAAACTCAAGAGTGATAAGGCAAAGTGTCAAATAAATCAAGCATCCGTAAGATCCTGGGACTCGTATAGAGAATTTGTAAGTACATTTGAACATTTTTCTGGTGAGGCAATCTTTAGCTTTTAGATTCTCAAAGGGGTTTCTAACCCTCCCTCAAAAAAGGAAAAGATGAGAATCACAGAGTGGGGGTACGTAATAGTTCTTAAGAATTATCTGAATTATCTAAACTTAATTACTAGATATGGAAGAAGGGTTAAAAATAACTCCACCATTGCCACACAGGGTCACAAGAGCAGTGACATCGACTTCCAGATAAGATCTTTTCATATCGTATTAGTACATCAGACCCAGAAAGATCGTTTCATATCAGTACATCAGACTCAAATGCTTGTGAGCTCAAAACCCTCTAACAGCTTCCCATTGCACCACGTTCCCCCTTGTCCATCACATTCCAGCCCCAGTGGCTTCCTTCCGGTACTCTGAACACACCAAGCACAGTCCTGCCTCAAGTGCTTTGGGTGTGCTGTTCCTTCACCTGGAATTTTCTCCCCTGAGGACATCCACATGGTCCTGCCTCACATCATTAAAGTTCTGCTCAAATGTCACTTCCCCGGGGGCCTTCCCTAACCAGGCTACATACAAAAGCACTGCACTGTCTCCCTCAAACCCTTAACCTGGTTTCCTCACAGCACTCAATACTTCCTGACATTCTGTATCTGTTTACTGTCCATCTCCTCCACTGAAATATAAGTCTGCAAGGGTAGGGAGTTATCTGCTTTGCTCACTGCAGTACCTTTAGGACCTAGAAGAGTACCTGGCATGCAGCAGATGCTGATTACATTTTTACTGAATGAATGAATCACGGAATGAGTGACTTAACAAAGAAGATGGGAGAGGAGCTGTTTTGTTTGGTGGTTTAGGGGGCAAGAGGGGAGAAAATTGATTAACACCAATTTCAAGTATGCTGATTTTGAAATGCTGGAGAAAATATTCATCTGGAAATATCTAGCCGACAACCGAAGCTCTAGGAATGGAGCTCAGGAAGAGGAAGCCAGGGCCACATAAACCCAAAAGGTATTCTTAGCAAAAAAGTGATACTGGAAGCCACCTTTTCAAGAGACTAGAAAAGCAAAGCGCTAAAGATAAAGCCTTTTGGAATTCCACTGCCAGGGTAAGAGAAACGAACAAGAGAGAAGCTTCTTAACCCAGCCCAGAAACCTCAAATCTAAGACTCGTTTCCCTATCAATCACACTGAATTACAAGCTTTTTTTTTTTTGCCTTTTCATGTAAGTGAGGTCATACAATACTCTTCCTTTTATGATTGGCTTATTTTGCTCAGTGTGATGTCTTCAAGCTCCCTCCATACTGTAGCATGTATCAAGTCTTCATTTCTTCTACTGGCTGATAGTATTCCATCGTATGTATGTACCACACTTTGTTTATCCATTCATCTGTTGTGAGCATTTAGGTTGTTTCCATTTTTTAGCTATTGTGAATAGCACTGCAATGAACACTGGTGTACAAGTCTCTTTTTTTTTTCAAGAGCCTCTGCTTTCAAATCTTCTGGGTGTATACCTAGGAGTAGAACTGCTGGATCATATGGTAGTTCTATTTTTAGTTTTTTGAGGAACCATCACATTGTTTTCCACAACAGCTGTACTATTTTGCACTCCCACCAGCAATGGATAAGAGTTCCAATTTCCCCCCATCTTCGCCAACATTTTTTATTTTCTTTTTTTTTTAGATCTTAGCCATCCTAGTGGGAGTGAAATGGTATCTCACTGTGGTTTTGGTTTAGATCTCTCTCATGGCTAATGATGCTGAGCATCTTTTCAGGTGCTTGGTGGCCACCTGAATGTCCTCTATGATGACATGTCTATTCTTAAGTCCTTTGCCCATTTTATGATTTGCTTGTCTTTTTGTTGTTTAGTTGTCAAAGCTTTATATATATTTTGGTTATTGGTTCTTGTCAGATACATGGTTTCTGAAGATATTCTCCCAGTTGGTAGCTTGTCTTTTCACTTTTTTGGTAAAGTCTTTTCATGAACAGAAGTTTTTAATTTTTATGAGGTCCCATTTATTCTGACTTTTGCTGTTTGTGCTTTTCTTATTATATTAGATAATTTATTGTTGAAAGCTAGGCCTGACAGTGTTGCCCTTGCTTGTTCTTCTAAGAATTTTATGGTTTTAGTTTGCACATTTAGGTCTTTAATTCATTTTGAATGGTTTTGTGTATGGTGTGAGATATTGATCCTGTTTCATTTTTTTGCATGTGGAAATCCAGTTTTCCCAGCACCATTTATTGAAGAGACTCTTCTTTCCCCATTAAATGGACTTAGCACCCGTGTCAAAAATCAGTTGACCATAGGTGTGTGAGTTCAGTTCTGGACTCTCAATTCAATTCCATTGTTCTATTATGTCTATTGTTTTACCAGTAATAGGCTGTTTTGATTACTGAAGCTGTATATTATGTTTTAAAATCAGGAAGTGTAAGTCCTCCTACTTTGTTCCTCTCTATCAACACTGTTGCAGGTATTCAGGGCCTCTTGCCATTCCATATAAAGTTGAGGACTGTTTTTTTTATTTCTGTAGAGAAGGCTGTTGGTATTTTGATTGGGATTTCATTGAATCTATAGATCGCTTTGGATAGTACTGACATCCAATCCGTGAACATGGAACATCTTTCCATTTATTTAAGTCTTCTTTAGTCTCTTTCATGGGAGAAAGATGTGGCAGGCTGGTTCCATAATTTACAGCCTTGGAAACTCTACGGGGTCGCTAGGAGTCAGAATCGACTCTGCAGCAGTGGGTTTTAGGTTTAATCTCTTTCAGTAGTGTTTTTTTAGTTTTCATTGTGTAAGTCCTTCACGTCCCTGGTTAGATTTATTCCTAGGTATTTTATATTCTTAGATGCTATTGTAAATGAAATTGTCTAATTTCCCTTTCAGAGTTCTCATTGCTGGTTTTTGTTTATTGACCTTGTACCCTGCAACTGCTAAATTCTTTTATTAGCTCTAGAAGTATTCTTGTGTACTCTGAGATTTCTATATATAGGATCTGTTATCCACAAATAGAGATAATTTTTCTTCTTTTCCAATCTGGTTATCTTTTATTTCTTTTTCCTGACTTATTGCTCTGGCTAGGGCTTCTAATATTGAATAGAAGTGGTACGAACAGCCACCCTTGTCTTGTTCCTGATTTCAAGGGGAAAGCTCTCAGTCTTTCTCCATTAAGTATAACGTTGGCTGTTGGCTTTTCATATATGCCCTGAATCATACTGAGGAATTTTCTTTCTATTTCAATCTTCTTAGGGTTTTCATCAAGAAAGAGTATTGGATTTTATCAAATGCCTTTTCTGCATCCAGAGATGATCATGTGGTCCTTTTCCTTTGTTCTACTGATGTAGTGTATTATGTTGATTGATTTTCTAACACTGAACCATCCCTGCATTTCTGGAATAAATCCCACCTGGTCACGGCATATAACTCTTTTAATATGCTGTTGAATTTGTTCACTAGTATTTTGTTGAGGATTTCCACATCTACATTCGTAAGAGATATTGGCCTGTAGTTTTCTTATGATGTCGTTGTCTGGTTTGGGTATGAGGGTTATGTTTGCTTCATAAAATGAACAAGGGAGTATTCCTTCTTTCTCTTTTAGAAGAGTTTAAACAGTATTGGTGTCAATTCGTCTCTAAATGTTTGGTAGAATTCCCCAGTGAAGCCACCCGGTCCAGGACTTTATTTTTTGGGAGGTTTTTGGTCACTGATTCGATCTTTCACTTGTTACGGGTCTGTTGAGACTTTCTTCCCTCTGAGTACTACTGTTTTTACTGCATCCCATAAGTTTTGGTATGCTGTGCTTTCATTTTCATTTGACTCTGAGAAATCTGTGATTTCTTCCTTGACCCATTGGTAGTTTAATAGTGTGTTGTTTAATTTCCATTTTTTTGTCTTTTTCAGGTTTTTTTTCTGTTACTGATTTCTAGCTTCATTCTGTTGTGGTCAGAGAAAATACTTTGTATCATCTCTATCTTTTTAAATTTATCAAGACTCGCTTTGTGACCTAAAGTGTGGTCTATCTTAAAGAATGATCCATGTGCACTGGAGTAGAATGTATATTGTGCTATTTTGAGGTGGAGTGTTCCATCTACAGGGGCCATCCTGGTGGTGCAGTGATTAAAGTGCTTGGCTGCTAATCTAAAGATCTGTGGTTCAAGCCTACCAGCTACTCTGTGGGAGAAACATGCGACAGTCTGCTTCCGTAAAGATTTACAGCCTTGGAAACCCTATTGGACAGTTCTACTCTGTCCTACAGGGTCATTATGACACGGAATCGACTTGACAGCAATGGGTTTGGTTTTGGTTCTATATATGTCTATTAAGTCTAGTTGGTTCATAGTGTAATTCAGGTCCTCTGTTTTCTTGCTGACCTTCTTTCTAGATGTTCTGTTGATTACAAGCTTCTTGAAGGCAAGAGCTATGTTACTCATCCCTCTCTTCCCTGTACCTGGCACAGAATTGATTCTAATAAATATCTGTTAAACAAAAGAATCTTGGGAAGGCTTATTTTTCAAGCACAAGACAAGAGACAGAGGTAGAGAAGAACATTTACATTTAATGAGCCCTCTTTTTCTAACTCCCCAAAGATTTGTATTTATGCTTGGTGTTCTAGCATACATCTATTTATTAGTCTCCACCCCCCAAAAAGGTTATGGCAGTGGCACCTGGAATAAGAGACACTACAGCTGAAATTCCTTCAATCATGGAAAAAGATGTTGCACAAAGGGAAGCAATTAAAGGACACTATCTCTAGGTCAGTAACCATGTTTCCCAAGAGGTGGGGCCACCCTCTGCCAGTTATTGAGGATCATCTTCTTACCTGGGGGGCTGCTGGGGGCTCTGCATTGGGTGGCTTGACAAAGAAAGGAATCCGGCCCCTCTGCCAGTCATTGAGGACCATCTTACCCACAGTCTGCAAGTCTGGCTCGCCACCCTGAAATGACACAGAAAGGCTCCAAATTAAAGTCAAAGAACAAAACCACCTCCCAGTTTGGAGACATTTCAGTTTTCCCAGCTATTCATCACCACCTGCTAGACAATTTCATACTGCATACAGAAAAGGTCCACACCATATGCACCCTGCCTGCGAGAAGCTGGTCTTAACAGCACATACGTGGCAGTTTAAATTCTCACAGATCTTTACGCACCTTTAATAGCTTCCCAGTCCTGAAAGCTAGCTTCTCAAGGAAGTCCTCAGCATTCTCCCAAGAATCAATCTTATATGTCTTGCTGATATACTCTGGCTTTGCTCTTTCAAGTACAGCACCAATGTGGTCTTCAGGAGTCTTAATTTTTTCAACTTGAACCTAGATATTAACAGGAAATTTCTTGCTTACAAACTTTATATGGAAGCAGTGACATTCCCAGTGTTTTTTGTAACCACATTTGAAAATCGATTTCAACACCAGAAAGCAAATGGAGCCTGGCAGGAGCCATCTCCAAGGTGGCTAGATGTGGTTGGTTGAAAAGAGTACCACCAAGAGCCAACTACAGCAGTGGGAGCACAGAATTCAGCTTTAATCCCAGTTCACCACGAACTAACTGTGTGGCTTCCACAAACAGTTTAAATTTGGAAGGCCTCACGTTACTTACTTGCAGAAACGGTTAAAAGCCTGCCAATGCCAGGACACAAAAAGAATGGAATAGTTTAAGAAAAAAGGGGAGGAATGTGTACAGGATGTATAGCCAGAAGCACTGGTTAAAGTTAAGTGGAACCATTTAAAGTTTTCGGTCATACTCAGAAACAAGTGAGGAACTGACTGGGTTCCAAAATGACTCAACCCATAAACCCAGGAAGATGAATTATCACTAAACATAAACAGGCCCTGCTTCCCTTTGGATCCTGTGTGTAAACTAAAAACTCTTTTGTGGGATGATATTGACCAGATATGCCCATGGTCCCCACAAACTCCTCAAACAGGACTACATGAAATGGAGAGGCTGCCCTGTTCAGCATCATGTTCCTAAAGTTTGGTCAGACAGGCTGACCCCAAACTGCCTTCTGTAAGAGTAAAAAGCAAAGGTATCCAGGATTCCCCACAGAACACTTCCCCCAAAAGGCAAACAGAGCGCCTATCAGAACCACAATACTCACAACTCCCTTCAGCACAATGTCTGTCTCTGAGTCCTCAGAGGGGTAAACCACACCTGGACAATCAATTAGGAATATCCGTCGCATCAAGGTAATATACTGCCAGACCTGAAGACAGAAAAAAGTCAGACTTCCCTTTGTCAAATACTGAGAGATCCCTGATGCTTCTGCATGAATCTAGAAAGGAAGGGAGGTAGGAGTCACAGAAAAGCAACCTGCTGAGTAACTGAGCTACTAACACTCTCTTCTCTTTGTGCCAGCATGAGATACTTCCACTAATTATAAAATATAGTTTCCATCAGCTAAGAGTCTAAAAATAACACAGAGGCAGGATTTCCAACTAGCATTGTGCAACAATGCCCAGTAAACCTTTCTCTCGTTTTTTAAAAGTACTCTTGGAAGCTTAATACTCAATTTGGCCTCTCTTCCTTCAAGCAGAACCATGCTGTTCCCCCAAACGTTCTGTGTCCCAGGGTATGACCCTCCCAATGATCAGAATCTACTCTAAGGTTGAGTTTTCCTTCTAAACCCAGGCATCAAATATTCTTGTGTTAGTTTTGTTTGCTAAACAAGTAAACAATAACAACCATTTGTGACAATAATCTCTAATAGACAAACATGAATAGCATTCACCAAATCACACCAAGTCTACACACTGGCTTACAAGGTGCTCTTAGTCTCATCCAAGTGGGCAGACACAATTCTGGTACATTCCAAACCGTTACGTGGAAAACTCAACTCCCAATGGTGGTCTTCATCAACAGAAGCAGGTGTAAACCTCCATGTCCTAAATAATCACCCTCCATGGAAATAAAATATGCAGAATAGAACTCCCGGAAGCTAGACGTACCTTGGTTTCACCTGCAATGGGGGCCACATTGCAAACTTTCTTGGAGCGCAATGTGTTTATCACAGAGCTCTTGCCAACATTTGGATAGCCAATGAACCCGACACTGATCTGTTTCTTGTCAGTGTGCAACTGTTTGAAAAAAGAATACACAGCATACATGCAGTCATGAATAGCCCCTCAGACGAACAAAGCTGTGTTACTTTGCTAATGAAGAATAGAGTGCAAAACTGAGGCCACAACTTGATTTGAAGCCTAGACACACACCACTTACATCATCTGAGTGAGCAGGATACATGTCATTATTAATAAAGCAGAAATTAGTCATTTCCTTGGTCATCACACGAAATTATCTTTGCATGTTTTAAGGTTAAAAGTATGTAGGTTGAGAAACAAAGAAAGAAATAGCTAGTTAGTCATCAGTTTAGAAGAACACCATCCACTGACAACATGTCTTCAGGAAAGAGATTCTTACAGATTCACCAACTGACAATCCCATGACCTATTCCAACAACCTCCCTTTCTTTGCACAATACATTTTGTATTTTCATTGCCAAAAATAAACAACAAAGGGGAAAAAAAAAAAACCAGCTCAAAAGTTAGACTACTGGGTGAAAGTCTCAAGGAGGCAGAGCTCAGCTTGTTATCAAGAAGAGAGTCTATAAATAAATGAACAGGCCCTTCTCATTAAAGATGGCCTATTGAACATACATGCTTACCTCACCCCCTCCCCAAGCTCCACTAGAATGACAGTGGTGAGGATTAACACATATAAACCCACAGGTCAAAGAATGAGCTGGAGATGAGACAGTAAGACCTAACCTGTGCTGCTAACAAAATACTAGGAGCTAAAAAGTAACATCTGACTTGGCCCACTATAAAATATGAAAGCTAAGTGGCTACAAAGGTAGAAATACTGAAAACTTAAACAAAATAATGCCAAAGAATCACAAAAAGCCTCAGGACTTGGTGGTATCAGATACCTATGAGGGTAGGGCTGAAAACAAGAGGACTGGCTGGAAGTCCTGTGAACAGCCACACATCTACCCCTCTCTCCTTCAGCATGGGCACAGAACTTCCCTACCCCAGAAGAAGAGCAGAGCCTGGGTCCCCTCCTCTCCTCTTACACAGCTCACTCTTTCCTTTTGATAGAACATATCTTCTCAAATCTTCCCGAGAAGTGGACCTGGGAGACAACATTTTTTGAAACCCTGCATGTTTCAAAATGAACCCAAGATTTACAACAACAGCAGCTGAAGGCAGTTGTTCTCAGAATGACTAAGTGAAGTATAAATATTGAATAATGAGGACCCCAGCCCCTTACTCCCACTGAGTTCCCAGAGCCCTGGTAGCTGGGCTTAGATGCTCCCAGAAGAGTCTTTTCCGGGGAGAATCACAGGCCTGAGAGAAAAGACTGATAGATGCTGATATCTAGGGTGTCTGCCAACAAAATATTTGGATCCTCATCCAATCACCCTACAGTGAAGTCTATCAGTCAAGAAGCCCATCCTTATGCATAAAATTTTTACCAGCTTTTTTTTCAGTGCCTCACCCTTAAGTATGAATGGAGAGCCAAGAAAAGCCAAACATATGAATCTGACTCGAAAAGAAAAACAAAGAAAGTTGGAGGAAACAAAGCCAACGTCAGGGGATAGGAGAATTTCAAAACATCACTCTCAGTAACATTCTCAGAGAGACAGAGAAGACAGTGCATCCAGGAAACAAGAACAGGATGTGAAGAGGTGTGGGACAATTCAAACAAGAAAGGGCTCCCAGAAATCAAAAAAGTGATAGGCAAAATAAATTTTTTGACATAGCAGCTGGAAGATCAAGTCAAGGAAATCACCCAAAAAGTAGAGCAAAATGTCATATATATACTAAAATACAGAAAATACAGGGGATAAAACCCAATTCCTGAAAGAGAACAGAGATGATAGAAGGCAGAAGGAAATATCAGAAATAATTTGAGACAATATCACACTAAAAGTCTCACCGGATGCCTAGCTCACTGAACAATAAAAGACCCACCTCAAGGTACATCACTATGAAATTTCAGAACAGGGATCAAAAAAATAAAAAGATCACTGCCAAAAAAGCTGAGGAGTCAGGAAGGCTTCAGACTGCTCAACAGCAATATCAGAAGCCAGAAGATGATGCAGTGGTGCCTTCAACATTCCGAGGAAAAATGATTTCCAACCTGAAGTTCTACACTTGGCCAAGCATCACTAAGTGTGAAGGTAGAATAAAGATATTTTCAGAATGCGAGCTCTCGAAAAATGTTCCTTTCAAGCACTCCTTCTCAGGAAACTTCTGGAAAGTATGTTTCATGAAAAGGAACGAGTACACCAAGAAAGAGGAAGAAAAGGGGCCCAATAAACAAGGATCCAACACAGGACAGCAGCCACGGGCATTCCAAGACGCTGGGGAAAGAAGTCCCTGAAAGAAGACTCTGCAGCAGGCCATCGGAGCAGCCCGTCCAGACGGGAAGGGGAGGACGATGGGCTCATCACTGTAGTGGACTGACCGTCTGATGTGTTTGAACATTCTAAGAATTCCCACACTGTCAGAGAATTTGAGGATGCATTAGTGACAGATACAAACAGAGCAAATTAACACCTGAGACAATAAAAGGTTTGATGAGAAAAGAATTACAAACCTAGCACACTGTGTGGACCCGATGTGATTAATATTTTCCTCAGTCATAATAACAGAAACACTGAATGAGCACTAATTTAACTAAACACTGTTATATAATGATACAGGGAGAACAGAGGGAGTGGGAAGTATGTGTGGAGGGACAGTGGCATGTAAGAAAGGTAACTCTTCATTTTCCATAGCAGGAACTTAACAAATACTCAAAACTGGGGGGAAAAAAATCAAGAGAGAGAATCGTTAAGCATCTATTTGAAATACGGAGGAAAATAACAGAAGTTAACAGTGAAGAGATGAAAGTGTTTGCTTCTGGTAAGGAGGGAAGGGTGGGACAAGGAACATGTCTTTTGTTAGAAGCCAGGTAGAATTAATCAGATGATGACACAAATGCCACATTACAGGCACAGAACACGAAGCTTTGAGAACGTTTAATAGGGTGATCTGGTTTCAGGACTTCCCTGAGGAACTGACACCTGACCAAGGATCTGGAGCTTGAGTCTTGGCAGGGCGCGCCCAGGCAGAGGGGATGGGAACTGTACAGGCCCTGAGGGAGGAGGAAGCATGGCAGGCCTTGAAAATGCAGGGGGCTGGGAGTGCCAGGTATATGGCAGAACGGGAAGCAACACTGGTGGAGAAGTAAGGGGTAAAGGTGGAGCTATAAAACATTTCAGGATCCTTTATAATCTGACACTCTCTGAGTTTTTACATCTCTAGAGCACATTTTTCAATACCAAGAAGATTTGGGGAGTGAAGTTGGTACCTTTCTGACACATGGTGGGAAGAGGAATTCTCACACAAAGCCACAGCCACACAACCCCAGGAGGAACAGATCAAGCCTCAATACCTTTCCAAACTGCCGTAAAAGCTGAATAAATGCTCCTTTGCCAAAGGGGTTAGTAAGACTTGCGTGGAAAGCAAGTGTCGGATAATCCTGGGAGAGGACAGCAACCCAGCGTTTCTAAGGGCAAAAAAGAAAAGATGCCGGTAAATGGCAACTTGTTTATTTACAATACAGAGAAGAACTGAAGCTTGAATTACAGGATTGCTCTGCAAATACACAGTTGTCTAAGGAAAATGTTAGCTATAATTCTTTGAAATGTTTTTCCAAGTGTGACAGTTAATGCTTTGTTTTATAAATGCAAAACAATATTCTAAAAATGCCTTCATTGTGAGATAAATGCAATTACTTTTACATAATGTAAAACAGGCCAGTGGCTGCGGCAGCTGTCTCCTTCTGAAGAGACATACCATCACTCATCCTTTGGGGGCACTGCAGCTGTCCCATTACAAACTGTCAACAGATAAAAGGTGCCTCTCTCTTCCCAGCATCAACAAAGCACATTTTAATTTTGTTTTCAATGAGAACACTCCAATGACTCAAAACAATCTCAAGAGTGCAACACTTTGACTAATGCCTCGAATCCTAGAAACCATGAAACTGATTTACGAACTAATAATTCAAAGTCAACACTAGCTGAGTGGCCTCAGTAGTCTGTTTTGGATTAGTAGCTATACTTACTGTTGCCCAGGTTGGAACAAGGTCACATTTGTTAAGAACAAAAATAAGGTGTTTCCAGGGTTTTTCCTTTTTCAAGAAAGTCTCAATGTGAGGGGAACGGGTACCCATTGGATCTCTAGCATCAAGAACTTGAACTACAACATCTGATGAATCTATCACCTGCAAATTCAAAGAGGCAAAAATGGTTTGCTCCAGAATAAAGACAAAATGAAAGAGGGACAACATTTAAGGGAACCTGGGAAAAACAAAATATCTAGAGGAACTTCAAACAGTCTTCTGAGGAGAGTGGATTGTAACCAATCTCATGGCCCCATGATCAGAATTCCAAAGTTTTTCAACCTGTGGGTATCTGAAAAATGTCACATTTCAAATAGGAAAACGAGCTTAGATAAAACCCATCTTACTTAATGACTGCTATGCATTATTGAACAGAATCATTTACTTCTTAAACTTCTAAGAGTTTCTACTGTTACAGACTGTATTTTACAGAAAACTAATTTAGTTTGCCTCCATGGTACTAGTTTCCTTTATTATGTTACTGTTTAATTATGTGACTTGCTTGAATGTCTTTGTTCCCAAGAATATTACTAGTGTGTGGACCTAAAATCTAGCTAGTTAAAGATCACTGGATGAGAACTCGGGATATACAAAGCCTCTTCCACTAACAAGCCAGGTGAGCTTGGGCAAGGTATTCAATCTTTCTAGACATGTTTTCTCATCTATAAAATTAGAAGGCTGGACTCAGTAACTGAAAAGTTTTCACGTGGTTTTAATCATGTATACATCTAAACAGGAATATCATTTTAGTAGGCAATCTAAAGAAATATCAACAGAGAATATGAGTATATAGAAGGTTATGGCTGTTATTATACAAGGTATTTTTAAAATGCAGTTACCTAGAACATTAGTAGTATGCGAACAGCTACATTAGCTCTGGTTTCTTTTGGGGGAGCAAGGATGGAACGGGCAGGGGAGTCCGTAGTTCATCTGACAGAGCTTCAGTAAATCCAAATCAGTTTTCTCATACAAGATCATGAAAGCCAAAGGAACCACTCAATGAGAGAGAATTTAATAGTCTTACCTTGTAGAGCTCACCCCATATTCTTTTGGATTGTCCCTTTTTATATATCTCTTCTTGGGCTTCATTTCTAAACAAGAGAGCACCCCAAATGAGAAACTGAAGCACTATAAAAATTAAAAAGATGCTTTAGGGAAAAGTCAACCATGTACCAGACGAAAGGGGTATCAAAAACAGAGATGGACCGAAAACAAACTGAATTTAAAAAGTGATTGTAATTAGACAATACATCACAGAGAACTATGAAACGAAACTGGCAGAACCTGAAACATAATCTAGGTACCTGGGTGGCACAAATGGTTTATGCTCAACTACTAACCTAAAGGTTGGTGGTTCAAACCCACCTAGCAACGCTGCACAAGAAAGGCCTGATGATCTGCTTCCGTAAACATTACAGCCAACAAAACCCTATGGAGCAGTTCTACTCTGTAACACATGAGCTGCCATGAGTTGGAATCAATTCAATGGCAATGGTATTTTTTTTTAACCATGATCTACACTGCACAGCTCCCATTTAAAGTAAGCAAAATTTTTCTGGTAAGGTTTAGAATCTGTTTATCTACTAGCCTCAAAGGCATTTACCCAAGGAAAAATGAAACAAAAATATTTTGTTTTCCCCCGTTGCTTACCACACCTTTTGGAGGAGCAAAAAATTCAAATCAGCAAAAGGCTGAAAGGCCAACCAGAAAGTCCAAATAATTCTAAGGATAAATGAACTGACTGCTTTTTTGCCTGGCCTCTAATGGCTTGACATTGTTTCTCAGAGGGCCAAAGCTTGAGATGGGCAGACAACTGCAATGAAGTAATATAGCTGCAATCAGTGGACAATACCTCTTTACTGAGACGGCAAAACCCTGGTTCACTTAAGAGACCGGTGAGGCACAGTGGGAACTCTCTAGCATTGCTAGGGGGAAACGAAACTGGTTAAGCCTTACTGGGGGACAACATGCAGTTACATATCAAAGAGCATGTATATCCTTTAACACTGTTATTTCCCCTGTAAGGACGTTTCACCCTCACGTTGTATATCTATAAACAGCATAAATGAAATAATAATGGGGCTGGCTACAACAAAATATTAGACATTAAACGTTATATTGTTGTTGGTTACTTACGGACCTGGAAATGTATTCTTAATAATTTAAGAAAATGTATTAAAGTAAAAGGCAAGTTAAAATTCTTAAGGTACTATATTTGTAGAAAAAAATGAGCATAAGGAAGACCTAGAAGTATCTATACCAGGGACTGATTCTTAACCTTCTTGTGAGTTTGGATCTCTATGAGAATATGTTAAAGTTATCCATTCTCTACACATCCCCTTGGATGCAATTCAAAACAAAAATAAAAACAACCAACACTCACCACCTTTATGCATATACATAAATCTCCCAGATTCTCTTCAAGGGGGTGCGGTCACAGAAACCTCAAATCCAAGAACCCCCTACTGGTACGGACACCTTCAGTTAAGGACACCATGATATTCCCAGGGCATTAACAATGCCCTTAATTAACACAGGTAGTACAATTATGTTGCATTTTCCAATTTCACTATAGTTTCTAATCTGTCTGTAACAGAATACAACCAGCTGCCGTCAAGTCAACTCCGACTCATAGCGACCCTATAGGACAGAGTAGAACTGCCCCACAGGGTTTCCAAGGAGTAGCTATGGATTCAAACTGCTGACCTTTTGGTTAGCAGCTATAGCTCTTAACCACTGCACCACCAGGGCTCCATATAATACAATACACTGCTATTATAATGAATAAAAAAAATTACTACTATTATTATTATTTATCTGTGCTATGAAGAGACAGAGCTGTAAAAGGCTACTAAGAAAACAAACGGCAAACAAACCAACTTAAATCATTTTCGGTCTGGCCCAATGCTACCAATGTTTCTAGTCTAAGGAACGAGGATCACCCTCTCTGAGTTAAACCACTGAGTTTCATGTCGTCAAAATAAGTTTAAAGAAAACTGTACCTCACACCAGTGTCCTCAGCCACCAAGTCACGATCCTTGCCCTGGTCATAGCTGTCCATGGACGTTTCGGCATTTTCTATAAGAGACTGCATATCACTCGCAAATAAATTCGGTCGCTTCCTCTGTGACTTAGGGCCAAATGTCGTCTCAAAACTTTCAGTATCAAGAATGTGCACTTTTGAATTCTAAAGAGAAAGGAGAATTACAGGTAAAGTTAAGGAAAGCAGCACTGGGAATAAAACAAGAAGTTAAAAACCTGGAAAAGGCTTTTTGCTTTTACTTTTCCAAAGTCCAACCCATATCAAAACCTATAAAAACATGGATTCAGCCTAGTTTCAATTCAGAAATGCTTATTGAATGGCATAAGCACTTGTTCCCCTATTCTAAAGTTCTGTAAGCTTCCCTGGAGAAATACAAAAGTAAAACAAATAATCAAAGCAAACGTGAATAGCTGTGTACAACTTGCCAAAAACTCTACTTCAGTTATCATAAACTTTCGTCAAATGTAATTAAGGCTTCAATGATGAAAATTAACTTATCTTTTCTGATCACTTTTTTAAGCTTTCAAACAAGTGCATAAAATTTGCCAAATTCAGAGATTTTGTCAAGGACAGTCATACTCAAATTTGTATGTTTTTTTTTAGCCAACTGTAAATGCCAACTTTTTCTTGGAAGTTAATTTCTTTCATGGCTAAAAGGAATTGCTTGTTTTGTAAGATGCATTTTAGTTTCAGATAACATTTTCCCTAATTTAGGTAATGTTTTTATTAAATGCACATGGCAAGTCTTCAGATGAAAAACATCTAGTAAAAGTCCAAAGTAATAGTTTAGATGTGATAAAAGGAACCTGATACTAACTAGAACTTGATGTGCCTGTAAAGGAGTTACAGGCATAGGAATTTTTGAAGCAGGATAAAAGTCAAAGTCTGAGTTAGGATCTATCACGTAACAGAATGTTAACAGCCGGCAGAGACTATCCTCAAAAAAATCATTCTTGGCCCCTCAGTACAAGTTCCATCATAAGCACCAGCTACTAAACACAGGATGCTGGCGCTCCACCGTGGCTTCTGATCTTAACAGGTCCCCCCTTCCGATGTCTAAAGATCCTGAAGTTATTATTGTCTTCTCAGATTCTCTTGCTATGTACGGTGAAGGGTTTGTTCCCAGACAGTTGCATTTTACATGGGAACTGGATTCTAATGCCACTGGATAAAATCAAACATGATCGAGATTATTCTGGAAAATCCCTTAAATAATCTATAAAGTACAGTATACACTGTTTTGTGCATATAATCCTTTACATTGATATGTATAATGCAGTAACACCCAGTATATAACAAAGTACATATACAAAATGTTACAGTATTTTTACTGTACTGCTACAGAAGTATAGCAACTATAATACACATCGAGCTGAATGTGTGAAAGTTAAAAGTGTCTGATTTGATTCCACTGTACAGAACAATCTCAGAATTAGACTTTATAATGAGTGGTAGGTATCACACTACAATAAAATAAGTAAGGTTTTTCAAGGCCAAAACAGAAAACTCATCAATTACTCTGAATACCTTTCTGCATCCCAATACAAGCTGACTGCTGCAACTGTAGATCCTGCATGTGACATCAAAGACTTAAGCACTGGATTTTAGAAACAATGAACAACTCGAAGGGGCAACAAAGCAATAAATCCATAACAGAACCTCTCTGTTCTTCCCATAAACAGGATTCAATAGTTTGTTAAAAGATGGCTTTAGGGAGAACAGACAAAGAGAACAAGGGAAATGAGCAACTTGTCTGTGGTTCATGAATTACACTCATGTGTTTCCCTGAAAGAAAACAGTCATTCCACTAATAGGTGCCATTCTTCTAGTCCATCATAAAACAAAGCATAATTGACAAAACCTGAGGCAATCACCAGACCTTGGTTTTTATTTTGTTCTGCAAGTAAACACTTTTCTTTGAACTGTTTAGTCCATGTATGCTTGTCAATGTTTTCTTGCCCTCCTTACACTGGAACTGAAGCTTACGTCCTTACTACATTTCTGGGAATTATTATTCAATGCAAGTAAAATCGTGCAGGCAAATATTAGACCATTTTTTTTGGTTCTGTGTGAACCTCACTCCACTCAAATCAGATTCAGTTCTTACCGTACTTCGAACTTCAGCAATCTACAATCAGTCTGAAGAGCACCTTTTTCTTCAGCTGAAAAGAATCTCCTAGGATCTCACTAAAGCTGAAAAGTACACCCTCTCCTCATTTATCAACACGGTTAGGTTGTTATGAGAAACTGGTGTTATGCAAAAACGGATAACGACCACATCAGATGACAAAATGAAGGATGACTACATCATTATACAACTGCCAAATTACATCATTATGTAACTGCCAAACCACTGAAATCATGGCCTAGCCAAGCTGACACATAACCTTAACCATCACAGCCAGCGTTTCTCTCACCTCGCACCTCAGTGTTCATTACGGCCAGACGTATGTCGTAATGCGCGTAATAGTTGAGTAGTAGATTTTTTACTATTGTCGTAAACGCGAAATGTTGGATAAAGAGATAGTAAATGAGAAGGCGTATGCAACACCAAAGATCTCCTACCTACCCAATCCTAATTCTATGTTTTCCCAAAGTTTGATGGAATTACCATTTAATGAAACAAGTTTTCCTACCAAAAAATAAAAATGAAAAATATACTACCAATAGCTTTATCTATTTAAGGGGCCTTGGTGGCACAGTGGTTACAAAGTGCTCAGCTGCTAACCAAAAAGTTGGCTGTTCAAACCTACCAACCGCTCCACAGGAGAAAGATGTGGCAGTAGCCTTTTGTAAAGATTTACAGCCTCAGAAATCCTATAGGGCAGTTCTATTCTGTTGTATAGGGTCACTATGAATAGGAATTGGCTTGACAGTAGTGGGTTTGGTGGTGCAGTGGTTAAGCAGTTGGCTGTTAACCAAAAGCTGGCGATTTGAACCCACGCAGCCTCTCCGAGGCAGGAAGATCTGGTGATCTGTTCCCATGAAGATTACAGCCTAGAACACCCTAGGGAGTAGTTCTACTCTGCCACATGGGGTTGCTATGGGTTGAAAATCCACTCGACAGCATCTGATAACAACAACATTATCTATTTGGTCCCTGGGTGCTGAGAACAGCTTTTGTTTACTTTTTTTTCGATTTTATTGGGTGCTTTAGACAAAAGTTTATAGCTCAAGTTAATTTCTCATTAAAAAATTTATATATTGTTTTGTGACATTAGCTGCAATCCCCACAATGTGACAGCTTGCTCCTCCTTTCCACCCCAGGTTCCTTGTGACCATTTGTCCACTGTCTGTCCCTTCCTGCCTTCCCGTCTTGCTTTTGGACAGGAGTTGCCATTTGGTCTCGTATATTTGATAGAACTAAGCAGCTCATTCCTCATGTGTGTTATTTTTTGATGTATAGGCCTGTCTAATCTTTGTCTGAAAAGTGGGCTTCAGGAATGGTTTCAGTTGGGTCAGCAGAGTGTCTGGGGGCCATAGTCTCAGGGGTTCCTCCAGTCTCTGTCAGGCCAGTAAGTCTGGTCTTTCTTCGTGAATTTTGAATTCTGTTCTACATTTTTCTTCCATTCTGTCTGGGAGTTGGTGGTGTTAGCTAGGTACTATCTAGCTCTTCTGCTTGTTGAGAACAGTTTGCACTCGACTACTAACTGTGAGGCTGGCAATTAGAACTTATGTAGTAGCACCATGGAGGGAAGGCCTGGCGATCTGCTTCTGTAAAGATTACAGCCAAGAAAACCCTACAGGGCTCAGTTTCTACTCTGTAACATATGGGGTCACCATGAGTCGAATCGACTCAATGACAATGGTTTGTTTGTTTTCTGGTTTATTATCTATTTAGCTCTTACTATGTGGCATACTACGTGCTCACTTCATGCCAACTGCTTCACAGACATTTAATTTGTGTCGAATCACCCAATGAGGTGGGTTACCTCCGCTTTACAGTTGGGGAAATTAAGGCTCACCAAGAAACCTAACTAAGCCACAGGAAGGGATGGAACAAGGACTAAAATTCAGATCTGACTCTAAAACTTGTGCTTTATCCACGATGCTACTGCACCTCTGACAAAATGAGAGCCACGCTAAAGGTGAGACCCCTAACAAAGGTTCAAAAGAGAAGGCTCAGGAAGTTATTCACAACTGCATTAAAGCCACTATTCCCTAAGGAAAAACAAAAGACAAATACGTTAGAGAGGGATCTGGGTGGAGTCTGACCGAGAAATTCCACCACCAGGGGCATCCTACATCTTACATGAGGCTGGATTCGATCATGGAGAAGAGACATTGGTAACTTGCTTTGCTTCATGACAACTTTGTATGGATCCTTCATAACTGTATCCATTTCCTCTTGAAATTTTTGTAATGATGACTGCTTAATCACACGCGTGTTTCCTGTTTTACAAATAAAGAATGCCGCCATTTAGTAAATAACTCATTTTTACTTTTGCATCCATGTTCACAATGACATGGGGAAAGGTAGATTTCAAATCACTCTTACTCCCCTAGATACCTGATACATCCATCCCTTATAGACATTTTCAAACTTAAAAGAGACAGAGAGAGAGGGGATTTAAAAAAAAAAAAAAAAAACTGCCTCTCCTGCACTTGTACAGTGTGACCTAATCCACCAACCCAGACACACAAAAGGTTTCAATAGTCTTCCAAGCCCAATTTCCTGACTGGATGAAACCGAAAAATAAACATCACTGAATAGAACTGAGATTTGACAACCGTCCTACTTCCTGCTAGATCTGGCAGAGAAATGTGTAGCCAATCACTGCTGATCAGTAGCATAGACAGAGAATCCTAAAGTGCAGAAACTTTGTTAAACAGTCATAATTACTATTTTCAGGGTTAAGAGGGTTTGAAGGGACTATTCAGTTAACCAAAGACCCAAGGGAACAAAATAAAGGCCTTATGACACTACCTAGAGAATACCATTTAAGTTTGAGATCCTGAAGGATGTATTCAATTAAATAGCACATTGCAGCGCAAACGTCAGGAGGAAGAAGGGAGGGGGGTGCATAGTTGTGGTCGCGGTGGTGGTGATGATAGCAGCTAATGCTTACTCTGAACTCACTATTTGTGAGGTACTATTTTACGTACTTTACACACATTCACCCATTTAATTACTACAACAGTCCTGTGAGATAAGTACTATTTTCATCCTCATTTTAGAAATGAGGAAACTGATGCACAGACAGACTTAATAACTTGCCTGTGGTTGCACGGATGGCAGAACTAGGATTCAAATCTAGGCAGTCTAGCCTGGAGTCAAAGCTCCTGGCCACCATGCTAAATGCCTCTCTAAGGAATTTTCTTTGGCACTTTTCTGTGTTGTAGTATCCTAGGGGATATCACACCCATGAAAACACGCAAAAGATATTCAAAGGCAATTGCCATCTGTCTCCAAGGCCAAAGGTCAGCACCAGGCAAACAATGGGGTCCAACCATCTGAAGAGCCCACATACCTAGCAGTGGCTAAGGGATAGGTCAAAAGCCAAGACTGAAATGAAGGCCAAGTTTCCAAAAGAACAAGCACTGAACTCCCGTGACTCTAGAGACAGTCTATTCACTTGTGAGAAGGACCCACAATGAGATTCTTTAACTGTCACTCAGTTCAAACACAACCCCATTAAAAAAAAATGTTTTCAGAGAAACTTTAGGCTAATGAACTTACTCTGCTAGGTAAGGGCACAAACCCACCTGCAACACCACCGCTCAAACAGCAATCTCTCCAGGTAACCAGAAATTAACAGATGACCGTCCACGGTTTGTTAATGCTAGTAATTAAGGATGCTCGCATCTGGTTAAGAGGGTTCACCTAAGATTAACAATGATGAGCTTGCTTCAAAAAAGAGGTTATCTATGAAGTCCATCACTATTATTTTTCTAAGCACTTTTCCACAGCTACTTTTCTCATCCCCTTCTCATCTAATCCTTGCTAGTTCCACTCACCAAAAACTGCCCTCAAAAAAACCTCCTGTCTTTTAGACACCTGAGCATTCTATCCTTTTGCACATTTTGTAAAGCAAAAATAACAGGACACTAATTGTTTACTGACAACTAATCTGCTCTGTAAACCTTCATCTAAAGTACTATATATATATAAAGAAAAAAAGAAAAAGAAGAACAGGACACGATACTCACCAAACCACTTGATGTTCGGCTCTACTCTTGCCACTGTGCCAGAAGCCACTGTTGATTGGTATTGCAGGGGCTTAATCACTTTACCACGACTGTTCCTAAATCGAGGAAATAACAGAATTTGGTTGACTACAGAAGAAAGGCAACAGCAAAGTCTGGTTAACAGAATACTCTTTCCATCCATGTGGCCTTTTTTTCGTTTTAAACGACCATGCAATACAGATTTCAGTAAACAAAAAGTACTTTTACATTTGAAACAGATTGCCCAAAAGCCATTTAACCTCTTGCAACAGAGAACATAATGATTTCTGCTAGATGAATAACAAATAATGCTGATGTTTTAAAATCTGTTTACCATTTGTTTGCTTTAAAAAAAAAAAATCACATACTTGAGTTTTTTTTGGTAATTATTTGAAAGCTGGTTTAAATAAATTTTAAGTAGAGGGTAATTTATGCTGAACTGAAAATTCTAAAACAAACTGCAAAGTCGGTGACTAAGGCAGATTAAGTTCATTGACACTTGTGTTTTAGACACATCCTTTAGAAAGGATGAAGAATCTAATTACCAAACAAATTAAGATCAGCTAATAAAATGCCACACTCTGCAAGTTCCTGCAGTAGAGGCTGCCTCAGCAGAACCCAGAGATGTGATGTATTGCCAAGTGCCAGAATGCTGTGATCTAAAGTTTGGCATTAAAAGAACGAGTTTTCTGGCTGCCTTTGTAAGTACAGTCCTATATTCGTTGTAAAAGAAAACCAAATTTCTATCTAAAGGATATCTAACTCAGATTGTGGCACTGGTGGAGGCTGGGCTGTGAGAACGAGACGTCTAACTGCTGTGGAGTATTCTGACACAATCACTATTTCACCAGCCACCACCCATGGCCTTAATCGTAAATGAACAGTTTACGGTAACAACACCTACAGAAAATGTTTATGGTAGATATTTGAAAACATACTACTTCTATTTGGGAAAAGTGGGGGTAGGAATATCCAAGGCTTCATGGGTCTCAGCTACAAGTGAAGGGCATGAAGGAAAGAGGAAAGGATGACGGTGTCCAGCGCTCACCTGCGCTCCTTTTGCCTGTACATATTCAGGCGCCGGATTGTGGCCCGGTCCCTCATGTTGTGGCCTCCTGCTCCCTGCACTCGATCTAGGAGAGGCAGAAGTAGACAACATACTATTTGACAACAAACAATTTAAGTATGGTCATTGCTCAAAACGCACTAACCAGCTCTCACCCAAACTAGGCTAGCTGCTACCTTACCACAAAATCTCTACTTCCTCCTTATTTTGCTCCCACAAAATTATTATTATTTGAAGCTATATGGCAAAACAAAGCTGTCCCAATCTCTGATGTTCAATGGGATTGTGTTTAATAATAACTAATATTTTTTGAGCACTAATTACGGCACCATGTTACCTACATTACAGGCACTATCTCATTTAATCTATATAATAATCTTATAAAGAGGGATACATTATCCCCATTCTTCAGACTCAGAAACTGAGGCATTGTGGTCAGATAACTTGCCCAAGGTCACACGGCTACTAAGTGGCAAAGCTAGAATTTGAACCCAACCAGTCAGTCACCATCTGTGCTCTTAACCACTAAGCCACATACCTATGTCTCAGTTTATCAAATACTGAGGGCCTAGTATATGCAAGCCACCATGTAGACTACAACTTTGTACATAAGTGTAGGAAATGTTTGATTTTAGTTTAATCAATCGTAAAATAAGTAGTAATTCTTGCCTTACATCTCAGAAAGACAGACCAAACCAAACCCGTTGCTATAGATTCCAACTCACAGCGACCCTATATGACAAAGTAGAACTGCCCCATAGGGTTTCCAAGGAGCAGCTGGTGGATTTGAACGGCCGACCTTTGATTAGCAGCCTGAGCTCTTAACCACTGCACCACCAGGGCTCCCAGAAAGAGAGTGGAAAACTAACAAACAAGTTAATATTAGCCTAGCTTCTTATTTTGGGAGTCCTTCAAATTCCATCTACTCCTGCAGTGATGTAGTTAAGCAGGCTGAAATGACAGGAAGACTAGTGGCTCTACGACTCACCAACTGTGTCAACTGCAACAAGACACTTCTCTTCTGGCTCGTCTCCTCATCTATAAAATTATGATCTCTAAGAGCCTTTCAAAGGAGTCCCTGGATGGCACAAATGGTTAAGCGCTCAACCACTAGCAGAAGGGTTGGCAGTTTGAACACACCAGAGGCACCTCGAAAGATAGGCCTGAAAGGTCACAGCCTTGAAAACCCTATGGAGCAGTTCTACTCTGCACACGCGGGGTCGCCATGAGTCAGGATCGACTGGAGGGCAACTGACAACAACAACAACAAAGGCCTTTTAAGGTCTAACGTTCTAAGATTCCAGTCTATGAAAACGGAATAATTTGTTAACAACCAGGGAAAACATTCAACATGCACTGAAGTCATCAAAAACTTTACATCACATTTTAAAACAAAGTTTTATTAACTAAACCCAGATGGAAGGGACTCCTCGAAAAGGCGATCTTGCTCATCTTCTAGGGGGAACCTCACCAAAACTGATACACATCCCCAAAAACATCTTTATTGAAATGACCATATTTATTTTGTAGTTTTTATGTACTTTACTAAATGGGATTATTCCAAGGGCCAAATCTATAATCCCTTTCTCATTTAAATGATCAAAACTAAGGTGACAGGTGAGGTGGTGTCGAGTATAAAAGGCCTGCTGCGTCGGCCCACACCACTTTTAAGGTGACCTTATCTAATTTATGTAGCAAATTCCCCGAGCCAGAAAGCTGTAATAAGACGGAAATCTATTGGGTGGGGGGTACACAGGGGGGCAAGTTTAACTGCCCTTTTCCCTTTCAACTCAGAACTTCCTAGTCTTTGGATCTCGTAACTCGAGAGGCCCCCAGGTTGCCAGGTCTGAGTGTTCAGTTTCCCCGCCTTTAGACCAGCTGCCTGGGCCTTGCTCTGCCAGGCGAAAAAGATGTCAGCCCCCTCACTGTCGCCGGGTGAAGAAACCCCTCCAAATGTTGCACTCCCTTCCTTTCTCATCACCAAAAGCCACTCAGCTCAAGATCCCTCCAAGCAACGCCACCAGGTTCCCCTTCTCCCCCTCTGTCCCCTCAGAGTCCTTAGGCTTCCTTCAAGCTCCACCCTCGGCGAGCCCCTGCCGTCTGTACCGGGGTTTGTGCTGGCCTTGGAGGGGTTGATGCTGCTCCGTCCTTTGTACTTGGGCTTCACCATCTTGCCGGCGGAATCCGGGCCGGAGCCGGGTCTGAGCGCTAGGTCTGGCTTACGTCGGGTAAACGAGATCGAAACTTCCCAAGCCAGGCCGAAGCGACCCGCGGTAACCACGCTGCACCACGTGTGCCCGGGTACGTCACTTCCGCTCGCGCCATCTCTCTCTGCGTGACATCCTGCGAACACCCAGCGCGCGCCGCCACACTCCTGGCTCCGCCCCCGCCCCAGCCGCTTCGACTACGCCCTGTGAAGAGCCCCCGCCCCTCTCCCTCCCTAGCAACCGCCAAGCTGCCCCTCCATAGCAACCGCCTAGTTACCCTGAACGCGCGGCCCTGAGGCCCTAGTTCGGTCCACCCCCAAACAAGGAAGCTTCTTCCCAGGTCGATGGCAGAAGCTTAAGCTTAATTTTCTTCGAAATTTGCCTTATAAACCCTTCCAAAAGTGACGACCACACAGCAGCCAGATAGCAATCAGATCGTGTCACCCTTCTCCTTGAAACTCCCAATAGCTTATCATCACTCAGAATTAAGAAAAGAAAGAAGGAAAGAGAGAGAGGAAGTGAAGGAGGAGAGAGGGAAGGAGGGAGGGAGGGAGGAAGGGTGGAAGAAAGGAAGGAAGGAAGGAATGTGTACACTCTTTGCCATCCCTACAGGATTCTGCATGATCCAGCCTTCCCTATTTATATGATCTCGTTTGTATCTCTTTGTCTCTGGTTATTCTGACATTTACACTTGATGTTCCTTCTGCCTGAATCACTGTTTCCCTGAATCTTTGCATAGCTGGTTGCTTCTGGTCATTCAGTTCTCAGCTTAAATATCACCTACTGGTAGAGTTGCCAAATTTAGCAAATATAAATATAAAGCACCCAGTTAAATTTGAATTTTAGATAAACAGCAAATAATTTTTGTAGTATGAGTATGTCCTAAATATTGCAACGGGACATACTTATGCTAAAAAAAAATATTGTTCATCTGAAATTCACATTTAAGTGGGCATCCTGTATTTTATCTAGCAACCCTTCCTACTAGGAAAAGTCTTTCCTGTCTAATCTGTTTAGTCAGTAACCCCCCCCCAACGCCCCCATCCTCCTGCAGTTATTCTTTTACATTGTTCTGTTTTATTTACTTCATGGCATTGATCACTAGCTGAGTTTATTTGCAAGTTTATAGGCTGCTTCTCCCAAACTAGAATGTATGCTCTTTGAGAGCAGGATCTTGTAAGCTGGTTCACCAAGCTGTGTCCTCAAGTCTTAGAACAGCACCTGAAACTTAGTAAGAATTCAATAAATAATTGATGAATGAAGGAATGAATAGATGGAAATGCCTCTTGCCCTAAGGGGGAAGGGGGCAGTAAAACCAGTGGTTTCTGTTTCTACTAGCCAAAGTAAAGTCTCTAGATATCAATGTTTCAACCAAGAATCCCTGCCTTCTTTTTTGGTACCTCAGGTTGTCAGGAAATAGCCAACACTGTGCCCTGAGGATAGGCCAAAGAAGAGATGGTTAGGCAGGAGGAGGAGTGGATTCAGGCCTGTGGTGTAACTCATTCTTTGAAAATAAACACGAGGTACTCTAATTGAGGGAGGGATGATTGACTCTTTATTTCTCTGAGTCTGAAACAAACAAACCCAAAATCATTCTTTATAGAGCAAAACAGGCCATATCCTAGACATGAGCTGGAAATGCCTTCTTTGCCTTGAGCCTCACTTATATTGCCCGAAGGGCGAGTATCACGGGATTAAGCACAACTTTGCTAGCAAGCCCCTGACCCTGACATGGTGTCCTAGGGAATCTTCAAGAATGGGTTGGAAACAACTTCATGCTCCGTGAAGATCCCAAGATACCCCCTTCAGCCTCACAGTGTCACTTTGGTCCCCGAAAACGAAGGTACAATAACCCACTCCCAAAGAGAAGAATAGGTTAATGTATTTCTGATGCCTCAACTTGGTGCAAACCAGAATAAACACAAATGGTAAAAATCAGTCCATGAGCTCATTCAGGCTTTGATCAGAGACATAATTTCATTATGAAATTTTGAATCAGGCTGTTGTGAAGTCTTGCCAAGGAGTTTCATTTTCCCAGATGATATGGTGGGTTGTTTCTCTCCTGTTCTCATACTCTGCTTGCATTTATCATACAAACTTACCATCTATTTTTATAATCTGAGCCATCAATTCTTTTACAGAAGTATTTGACGATCCCAGCAACCAACCTCAGTTCTACTAGCAGATAATAAGCCTGGTCAAGGTAGGTAAAGTTAAAGTTATTGGTTTGGTTTGCCTGCCCTGCTTACCTCAGTTGTAATACGGTAACTATTTTCACTTTCCTTCCTGATGTCATGGTGACCAAAGGAGGCAAGACACCTCTCCAAGCCTAATGCCTCAGCTTTAAAACAGACATAATAATCTGACTACCCTGAAAGACTGCAGTAGTGCTCACATAAATTATGGTATATAAAAGCACTGCAGACATGGTATGCACCATGCAGATGGGATTTATTCTCTTTCCCTTCAGACCCACGGTTAGCTCCTCATTCCCTGGAATCTTGCTTCTAGTAACCACAGGTTTGTGTGAATTCAAAGACCCCCAACAGGGACAGGCTGGAAAAGCCACCTTTTCTGAGACAACCTTGAGCCATGTTTATATAGGAAAGAATTGACTGGTGCTTTCACGGGAAGCTGAGAATTTTGACCTCACTTCCTTCTTCATTCTGTAAAAACGTTGTCATTGGGGTCTAAGGGGCAAGCAGCAGCAGCTTCAAACTGTGGTCTGAGGACCACCACCAGCATCAGATTCACCTGGGAGCTTGAAAAAATGCATACTCCTGGGCTGTGCCCCTGAGCTACTGAATCAGACCCTCTGGGAGTGAGGCTCAGAGAAGCTACATTTTAACGAGCTCCTCCAAGTGAGTCTTATACACACAAACATTAGAGATTTTCTGAAAAAAAAAATCTTTTCCAAAAGTCATCCTGAAGCTGGCTGACCAGCAGGCCAGAAGGCAGCCCTAGAAGATCCAGCTGCTTTCCCACCTATCTTAAATCCTCCTGTTTTTCTCAGCAGAGCCGGGGTGAGGAAGGCCGGGAAGGTATCTAATGCACTCTGAAAATATATGTCTTGGCTCTGCCCCTAATGGCTTGATATTTATGCTGCAGCCTGAGGGTCGTTATCCTTTGCCGACACTCCATTGTAAGGCCATTAGCTCTTAATTAGTGCCAGCTTGTTGGTTTATATTTCTCAGTTGAACTGAGAGGAGAGACTCCTCTGTTCATTCCCCTTGTGTCTCTCTGGCAAGTCCATGATGAATTGACCTCTGCCTGCTGGGGCCAAGCTGGGCCCCTGAAGTGGCTGCTCAATGTGAAACCATTTCTAGTCCCCAAGCAGGAGGCTCTGGGACCCTGGAAGAACAGAGAAGGATTCAGAACAGGTTTTTAGGATTGTTGTTTTGTTTTGTTTGTAGCAGACAAAAAAGAAATTCCTTGGTTATAAAACCTTAGCAGTTTACAAAAAATATATAAGAAAAATGCTATTGTTGCTGTTGTTAGTTGCTATCAAGTCGGCTCCGACTCAAGGTGACCCTATGTACAATAGAATGAAACATTGCCCAATTCTGTGCCATCTTCATGATCACTGGTATGTTTGAGCCCATTGTTGTGGCTATTGTGTCAATCCATCTCATTGAGGGTTTCCTTCATTTTCACTAACCCTCTACTTTACTAGCCGTGCTGTCCTCGTCTAGCCATTGATCTTTCCTGATGACATGTCCAAAGTAAGCGAGCCAAAGTCTCACCATCCTCACTTCTAAGGAGCATTCTTGTTGTATTTCTTCTAAGACTGATTTGTTTGTTCTTCTGGAAGTCCATGGTGTATTCTACATTCTTCACCAACACCACAATTTGAATGCATCAATTTTTCTTCTGTCTTCCTTTTTCACTGTCAGCTTTCACATGCATAAGAGGCAATTGGGAAGACCATGGCTTGGGTCAGGTGCACCTAAGTCATCATAGTGACATCTTTGCTTTTTAAAACTTTAAAGAGGTCTTCTACAACGGGTTTACCCAAATGCAATAAATCATTTGACTTCTTGACTACTGCTTTCATGGACATAAGAAAAATAAGGTTTTATTAAATGGGAGCTTCATGGGCCAAATTGCCCTCAATCTTGAATCTAGGATGCCTGTGTTTTTCCAGGTCACTGGGAAGCTTTTGGCACAGTGGTTAAGAGCTTGGCTGCTAACCAAAATGTCGGCAGTTCAAATCCACCGGCTGCTCCTTGGAAACCTTGTGGGGCAGTTCTACTCTGTCCAATAGGGTCAATATGAGTCAGAATTGACTTGATGGCAATGGGTTTGGTTTTGGGTTTTGGGAAAGCATTGGGGCAAATATATAGCAAGCTGGTGAGCTGGCTGGCTATGAAAAGTGGCTGAGAAGTTCACCCCTGGGAACCCCAAGAAACTTCTCTCCATGGATGATGTACCTGGTCACCACTTCTAAGTGGGAAAAATATAGTCTGTATTAGTCTTGGCATTCATCTCATTGCTGGGAAAGAAGCTCTTGAAAGAGATTTCTAGATTAAGCTTTGGAAAAATAACTAGCAGCATTTTGCTCCTTCCTATCACCAAATCCCTCAGCATATTCTGCTGAAGAAAATCTGAGAAGCAATTTTACAAGATGCTATTAATGGCCTCTAATTTTCAGCCTGGTTTAGATAACTCAAGATTGTTGGCTGCATCCTGAGAAATAGGTCCAGAACACACACTGATGTGGGAAGTTAAAGTATAATTCCAAATTGTAGATAATTGTTTAAGCTCCAAGAACCTGGAGGGCCCATATTAAGTCATCTCCCCAGGATCAGTGTGTTTCCTATTATAGTTGATACCTATCTGTCCAATGAGCCTTTTGATTTTTAAGCCGTTAGACTAAATCTTTGTGTAATCCTTTACCCCCTCATCCCTGCCCTCCTCTCCTCTTTTCCTGATGAAAACGCTTAAAAAAAAATTTTTTTTATTGTACTTTAGATGAAGGTTCACAGAACAAATAGTTTCTCATTAAACAGTTAGTACACATATTATTTTATGACACTGGTTAACAACCTCACGACACGTCAACCCTCTCCCTTCTTGACCTTTTTTTTTTTTTTGGTGAAAATATACATAGCTAAAGATACACCATCCATTTAAAAATTTCTACATGCACAGTTCAGTGACATCGATTACATTCTTCCAGTTGTACTGCTATTCTCATTTTAGGTGAAGGTTTACAGAACAAAATAGTTTCTCATTAAACAGTACACGTGTTGCCCTATGACAATGGTTAACAACCCCACTACATGTTAACGCTGTCCTTATTAAACCTTGGGTTCCCTATCACTAGCTTTCCTGTCCCCTTCTGCCTTCTAGTCCTTGTCCCCGGACTGCTGTGCCTCATTAGTCCCGTTTTGTTATATGGGGCTGTCCAATCCCCCGCTGAACGGTGAACCTCGGAAGTGACTTCACCACCGAGCTAGAAGGGGTCTGGGGGCCATACTCTCGGGGTTTCTCCAGTCTCTTTCAGACCAGTAAATCTGGTCTTTTTTTATGTGTTAGAATTTTGTCCTACATCCTTCTCCAGCTCTGTACAGGACCCTCTGTTGTGATCGCGGTCAGAGCGGTGAGTGGTGGTAGCCAGGCACCATCTAGCTGTACTGGACTCAGTCTGGTGGAGGCCTTGGTAGCTGTAGTCCATTAGTCCTTTGGACTAATCTTTTCCTTGTATCTTGTTTTCTTCATTCTCCCTTGCTCCCGAAGGGGTAAGACCAGTGGAGTATCTTAGATGGCTGCTCACAGGCTTTTAAGACCCCAGACGCTACTCACCAAGTAGAATGTAGAACATTGTCTTTATAGACTGTGTTATGCCAGTTGAGCTAGATGTTCCCCAAGACCATGGTCCCCACAGCCCTCCACCCATCAATTCAGTCCCTCAGGGAGTTTGGATGTGTCTATGGCGCTTCCATGACTTTTCCTTGTACAAGCTGTGCTGGTTTATTTGCCATTGTTTTTGAGAGTGAACATTACCAATGTGGAGATACTTTACTCTTTTTTCTGCCTCAGGGATTCAAGTAAGGGGGTCCAGAGTGAATCCAAGCTACATATCTGAGTATAAACCAACCAGTTACTGTAGAGTTGATTCCAACTCATGGCAGCACCATATGTATCAGAGTAGAACTGTGCTCCATAGGGTTTTTGATGGCTAATTCTTTAAAAAAAATTTTAAATGGTACTTTAGTTGTTTTACAGAACAAATAGTTTCTCATTAAACAGTTAGTACACATGTTGTTTTATGACATTGTTTAACAACCCCACGACGTGTCAGCACTCTCCCTTCTCGAACTTGGGTTCGCTATTATCAGCTTTCCGGTCCCGTCCTGCCTTCTAGTCCTTGTCCCTGGGCTGTTGTGCCCCATTAGTCTCATTTTATTTTATGGGCCTGTCTAATCTTTGGCTGAAGGGTGAACCTCGGGAGTGACTTCATTACCAAGCTAAAAAGGTGTCCAGGGGCCATACTCTCAGGATTTCTCCAATCTCTGTTGGGCCAGTAAGTCTGGTCTTTTTTTGTGAGAACTGTGTTCTACATTTTTCTCCAGTTCTGTCTAGGACCCTCTGTTGTGATCCATGTCAGAGCAGTCAGTGGTGGTAGCCGGGCACCATCTAGTTGTACTGGACTCAGTCTGGTGGAGGCCGTGGTAGTTGTGGTCCATTAGTCCTTTGGACTAATCTTTTCCTTGTATCTTGTTTTCTTCATTCTCCCTTGCTCCCAAAGGGGTGAGACCAGTGGAGTATCTTAGATGGCTGCTCACAGGCTTTTAAGACCCCACATGCTACTCACCAAGGTAGAATGTAGAACATTTTCTTTATAAACTATATTAAGCCAATTGAGCTAGATGTTCCCCAAGACCATGGTCCCCACAGCCCTCAGCCCAACAATTTGGTCCCTCAGAGAGTTTGGATGTGTCTATGGTTTCCATTTCCTTGCCTTGTACAAGTTGTGCTGGCTTCCCCAGTATTGTGTACCGTCTTCCCCTTCATCAAAGTTACCACTTATCTATTGTCTATTTAGTGTTTCCCCCCACCCCTACCCCTCCCATCCCTCATAACATTGATAGCTAAATTTTTTCAGAAGTAGGTCACTAGGCCTTTCTTCTGAGGCATCTCTGGGTGGACTTGAACCTCCAAACTTTCAGCTAGCAGCCAAGTGCAGAAACCATTTGCACCACCCAGGGACTCATCTGAGTGTAGCTGATGCTTTAGTGGGTCAGCAGGGGGCTCTCCGCAGAGGTTTAAATTTCATGGGGAGGGGGCAGAGAGAGCCTGTGTTGAAGGAGAAGGGGGTCTGGAGGGAGCCACATTGGTCTGTCAGGCCCCAAGCCAAGTCCTGGGATTTTTCTCTGAAGGCAAAGGAGAAAGGAGTTTTGGACAGAAGTTCAAAGAGCCCCTTTATCCCGTGTCTTTGTGAGACCAACTTGGTGACCTTGTGTAAAGCATAACACAAAGCAGAGAAAAGGGACTCCATGCTTTGTACAACATGGTTCTGGTGCATTGGGGTCTTCAGGGGCTGCACCTGGGGTGGGCAGCTTCAGGAGCATCCTGAGGCAGCCCCTGTGCCACAGTGTTGGCGCACTCATTGAGGACATTAGCAGCCATGGTGTAGTGGGCAGAGGACGCAGATGAGCAGGCTAGAGTGCAGAGGTAGGGCCTGGTGGAGGCCTGTGAGGACTCTGTTGTATTTTTTGTGAACATATGTGATTTATCCTCTGGGAAACCCCACGTCCCCCCAGTAAATGAGTGAGATTCTATACAGGCTGGATATCATGGTACAAAGGTGGGGAAACGGATGTACAAAATGTGAGTTTTCACACAGCCAGTCAGTGGTGGAGACAAACTACTTGAGTTCAAATCCTAGCTTCACCATTTATTAGCTGTGTGCCTTGGTCTCATCCCTTAACTTCTTTGTGGCCAGTGTCCTCATCTGTAAAACAGGCATAATAATGGTATCTGCCTCAAAGGGAAGGAGCCCTATACCGCAACAGTTAAGCTTTCAGCTGCTAACCGAAAGGTTGGCGGTTCAAACCCACCCAGCGCACTGTGGAGAAAAGACCTGGTGATATGCTCCAGTAAAGATTATAGCCTAGGGAATCCTGTGGGGCAGTTCTATTCTATCACATGGAGTTACTATGAGTCAAAAATCGACTCGACGGCACCTAACAACAACCACTGCCACCACACAGGGCTTTGTTAAGGATTAAATAAGGTAATGCAAGTGAAGAGCTTAAACAATGTAAGCACTGTATAAACGTTTGCCATTATTATTATGTCTCCAACTGCACCCCCAGGCTTGTGAGACTTAGGAAAGGACAGGCAAAGCAATAATGAATCCAACAATCCCTGCTCTCAAGAGCTCACAGTTTAACCACAAAAGAAACTAACAAGCCTACACATCAAAATAAAAAACAAGAAAAACAAAGACTCAGCAAATACAAAGTGAACAACAGTGAAAAGAAAAGAAAATATATAAAGAAAAATGACTCAGCACAGAAAATTAAGCGGAACAAAGTAACTGTCAACAACACAAAAAAAAAGACATCAAAATGATAGCACTAAACTCATACCTATCAATAATTATGCTGAATGTAAATGGACTAAATGAACCCATAAAGAGACAGAGAGTGGCA
>NW_004443951.1:19429611-19520526 GCF_000243295.1 Trichechus manatus latirostris | reverse complement strand
GGGAGGCCTCACACTACCTGATTTTAGAACCTATTGTGCTGCCGTGGTAGTCAAAACAGCCTGGTACTGGTTCAACAACAGATACCTAGACCAATGGAACAGAATTGAGAATCCAGACATAAATTCATCCACCTATGAGCAGCTGATATTTGACAAAGGACCAAAGTCCGTTAACTGGGGAAAAGGCAGTCTCTTTAACAAATGGTGCTGGCATAACTGGATATCCGTCTGCAAAAAACTGAAACAAGACCCATACCTCACACCATGCACGAAAACTAACTCAAAATGGATCAAAGACCTAAACATAAGATCGAAAACAATAAAGATCATGGGAGAAAAAATAGGGACAATGCTAGAAGCCCTAATACAAGGCATAAAGAGAATACAAACCATAAGTAACAATGCACAAACACCAGAAGAGAAACTAGTTAACTGGGAGCTCTTAAAGAACAAACACGCTCATCAAAAGACTTCACCAAAAGAGTCAAAAGACAACCTACAGACTGGGAAAAAATTTTTGGCTATGACAAATCCGATCAGAGTCTAATCTCTAAAATCTAAAAGATACTGCAAAACCTCAACAACAAAAAGACAAATAATCCAATTAAAAAATGGGCAAAGGATACAAACAGGCACTTCACCGAAGAAGACATTCAGGTGGCTAACAGACACATGAGGAAATGCTCAAGATCATTAGCCATCAGAGAAATGCAAATCAAAACTACAATGAGATACCATCTCACCCCAACAAGGCTAGCATTAATCTAAAAAACACAAAATCATAAACGTTGGAGAGGTTGTGGAGAGATTGAAACACTTACACACTGTTAGTGGGGATGTAAAATGGTACAACCACTTTGGAAATCGATTTGACGCTTCCTTAAAAAGCTAGAAATAGAAGTACCATATGATTCAGCAATCCCACTCCTTGGAATACATCCTAAAGAAATAAGAGCCATCGCATGAACAGATATATGCACACCCATGTTCATTGCAGCACTGTTCACAGTAGCAAAAAGGTGGAAACAACCTAGGTGCCCATCAACAGACAAATGGATAAATTATGGTATACTCACACAATGGAATACTACACAACGATAAAGAACAACGATGAATCCGTGAAACATAACATGGAGGAATCTGGAAGACATTATGCTGAGTGAATTTAGTCAGTGGCAGAAGGACAAATATTGTATAAGACCACTATTGTAAAAACTCAAGAAAAGGTTTAAACACAGAAGAAAACATTCTTTGATAGTTACGAGGGTGGGGAGGAAGGGAGAGGAATATTCACTAACTATATAGTAGACAAGAATTATCTTAGGTGAAGGGAAGGACAACACACACTACAGAGGAAGTCAGCACAACTGGACTAAACCAAAGCTAAGAAGTTTCCTGAATACAACCAAACACTTGGAGAGACAGAGTAGCAGGGGTGGAGGTCTGGGGACCATGGTTTCAGGGGACATCTAGGTCAAGTGGCATAACAAAGTTTTTTAAGAAAGTGTTCTGCATCCCACTTTGGTGAGTGGCATCTGGGGTCTTAAAAGCTAGTGAGTGTCCATCTAAGATGCATCAATTGGTCCCAACCCACCTGGAGCAAAGAAGAATGAATAACACCAAAGACACAAGGAAAATATTAGTCCAAGAGACAGAAATGGCCACATAAACCTGAGACTCCATCAGCCTGAGACCAGAAAAACTAGATGGTACCCGGCTACCACCAATGACCGTCCTGACAGGGAACACAACAGAGAGTCCATGATGGAGCAGGAGAAAAGTCGGGTGCAGAACTTAAATTCTAGTAAAAAGACCAGACTTAATGTTTTGACTGAGACTGGAGGGACTCCAGAGGACATGGCCCCTAGACTCTCTGTTAGCCCAAAACTAAAACCATTCCTGAGGCCAACTCTTCAGGAAAAAGATTAGACTGGACTATGGGACATAAAATGATACTCGTGAAGAGTGTGCTTCTCAGCTCAAGTAGATACATGAGACTAAATGGGCAGCTCCTGTCCGGAGGCGAGATAAGAAGGCAGAGAGGGTCAGGAGCTGATTGAATGGACAGGGGAAATCCGGGATGGAAAGGAGGAGCATGCTGTCACATTATAGGGAAAGCAACGAGGGTCACATAACAATGTGTGTATAAATTTTATAGGAGAAACTAACTTGAATTGTAAACTTTCACTTAAAGCACAATTTAAAAAAAAGGAAAGAAAATTACAGAAAGCTAAAAAAAAAAAGAGCTCACCTTTGGCTGGAGGCACAGACATAAGATGTGATAAAAAGCATATAGACGGTCCATAGAAACGTAGATGAGGCATTGCTGGTTCAGTGCTAGAGTTCTCGCTTTCCATGCTGAACACCCAGGTTGGATTCCTGGCCAGTGTACTACATGCACAGCCACACCTGTATGTCAGTGGAGGCTTGCATGTTGCTATGATGCCAAATAGGTTTCAGTGGAGCTTCCAGACTAAGACGGAGTAGGAAGGAAGTCCTGGCGAGCTACTTCCAAAAATCAGCCAATGAAAACCCTATGGATCGCACCGATCTAATTAGCAACCTACTGTTCCATTGTGCATGGGGTCACCATGAGTCAGGGGCCAACTCAACAGCAGCTAACAACAACAACAAGAAACATAGAGGGAGAAGAAACAACCAGTGAGAGGGTTCCTCCACAGAGTAAGAGTAATTTGATTTGCATATGAAATAGGAGTAGGAGATCTGTAGATGAGAAAGAGCATGGGGAAGTACATTTTAGAGAGAGAGAACAGCATGGACAAAGGCACTGAAATTTGAAAGTTCCTTTATACTGGGTGCCAGTGAGTAGTTCTAAGTAGAAGAGAAGATGGGGCAGGAGATGGGAGTGGCAGGAGCTGACCCTGGAAAGCTGGATTGTCACAACCAGTTGTGGTCAAAGGACGAAACGATTGAGGTCAGGATGCTCTTGCTCCAATGCCCCAATGAACTTTGGTGCTGATCTCATTTTTCCTCCCAGAAAGAGAGAGGAGTAAGCACTAGCAATAACTGATCTCCAAGGACAATATGAAAATAAATCCATCCAAGCAAGACCTTTTCATTCATTCTTTTTTTTTCATTCAATAAACATCTAACCGGTGATAACCAAAGACGAAAGCAATTGGTCAAAGATACAGGGGAACTATGGTCGAGGCAAGCCATGGCTGTGAAGAGCCTGTGGCTACACATCAAAAGCAAAGCAGAAAGAGGAAGGCAAAGGGTGGTTATGGGAGGGGGTGGTAAAGGCCCAGGGAGAGCAGAAGAGCCAAGGCCAGGGCATGTGGAAAGGAATCAGAAGGGACGAGAAGAGTGAAGCAGGTTTGAAAAAACAGAGAGGGAAACAGGAGAAGGGTAAACCATGGGAATGCAATGAGAACGTGTTTGTGAGAAATTGAGATGCAATGTCTGTGGACATTTTGTTGGTTTGGTGGCAGGAAATAAATTGTAAATATGTGTGGTAGGCAAATACCTAGTCCAATAAAATACCTTGTGAGAATGTGAGGGCATGTGAAAAATCAAGCACAGTCTACTGGCAATGGCCCTGCCCTTGGGAGACAGGCCAAGTATATATTCAAGGCAGTTGTTGCCAGAGTCTTGGAGCCCTGGGGGCACATCTGAAGTCTGAGCCAGACGGGTTATGTGTATCTTGACCTGGCACAAGCATCTGCTGAGCTGTTATCAGGCTTTTCTGTCCAAAGTGGGGAGGCGTTCCTCCCACCCTCCATGCTGAGCCCAGCCCTTGAGGTGGCTGGGCAGGCTGTGATTCCACCCAGGTGCCACAGAGAGGTGGCTCCGGCTTCAGGCCTGTCCCTGGGTGCTGCTCACTTGGGGCTTTCTTTGCCCTTGGTTCTCGAATCCCATGATGCATCAGATCAAGTGAGTCAAGGAAAGTCCAACGTCCTTTAAGATATGGTCTCCTGCCCTAGGCAGTGAAGAGCACAGAAATGAAACACTGGCTCACGTCAGGAACCATTATCCAAATGCAAAGCCCTGTGAGATAAATATAATGGTCCCACCAGTTGTTACCAGTTGCAGGCAAGTCAATTCTGATTCATGGCAACCCATGTGTGTCAGAGTAGAACTGTGCTCCATTTTCAGTGGCTGGTTTTTTGGACGTAGGTCACCAGGGCTTTCTTCCAAGGCATCTCTGGGTGCACTTGAACCGTTCAGTTAGTAGCTGAGCGCATTAACTGTTTGTACCACCCAGGGACTCTCAAATTAAGCCTGCTTTTCACTTGGCCTTGACGCCAAGTCCTCCCCCTTTGAATCCTCCAGGATGAGACAATGGAGTTCAACTGCCCAAATGGCTGTCCTCAGGCCTGGGACCAGCAGAGCCAGAGCTCACTGGCCCATCATCCCAACCACCCAGCCTCTTTCCATCTCAGTGTCTTGCTCCCAGCTCCGAAGCCTTGGGAGGATGCTTCTCATGGTCCCTGGGATTGTGACACCCTCATCATCACCATCTTTGCCAAGTGAGACTTCCAGAGCTGGCCTGGGAAAGCACTTCTGTTTGTTCCTTGAACTGCCAGCTAATTTGACAGGCTTGGATCTGGTCTGGCTGTTCCAGTATCACCTAACCCCCTCCCCTGCTCCCAAATCCCTGTCCCCCCTCCTCCTGTTCTCCTGCCCTGGAGGCTGCCGGCATATTCCTTTCGGAGATGAACTCATTGTTGACTTTAACTCACTTCGATGTTTCCCAGGGAAGCATGCTGGCAGGAAGCCCACCCCAGCTCCTTGAAGAAGACAGCCGGGCCAGTGCCAAGACTGGGTGCCAGGGGCCTTGGAACTGCCAAAATGCCTCCCATTTTATGGACAGGCCTGGCTCGGCCTGAAGACATTCCAAGTATTTAATCAGCAGCCCGTGGTACATATTGGGTTGCAGAGGGAGCCCTCAGGAGGGAGCCCTCAGAAGTCAGCCCTTTCAGGAGACAAAACTCAGCCAGAGGAAGGAGCTAGCCTTCTCCATGGGTCAGCCTGATGCTCAACAGATGGAAAAAGTGCATCCCAATAACAATAATCAATAATCAAAGGCTGGCAGTTGCTGTGGCCTGGCCTGGGGGGCCCCTGGAGGCTTGGCTTTGCGCTCTTTCCCACAGCAAACTGAGTCCAGCCAGGAATCCATCTCACTGCCTCCCGCACCAAGCTCCAGGAGGGTGAACAGGCGAGGGAGGAACCATTTTTCACATACTTTCTCTTTCAAAATGTAGCTGTGTTTCGCAATTTCCTGCTTAAGTTCTGGAAGGCTCTAGGGCAGAACCCAAGCCACCTTCTCCAGCCACTGGCCTCAGTCTCTTACCCTCCTCACCATCAACCTGCTAGGCTAGGGTGTCTGGGAAAGGTAGGGGTCCACATTTCCTAGCTCTCCCACTATCCCCATCAGTACCTGCTCATTCAAGGGTCTATTTGGTACAGGACTCTCTTGAAGCTGAAGGCGCCTCAACCAAGTCTCCGGTCAAGACCTGTTTATTCTTCACCCTGTGTTGGCTCTTTCCCTCTGGAGAGCCGGGAGGTATGCCCCACCACAGCAGGTGCACCCAACTCTGGTATGCTCACATCTCAGCAACCCCTGAGGCATCTAATCTTCAGATCTTCTCTACTCCCCTATAACTAGGCTTTTGTTTGGGCTCGCTTCTGCTAGCCAGAGAGTCCTCCAGTCCCTTTACCAAGAATGGATTGAGTCCTCCAAAATGGAAACTGTTCTCATGGTTTTTTTCCCTTCTACCTTACCACCTTTCACCAGGGTTTCCACCTGTTTTCCATTTAAATCTTGTCCAGATCACAGCTGGAGGAGTCAGGAGAAAAAGCCAGCACCTGGGTTCCTGGCCCTGTGTCAGGGACACATGTCAGGGCCCAGGAAACTGAGCCTTTTCCTAAATTCCCTCTCAGGCCTCCCAAACCAAACCAAACCAAACCAACCAAACCAGGGGAAGAAAAAAAAAACACTTAAAGAAACAAACCCAGAAAATACAACCCCATCACCCAAAATATTGAAATGGAAAACAAATGCATTCTCTGGACACTTGCTGTGAAGCATACCAGACCTGGAACTGGGTAAAGTGGCCAGAAATGTGTTAGTCTGGGTAAGTCTGTGACCCTGAGGAGGAAAAAGCTAACATTTTCCAAAAAACAAATGTGGGCAGATAACAGCCACATGCAAATCATGTGCTGTTGTAGCCTGAACCTGGGCATAGGGTTAGGAGTCTCCACATGGATTCCCTGTCTCCGGCACTTGCTCGTTTTGAAAAGCACAAAGTGTGATTTCTGGACCAACTCTGGGCTGCCTTCAGCCCTCATGGTCTCTGGCCTCAGCTGGAATGCGTCTAGAGCTGTGAGTAGGTCTCTGCCCTCCTCCTCCCATCTTGGAGTCTGCCTCCCTCCCACCTCCAGCTCAGAAAAACATTCTTAGGCTTGAAAGGACAGAGACAGATGGAAGCAAGTCTGATGGTGGTGTTAGCTGCCGTTAAGTCAGCCCTCGACTCCTGGCGACCCCATGCAAATGGAACGAGATGTTATGCCAGCCCCATGATTGGTTGCAGATTGGACTGCTGTGCTCCACAGCGTTTTCATTAACTGATTTTTGGGAGTAGATCTCCAGGCCTTTCTTCCTAGTCCATCTTGGCCTGTAAGTTCCGCTGAAATCTGTTCAGCATCACAGCCACACACAAGCCTTCACCGACAGACTGGTGGTGACGGCGTACGTATAAGGTTCATTGGCCAGGATCAAATGCTGGCCTCCAGCATGGAAGGCCAGAATATGACTGCTGAACCACCACTGCCCCCAGAGGTTAACGCATTGTAGTTGAGTAGATTCCAACTCATAGTGACCCTATGGGACGGAGCAGAACTGCCCTGTAGGGTTTGAAGGAGTGGCTAGTGGATTCGAACTGCCAACGTTTTGGTTAGCAGCCAAGCTTGTAACCACTGTGCCACCAGGGCTCTGAGGTGGGGCTAATTGTTCTCAGAGATGCACTGGGATCTCATCTGGAAGCCCCCAAACTATTAGCATCAGGGAAAACACCCTTCCACCAGTAATTTTGCAGATGAGGAAGCTGAGGTGTCAGGTGTGCATCAGTGGACTTGGGACTCCTGGAGCTCATATTATGTTCCTTCTCTTTACCTGCCTAGAGCTTCAGGGGCTTGGGAGGCTCAAGGAGGTGACACAGAGAATCTTGTTCTCTGAGCTTTTGATACCTCAGAGCACCTCCTAGGTAATAAAGGCGATACAGAAGGATCTACCCCCTTCTTCGATGTTGCTAATATTCTGGAATTTTGTTGTTGATGTTGTTCTTTTAGAGGATATCTTAAGGAGGTGCTTCTCAAACTTTTGTACATGGATTTTGTACATGAACGATACTTTAATATGTACATGAATTCCCGTGGGGATCTTGCTACAAGGCAGATTCAGATGCATTAGGAGGGGCAAGGCCTGAGATTCTGCATTTTTGACAAGTTTGCAGATGACGTGAAGGTTGCTGGCCCATGGTCACAGGTTTTGTGTAGCGAAGTCTTAAGGATCTAGAAGACTGGGACAAATCAGAGTCAGAGACAGCCAAGACATACAGAGATTGAGGAGTGAAGCCCAGGAGGAGACAGAAACACAGAGAAACAATGGCATACACAAACGGAGTGAGAGGTTGAGGTGGAAACAGAAAAGGACAGGGTGACAGATGAGGGACAGAGAGTCAGAGAAACAGACAGAGGCAAAGACAGAGAGGCCAAAAACAGAGACAGAGTCCAGCCAGGACAAAGACAGAACCGGAGGGACAAAGCCGAAACCAGATTCAGAGACAGAAGGCAAGGTGAGGAGCTGCGGGGAGAGGGGAGGCAGAGCTGACTGCGGGCAGCCAGTGACTGTGCCCCGGTTCCACACGGGCTCCAAATCCTGACCAGCTGTGAAGGCGATCACAGGTGTGGGTGGCACAGGACCTGCACAGTGGCAGGCACACAGATCCGAGATCCCTCAACCTGCAAACCAACCAGCCTCCCCACACCTGCACCACCCCCTCCTTGCTCCTGTGGAGCTGCCCCTCCTCCTGGTTGAGGCCTGCTTCTAACCTTGTATTGGTAGCCATCTCCCTTGTGCCCCTGCCATCTTCTCAGGAACCTTCTACTACTGATTTCCCCTTCTCTCTCCTGTGTACGCAACTGCTTTCCTTCAACTAGACCCTTCCCAAGGGGTTTTAAACATATTCCAGACTTCTCTATCTTTAAAAGAAAAAAAGATTCTCTCTTGACCCTACATCTCTTTCCAGCCCCTGTCCCATTTATCGCCTCTTTTTCACAGCCAACCTTCTTGAGGGGATTGTCTGCTGATTTCACCCTCACGTCTCTTGCTAAGGTTACTCCTGGCACACATGTTGCTAAGTCCAATGGTCATTTTCCAGTCTTCACTTTACATCTTTTAGCAGCTTTTGAACCTCTTGATCTTTCCTTCCTTCTGGCTAGTTCCTGGGACATCATACTCCTCCTGGTTTCCCTCTTAGCACTCTGCCTGCTCCTCCTCTGACTCCTTTGCCAACTCATCCTCCATGATCTGATTGTTATACTTGGAGGGCCTCAGAGCCCTCTTTGCCCAGTACTCTTTTTAGCCGATCTCTCCCAAGCCCACAGCCTCAATTATTTTCTCTACACCAGTTTATCTTCCAGCCCAGACTTCCCTATGTGCACTAGACCTGTACTTGTGTTTATGCAATGTCTGCTCACCATCTTCACCAGGATGTCTCCAACTCAACATGGTCAAAATCAAATTTATGTTCTCCCCTCTTGTTTCTCATCACAGTAAACTGCACCACCGTCTGGTTGTTCGAGCCAGATATAGGGACATCGTTCTTGACACTTCCCTCTCCTTCGCTCCGCTCTTCCATATCCAGTTCATCACCAAATTCTGTCAACTTTTTCCCCCAAGATACCTTTGACTTTGCATTCTTCTCTCCATTCCCACTACAGGGAAACCTGTGAGAGTCAGAACTCGATGGGACTGCCTTGTTTTTCTGTGTCTCACAAGTTTTCTGTCTTTCACAGCGTGCAGTCTTATCCTTTTCCATTACTCATTTTAGTGGAAAATATTTGGGTTTTCCTTCTCTGACAGGTTTCCACGTTACGGAGGTTCTGGCTTTCGCATGTTTTACTCTAGTACCCTCTAGTCCAAGCCTCCATCACCTCTCACCCAGATGCAGCAAAGTCCTTCTCACCAGCCTTCCTTTAGTCTGTTCCCCACACTACAGCCAATGTGGTCTTTGCAAAAAGCAAATCTGGTTGTGTTGGCCCCTGCTTAAAACCCCTCAACAGCCTCCCTTGGCTCTGAGAATAAAGACCAAACTCCAGGGGATCTTTCTGGCTCATCTTGCCACACCTGCCCTCTGGACTTTTCAGCTATGCTGACCTTCTTACATTTCCTCAAATATCAAACTCCTTTCTGCCACAGGACATTTGCATGTGCTATTCCCTCTGTATAGAACCATGTTGTCTGATACAGTAGCCACTAGCCACCTGTGGCTATTGAGCATTTGAAATGCAGCTAGTGCAACTGCAGAACTGAATGGTCAATGTTATTTAATTTTAATTAATTAACATTTAAATTTAAAAAAACTGATATTCAATTCAGATATTAGAAAACTGTTAAATACACTTAGAACGAGTATGTGCGTCTCCTTTTACAACTCTAATTTTTACAAAACCTAGATACAGATCAGGTATTTCTGGTCAAAATTTAGTCTCTGAATTGAGATATGCTGTCAGTATAAACATACACACAGAATGTTGAAGACATGGTTCAAAAAATAATGTAAACAATCTCGTTAGTTTTTATATTGATTACATGTTGAAAGATAATATTTTGCATATATTTGGTTAGATAAAAATAAAATTACCTAGAAATTTCTAAATTATATACGTGGCTCGCTCGGTTTCTACATCTATTAGACAGCACTGGTGTAGAATGTCATTTCTCCTTTGTCCTAACTCTTCCTCATCCTTGAGAGCTTGGCTCAAATATCACCTCCTCTCCAAAGGCTCCCTGAGATAAGTCTTTTCATTCACTTTTGTAGCTATGTGTATGTGCTGGTGGTTGCCTGCTCTTAAGTCTGCCCATTTATAATTATACATTCGTTAGTATGACTACCCGATTCTCGCCTGTCTCCCCCACCAACCTCTATGCTCTGTGCAAGCAGGGCTCAGGTCAGTCTGGCTCCCACTGGGAAGCAAACACCTACTCCAGAGCCTGGCACACAAGGGCTGCCAGTGGACACCAGAACACCACAAGATGTCCTTCCATCCCATGCCCTGCCTTTGAGTAGGACTGTCCCCAAACCATCTCAGAGAGCTAGAGGATCCCCAGCCCCTAAGAGTGCCACAATATACCTTGAGTGTATAGATTCTACCTCTCCCAGGTAGAAAGCCCTCCTTTATAGTGGCCCAGAATCCCTCTGACCACAAGCTGGCCGAGGTCCTCTTGTTCCATCCTGAGATGGAAGCTTGTTGCTGTTAAGTGCCATTGAGTCGATTTCGACTCATAGTGAGCCCACGTGAAAGAGTAGAACTGCCACATAAGGTTTCCTAGGCTGTAATCTTTATGGGACCAGGTCACCAGGTCCTTTCTTCCACAAAGTTGATGGGGGTGGTTCAAACCACTGACCTTTGGTTAGTAGCCAGGTGCTTAACCATTGCGTGTTACTAGGGCTCCTTCTGATGGAAGTTTAAAAAAAACAAAAAAGTAACCCAAACCCGTTGCCATTGAGTCAATTCCAACTCATAGCGACCCTATAGGACAGAGTAGAACTGCCCCATAGAGTTTCCAGTGAGCAGCTGGTGGATTCAGACTGCTGACCTTTTGGTTAGCAGCCGAGCTCTTAACCATTGCGCCAGCAGGGCTTAGAGGTAATTAATGAGAGCAGGGCTTCTCAAACTTTGATGTGCAATACGTCTTGTTAAAATGCAAACTCTGGTTCATTAGGTCGGGGATGTGAACTGAGGGTCTCGTCTGTAACAAGCTCCCCAGTGATAATGTCACTGCCAGTCCATGGACCACACTGAGTAACAATGATGTCGAGAACGGGTTACCACTCTCAAGTGTCCCCAAGGTTTTCTTCCTGCTTTGGACCCACTGTCTAGGAGGCCACTGGGGGTCTCTTGATATTCAGCCTTGTCCCTGCTTGCCCCCAATGTGTGCCCCACCAATCCCTGCACCCTGAAAAGGAATGTGGTATCTACGGCTACTGCTGTCTTTTTTTTTTTTTTTTAATTTGAAATAAACCTTTAAGCAGTTTTCAGTCAGGTCAGCCCTGGTATGTACCATGGATGTGTAACATACTCTCCAATGATAAAGTCACACAGCTAGAGATGCAGAGCGAGGTCGGAGAAGGCTTCTCCTGGGTCTCCAGCAGTCCTTAAGCTTTGGCTCCTGTCTGCCACACCAGCTGATCCCATCAGCTCCTCCAGAAGGTACCCACTCTGCCATGTTTCGGCCTGGGCGCTGGGAAATGTTCTCTCTTTTGTGTCCACCGGGAGCATTTTAAACCAAGCATGTTTTGCCAGGCCCTCTGCCTCCCCCACCTTTCCACACGGTGATGTCCAGTGGTCTGGAGAGAGGGTGTGCGTGTGTGCACATGTGTACATGTATGTATGGTTGTACATCTGGATGTATGTCTGTGTGTATGTGGTTGTATATTTGGACATGGGGTTTGCATACCTGCGTGTGTGCACACATGTATGTATGGAGTGTGTATGTGTACGCGTTGTCCCAGTTGCTCCAGTTCAGTAAAGTTTCATCACACAGAGCAGTTCTGGACTCTTTCTGCACGGGCCTGGAGGCTGAACATTGTCCCTAGGTGGGCCCCGCAGACGTGACCGGCTCCACTGTCCCTTGATGCTGCTGCTGTTGCTGCCCCTTGCGTCTCCGGGAGCCAGCACCCGCCTCCTTGCTCTCCTTCCCGTTCAGGTTCCTGTTGGCGTTCTCCCGCTGGTCCTGGCCTCCCTTCCTCCTCTTCTGCCCTGCAACCCCAACAGAAGGAAGAATCAACAAACGACGTCCTGCCGAAAGCAGGGAGGCCCTGGGCATGGCCAAGGGCCCTAGGAAGGGGGTGGTTAGGAAGCTGGGGGGGGGCAGGGAGGACTCCTGGAGATGCTCCTTTAGACAGTCGGGGTCACCTCAAGGCTGCCTCTGCCCAGCAGCCACTTCCAAAGATCCTGCAACATGAGTACTGAGAGGGGGTCCTAAAAGCCTTTTCACCCTACACCCCTCAAGTGCACACCAGACACCCTCCTCTTCCTCACATCTTCCTCAGACCAGCAGGCCAACAGCATATCTCCCAGGAGTTCAGTGTAGCTCTCAGGACAGACAGGACAGCTCCCACTCCTCCACCTCCCACCGGCCACCTCCATCTTGGGGCCAAGCAAGAGCCACAGCCACTTCATTGCCACCTGCAGGCTGTGCGGCCTTGGTCAAATCAGTACACCTCTCTGGGTCTCAGTGCCCCCTCCTGTACCCTCATCTAACCTACAAGGGCCCTTCTAGCTCCACCTCTGCTGACTCAGAGAAATGGAGAACTGGGAGGATATTGACCATAGAGGCTTTCAGAGTCTGGTGCACTGCTCTCTCCCAGGACAAGGCAGATGACTTGGACAGAAAGGGGCCCTGGGTTGGGGACTCCACGTCCTGGGCCTCTCTTCCATCAGTGGAAGCCCTGCTCTGAGGCCCTCTCCTGCGCAATGGGCAGGAGGCAGAGGTGGTCCGGCCGCTGTGGCTGGTGCCTAATTCCTGACCCCTAAGGGGTGGAGGCTGCAGCTCACCCTCAGGACATGGCGTTCTCCGCACTGTGCACCTGCGGGTCTCCTTGGTATCGGAGCAGATGGCATAGTCCCCTGCGGGGGCATGGAGCACCCTCCGCGTCCGCTCCTCGGAGCCCCTCCGGAAACCACAGAGCTTCTTCTTCTTGGAGCACGGCCCCCATGGAGACCACTCACTCATTTCACATTGTGCTAGCAGGAAGGGAGGGAAGAGGAGGAAGGGGTCAGAACTCCTTATCTGGCCCAAAATACCCAAGGGGAGCCTCCTTCCCATCTGCTCTTGGCCTAGGCCTTAGGCTGGAGGCATCTTTTGCCCAAAAACCAAAAAACCAAACCAGTTGCCATTGAGTGATTCCAACTCATGGAGACCCCATTTATGTCAGAGTAGAACTGTGCTCCATAGGGTTTTCAAGGCTGTGACCTTTCAGAAGCAGATCGCCAGGCCTGTCTTCCAAGGCACCTCTGGTGGGTTCAAACCACCAACCTTTCAGTTAGTAGTCAAGCACTTAACCTTTTGGGCTACCCAGGGACTCCAATCCTCAGTACAGAGAGCAGAAAAGTCCTGAGAGAAACCCTGGAGGTGGTCCTGGGGTAAACATTCCCTGCACAGTGTCCCGGCCCACAGCCTCCCTGACCAGACCCCCTCCTGGCCCACCCCTGGGGCCCTGGGCCTCTGCCTGCAGCGTCTTGTGCCTTACCAGGACTGCTGCACTCCATGGTGCCGTTGGCAGCTGCGGAGCCCTCGGGACAGGCCGGGTAGCAGCGACCCTTGTGCAAGTACAAGCTCTCCTTACACTTGGTGCAAAAGTTGTGGCTGAAGCAAGCTTCGCAGTGCTCAATCTTGCATTCTGAGAAGAGGACCAGATTGGGGCCCCAGGCTGAGCCTAGGACAGGCATTTCCCTTATCCCCATGCCCAATGCCCACCTACGCTCCCCCACACAGAGGGCAGGGCCTGGAGCTTCCATCACAGCACTGGAGTCTTGGGAGGGGAGGGGAAGGAAGGGCAGAGAAAGGAGGCTGACGTGGCCACTCTTGAGGGCTGGCTGGGACCTCCTGCTGTGGTCAGCCAACCCTAATCCAAACCCTACCCCAGGCTCTGGAACCCAAGGTGAAGCCCATGAGAGAGGGTTTTACAGAAAGAGGGCAGGGCCCTCTGGGACTAGGAGGGGAGGGAGGAGGAGTGTCACAGCATCTCAGGGCATCCCAGAGGTGAACTGAGGCCCACAGCGACCCCCAAGAATGACAACGCATTGCCCCTTCCCCCACCACTGAGCATCTACAGCATCCCAAACCCTGGTTCTCCTCCTGCTCAGAGGAGGGGGAGCAATCCCAGGCAAATTCCTCTACTTCTGCAAGGCTGAGTTCCAGGAACCAGCTTGGTTGGACTCTTGGGTCCCTCCCTGATCCCCTCCTGCCAGCTCTCCCTCCTCCTGGGAAATGGAAGGGCTGTGTAGGGCTTGGCTGGAAGCAGGCAGGGCCTTTCACAATCTCTCCCTTCCCAGATTGTGGGTGGGGTTGCCTTCCTCCCCATCTCTGGCACCTGAAGCCCAGGCTGCCAGTTTCCCAGAAGCTGGCACAGCCAGGAACTCCCTACCCCAAACACCCTGAGGACCAAGAGGGCAGCTCAGGATCTCACCTCCATCCTCACAAGCTCCTCATTCCCAACCCCACCCTCCTCTGTGTCTCCTCGCTTCTGTAGCTTTACTCTGTCGCACCTGTCTCCCCTCCGCCCTCCCTGAAGCTCTGATTCCTGGGTTTGGTTGCAGGTAAAATAAGAACAATAGCAGCCACCATGTATTGAGTGCCAGACACTAAGGACTCACAACAACGCTAGGGGTCAACATGAATACTCCCATTTTAAAGAAAAGGCTTTGAGAGGCTGAGACATGCCAAAGGTCCCACAACGAATAAGTAGCAGAGTTGAGAGTGGAACCGAAGTCTGCCGGTGTTGGGCCAGTCATTTGGGGAAATGATGTTATCAGCCTCGGTGCTATCAGCTACAAAAAGGGTACCATAACTTTTGTCCTGTTTCCCTCCAAAGGTTGTTGTGAGGCTCCAATGGTATGAAAGCTGGAAAGGCATTCTAAACGCCAGGGCACTGAGCACATGGGAAGGGGCCTTGGCATGGTCCACTCTAGTGTGTTCACTATGTTGTCACCCAGCATGTCATCGCCGTGGCTACAGAGATGGGAGTGGAGAGATGACAGCTCATGCTGTATGTGAGGAGCTGGCATGGGTTGGGGAGAGCAGAGGCCAAGTGAGAAGACTGGTGGGAGAAGAGAGTAGAAGAGCAGGCAGGGACCAGACTAAGCAGGACCAACTCAGTGTGGAGCCAGCAGTGGTTTGCAAGCCATGTGATGAGATTAGCTATGCATCCCAGATACATCCTTCTGGCTGCAGTGTGGAGGGCAGGTCAAGGGGAACCTGATGGGGGCTGGAGGACAGAGGAACAGGCTATTGCAGTGGTCCGAGAGAGGTGACGGGAACCTGGTGACACAGTGGCAGTGAAGATGGAAACGAGATGGAGCGGGCACAAACCAGGATTTGGTTATCAGATGGACGGGGGCACGGCACAAGTGAGAGGTTGGCTCTCAAGTCTGTGGCTGGGGTGGCAGGTTGGGACACTGAGAGGCTCCTGTGGGAATACAGGTAAGTACAGATTTGGAGGGAAGAGATGGGGGTTCTGATATGGACACACTGAGTTAGAAGTATGGGTGGATATCTGGGGAGATGTCTGGCCGGGAGGTGGATACTGGAGTCAGGAGCTCAGGTTGCCTGGTGCAGGGAGCTTCATCTCCCCTTCTCAGCATCCCCTCTACCCCTCCCACGGACACCAACAGCTCAAATTACCCGCCCCAGTGCCCAGAGCCTCTACACCCCTCCCCAGCCCTGCCCACACTCACTGATGCACTTGTTCATGTCGGGATTGCGGGCATCAAAGTATCCAGGTGGGCAGGACGGCAAGCAGACGCCCACCTGGCGGATGTCGTTCCTCTCCAGCAGGATAAACAGCTTGGGCGAGCACTTGAGGCAGCCGTTGACCTCAGAACAGAGCTCACAGCCCTTGGCACAGGCCTGGTTCCCCTCGGCACTGACTGCAGGGTAGAGCAAGGGTGAGAAGAAGGACACAGGAGAGACCCCATCCTTCCCAGGCTCCCGCAAAGATGGGAAGAGAGTAGACTGGTGCTTCATTCGACAGGACTGGCCTTCTCAGAAAGCACAGGCCAGGACAGCAGCTCTCTGCAAGGCTGCTTTATACACCCTGCCCAGTATCCTTTCTCAAGATGCCTGGAGCAAGAGCTTCCATCTATCCCACTTGCCGCCCTAGCTCCAGGCGCAACCAAGCTCGCCCTCCTTCCTAGAACTTCCCCCTTCCCTCTCCAGAGGAAGCAAAGTTCAGCTCAGGTATGGAAGGGGAGTTTTTTCCCTTGAGAAAGTTTTAAGGACAAGAAAGAAAACTTGTTAACCTGCCTGAGAAAAGGACCACGTGCCCAGAGACAGAAGGTACTCGGAATAACCTGTGCTTACACCAGTGATTCTCAGCTGGGGATGATTTTGCCCCCGGGGATATTTGGCAATGTCTAGGGACATTTTTTGATTGTTGCAACTCAGGCAGTGGGGGTGGGGGGTACTACTGGCATCTAAGGGGTAGAGGCCAAGGATGCTGCTAAACATCCTCTAATGCACAGAATAGCCTCCCACAACAAGGATTATCTTCGCCAAAATGGCAGTGGTGCTGAGGTTGAGAAACCCTGGCTTAGAAGCATCCTTTGGGGCAGTGTCATCTTCAGCGCTCCCGCAGAATCTCAGACCTTTGGATCTCATTCTGTCATTCACTTGTTCAACCAAGCGCCTCCCGTGGAACAAGTACCGCATGAGCGCTGGAGAGGACACAAAGAAGCCCAGCCTCTCTGTAGAGGAACTGATCTTCCTGTGGAGCAGCCAGACCCATGAACAGGTAAACACTGACAGCCACCAGGCCAAGCAACAGTGGACCCATAAGAAGAGAGGAAAAGGTTTCACAAACGAGGTGCCATTTAAGCCAACTCTTGAAGAATTAGTAGAGTTGTGAGTTCTTAAGTAGCGAGAAAGGCATTCTAAGGAGCAGGACCACAGAGATGTAAAACAACCCAATTTTATATCGCAGGCATTTGGAGATGGGGTGGGAGGGGAGTGTGAAAGATAATGTATCTGATCTTGAAGACCCTTGTGTGTTATGCTACTAAGGAGCTTGAGGCATCTCTGGGAGGTGCAAAGGGTTAAGGTAGCCCAGCTGCTAACTGAAAGGTTGGAGGTTTGAAAGGCCTAGTGATCTATTTCCAAAAAATCAGCCATTGTTTAATGAGGAAAATTTGAGCCAGAAAGATGGAAGACAGCTAAGAAAAGAATGGAAGGAAAAGAAGAGGAAAAGCTTAGCCAAGAGAACCAGAGACAGATGCTGCATTTTATAATTAAAGCCCAAACTCTTTTCTTATCTTGATCATGCTAATAAATATAATTTATAAGGAAAAACAAAAAACCCTGTGGAATACAGTTCTACTTTGACACACATGGGGTTGCAATAAGTTGGAGTTGACTTGCGGGAGCTTTAACTTGATCCTATCAGGCAGCATTTCCCAAAGAGTGTTCCTTGGAATATGATGCTCCCAAATCTTAATAGGAGGATGTAGAAGAAAAGGGTACTGCATCAGGCAAGGTGGGAACCACTGGGTCAAACAAATCTAAGCTGTATTCTTTACTACAGGGTTTCTCCCAGCTTCTATGAGCCTTCTGTATAGAGTGAATCTCCAAGAGGGGGACAGAAAAACAAAAACATCAAACCCGTTGCTGTCGAGTCGATTCGGACTCATAGCGACCCTATAGGACAGAGTAGAACTCCCCCTACAAGGTTTCCAAGGCTGTAATCTTTATGGAAGCAGTCTGCCAAATCTTTCTCCAGTGGAGTGGCTGGTGGGTTCAAACCACTGACCTTTCGGTTAGCAGCCGAGCGCTTAACCACTGCTCCACCAGGGCTCCCTAGAGGGAGACAGAGTGAGCTGCATTTCCCAAATGTTTTGGCCACAGAGCTCTTGTTCTACAGAGTTTTTCTAGGGACCTGTGTCTCTCAAAGCTGTTTAGACAACAGGGAGATATTGTAAAGTTTTAAGCAGGAGTGAGAACTGGTTGGCTTTACATATTGGAACGAGCCCTCTGGCCGCCAGCGTGGAGACCAGAGACCAAAGACACTTTGGGAGGAAGCTGAGGTAATCATCCAGGTTAAGAATGGTGAGAAAGCCTTAAAGTTCTGCTCAGTGGAGACAGAGAAAGACAGATCTGAGAGACATTTAAGGAATACAATCAATAGGGCACGTTGGCCAATAGGAGGAGGAATGTGGGGTGGCAAGGAGACTGGGTGATTCCCAGGTTTCTGGCCTAGGGGATGGGTGAATGGTGGGACTAGTCACTAAATGAAGCCCATGGGAAGAGGAGCGAGTTGGGAGGAAGGGAGGGAAGGGGAGTGGTTACAAGCCACTTAGAACTAGGCAGCAGGAATGCTGGAGACAGAGATCTGGGGGAGTCAGAACAGACAGGGCAGAGGTGGTACAGCATAGTGGACTCAGACCTCAGGCCCGAGTCAGCTGGACCTGGAGCTGAAGCCCAGCCTGTGAGCCCCTGCAAAACACTGGACCTTGTGTGCCTCTGTTTCCTTAACTGAAAAGGGGAGACAAGAGGGCCCACTCTGAGGGGCTGTTGTGGGGAGTAAATGCTTTAGGAATGATTTCTAATTTCGGAACAGGAGAACCAGTAAGAGTACAGGTGAGCAACAGAATGGAGGAAGAGAAAAACAAATACAACAACAACAATAATAGTAGTAGTAGTTTATTACTAAATGTCGGGTGCTTATTATGTGGCAGGCACTGTTCTCAGTGCTTTACAAGTATTAACTCATTTAATCCTTACAACAGCCATATAGGTACCCTGGGCTACAACCCCAGGTACCAAAAACCAAACCCATTGCCATCAGGTTGACTCTGACTCATGGCGACCCCATGTGTTACAGCGTAGAACTGCTCCATAGGGTTTTCTTGGCTGTGATCTTTACAAAAACAAGTCACCAGGACTTTCTTCCACTTTTTTTCTTACTAGCCAACCTTTAGGCTGATAGTCAAGCACAGACTGTCCACACCACTCAGGTAGGTACTATTATTGTTATCCTCAGTTTTACAGATGAGCAAGTAGAGGGGTTAAATTCCTTGACTGAGCTTTCACAACTAGCATGCGTCTAGGTCAAGGGAACAGAGTGTATGAAGGCCAAGGGTAGGACAATATGAGGTTGCATGGGATCTGAAAATACAGCTCAATTGATTATTTTTAAATACAGAATTTATTTGTACACAATGTTATGATTTAATTAATCAATAAAGAATTAATATCGTTCTTGCTGATTTAGTCATTGTAAGAACAAAAATACTCCAAATGTCATATTAAAACTACAAGCGCGTTCTTAGGATTATTTTTCTACTTTGGGCCTTTATTCAACTGTATTACGAGTTAACAAGTCCTTGTAGATTTTAGGTATCACTTTCATTTCAAAGACATTAAATCCTCTATTATTCATACTGTTTTTACTTAATTCAGTGTTGAAATGAACGCTCCCTCTAGGTTTGTGCCTTAGTTTCAGTAACTAAAGAGATCCAGGTGCCCCATTTGCAGCCCTCTACAGCTAATGTTGAGGAGCCCTGTAGCACAATGGTTAAGTGCCCAACGAACCCACCAGCAGCTCCACAGGGAGAAAAGACCTGGCAATTGGCTCCCATAAAGTCTAGGAAACCCTAGGCGACCATTCTACTCTGTCCTATAGGGTCTCTATGAGTTGGAATTGACTCGACCGCACACAACAACAGCTGTGTTCCCACACTCACACTCTGTTCCCACACTGTGTTCCTTCATTGTCACCTTTGTTAAAGACAGATTTGCAAAAGGCCTTCTCAGAATCTTGCTGCCCACCTCCCACTCAACCAGCAACCCACCTCTGTATGCATTTTTCTTCTGAGCTATCAATGACACGAGCAGAGAAAGCGTGGCACATTTGGGGCTTGGACATTTGTTCAGCATGGTTACAGCATGGAGAGACTGGTCAGAGACAAAGCTGGAGAGGGAAGCAGGGGCCAGATGGGGAAGGGTCTTGAACCTACATAAAGGAGTTCAGACATTATCCTAAATGCAACCAGTAACCATAAATGGGAAAGGGGTTAAAATAGAAGATAGGGTTGGGATTCCATTTTAGAAAGATCACTCTGTACCATGGAGAATGGATTGTAGAGGGGTAAAAGTGGAGGCCAGGAGACCCTTTGGGGGGCAGCTGAAGGTTAGAAGTTATTACAGATTGAACTATATCCCCCAAAAAGACATGCTGAAGTCCTAACTCCTGTACCTGTGAACATGACCCTGTTTGGAAATAGGGTCTTTGAAGATGTTGTGTGCCACTGAGTTGATTCCAACTCATAGCAACCCCATAGGACAGACTAGAACTGCCCCATAGGGTTCCCTAAGCTGTAATCTTTATGGGAGCAGATTGCCAGGTGTTTTGTCCCATGGAGTGGGTGGTGGGTTTGAACCACCAACCTTTCAGTTACCATTTGAGTGCTTAACCATTGCACCACCAGGGCTCCTTTTGAAGATGTTAAGATCAGTTAATACGAGGTCATACCAAAGTAGGGTGGGTCCTAATCTCATGTGAATGGTGTTCTTATTAAAGAGAATTAAAGACAGAGAGGACAGCCATGTGACATGAGGATGAGCTAGGCAGCAGCTGCAAGCCAAGGAATGCCTGGGGTTACCATAAGCTCCAGACAAGAAAAGATCTTCTTCTACAGCCTTCAGAGAGCATGGCCCTGCTAACACCTTGATTTTGGATTCCTAGCCTTCAGAGTATGAGACAATAAACTTCTGTTCATATACATCGCCGAATTTTTAGTACTTTCTTATGGCAGCCTGAGGACATGCATACAGCAGTGATGGAGCTGAACCAAGAAGTGGCCACGAGAATGGAAAGGAGTGACCCATGTAGGATACTCAGATGATAAATTAGACATGGGAGTGAGGGAAAGAAAAAGGCACAGTCAAGAATGACTTTGAGGTGTTGGATTTATATAACAGGGTGGCTGTGGGCCCTTCACTGAAAGAGGGATCACAGGAGGAAGAACAGGCTTGGATGGGGGAAAATGACAGGTAGTTAGGTTTTAGATGTGTTGAGTTTGTGGTTTCCGTGGGTGGTGAAAAGGTTAACACTCTCAGCTGCTAACTGAAAGGTTGGAGGTTCAAGTCCACCCAGAGGTGCCTCAGAAGAAAGACCTGGCGATCTACTTTTGAAAAATCAGCTACTGAAAACCCTATGGAACACAGTTCTACTCTGATGCACATGGGGTTGCCATGAGTTGGGGTCAACTTGACAGCAACTGATACTGGTTGGTGGGACATCTGAGGAAGGTGTCTATTATGCAGCTGAACATGTGGGTCTGGAACTCAAGGGAAACATCCTGGCTAGAGATTAAGACATGGAGTCTTCAACGTGAAAATAGTCATCAAAGCCATGGGGGTCCATGAGATGGCAAGGAAGGTGGGTACAGAGAGTGACAGAAGAGGAAGTAGGCATTTACAGGAAGGACAGAAGAGGAAGGCCAAGTAAGGGGTCGAAAAAAACGGGCCAGCCAGGAAGGGGCTGCTCGAGAGCACATTACACCATGGCAGAAGCCAAGAAAAGAACACATTCAATGGAGGGAGGGTCAACATGCCCAATGCTGCTGGATGCCATGTGAGAAATTAGCAACCAACAGGTTCAATGGGGTGGTGGGGTGGAGAGCAGATGGCAGTGGTCAGGGAGTAAAAGGAAGGGGAGGAAGCAGAAAGAGGATGTAGAGCCATCTCACTTCAGGCTGTGACGTAAGGAGAGTCAATGGGAGCTATCCCAAGTAGTTAAATCCCTGGGAGGGGGAGTACATCCCTAGGAAGAAGGTGTGCTGGTAAGAGAACTAAGGTTGAACCCTGGGCAACACCGGTACTTAACAGACAAGCAGAAGAAAAAAGGTGGGAAGAGAGAGAGAGATCTGCAGGCTGAGGCAGGAAGGAGGCCAAGGCTGGTGATCCCTGAATTGAATCTTGGAGACTTGGCCATTAGGAGCTGATTAGGTGACCTTGAGAAAGGCAGTCCTGGTGGAGTGTCATGGATTGAATTGTGTCCCCCAAAAATGTGTGTCAACTTGGCTAGGGCATGATTCCTAGTATTGTGTGATTGTCCACCATTTTGTGATCTGATGTGATTTTCCTGTGTGTTGTAAATCCTACCTCTATGATGTTAATGAGGCAAGATTAGAGGCAGTTATGTTAATGAGACAGGACTCAATCTGCAAGATTAGGTTGTATCTTGAGTCAATCTCTTTTAAGATATAAAAGAGAGAAGCAAGGGGGGAGACTCATGCCACCAAGAATGAAGAATTAGGAGGGGAGCGCATCCTTTGGACCCAGGGTTCCTGCACTGTGAAGCTCCTAGACCTTGATGATGACAAGGACCTTCCCCCAGAGCTGACAGGGAAAAAGCCTTCCCCTAGAGCTGGCACCCTGAATTCAGACTTCTCGCCTCCTAAACTGTGAGAGAATAAATTTCTTTGTTAAAGTCATCCGCTTGTGGTATTTCTGTTATAGTAGAACTAGATAACTAAGACATGGAGTGATGAGAGTGGAAGCCAAACTCAGCAGACTGGGTGCGTAGAAGGGAAGAAGGTGGGAATAAAGCAAGGGGAGGACAGAGAGAGTCAGAGACCACAGAGGTAGAAAGGAGAGAGGCATTCGGAGCCAGGAATGTGATTATGAGACTGGAGGCAAGGTACATTGATGGAGTGAAGACCCTAAGATACAGAGCCCAGGTGGTGGGACTGGCCTTGGTTAGAGGGAGGGTCCAGAGGCTGGGGTCAGAGGAAAGGGGTTGAGTGAGCTGAGCTCTGAGAGGGATTTGGGGGCAGAGGGGGGCTCAGTGATGGGCAAAGTTCAGGGAGAGACACCCAGTTCAGTGAGGAAAGGGATGGAAACCAAAGGGTGTTCTCAGCTTAGCAAGGCAATGGGTGGGCAGTGAAGTGATGGAGAGCCAGAGGGGAGGGGGGACTCTGTGTGTGGGGACAGGAGCTTGCTGTGGAAGATGGGGCTCAACAATGGGAATGTGGCCTTAAATAGAGGGTCCAAGGGAGATGGTGGGTGTTTGGTAGTGATGCATGGAAGACTCAAAGGGAAAAACAGAGGTTCATTGATTTCATAGACATTTATTGCACACCTAGCATGTGCCCAGAACTGCTAGAAGCTGGGAATGAGAAGGTACAGCAATAACGGCCATCCAGGGTTGGGGAAACAGGGCTGGTCAATGGAGTGATGGAGGGCACTCCCAGACTAGCAGGAGGAATAGCCTGTGCAAAGGCTCCGAGGCACTAAACATCCTGGAGAGTCCACGGAATGGAAAAGCAGGGCTTTGTCTGCTGGTGAGAAAAGGGGCCACCAAAGGGCTCCAAGCAGGGGAGTGACATGATCTGACTGACAGTTTAGAAAGCTCACTTGGGCTGCTGTGCTAAGGATGGGAGGGAGATGTGTGGGACAGGCTGCCTTGTAGGAAGAAGATGAGTGGACTAAGCGAGGGGGATGGGACCTCCTCAACTTCTTCACAGAAATCTTCACCCTGCTCTGCCCTTCCCACTCCCCACTGCTCCCAAGCACTCAGCTTCCCTAACCCCAGCCTATTCCACTACACCAGGAAGGTGGGCTGTGCTCTCAATTCCCCTGTCCGCCTTCATCCTCAAGGGCTTCACTTCTCCTATTTCCCCAATTTCCTCATCTCCAGGGATCTTTCCAGGTGTCACATCCCTGCCTAAAATCCATCAGTGGCTTCTTGTCGCCTAGAGAATTAAGACCTAGCTCCATTGCCTGCCCTAAACAGCTTCCATGAGCTGATCCTACCCAACATTACCCCCCACTATCCCCTAAGCAAGATCAAACTATTATTGTTTTTCTGGGAACTATTTCACACTTCTGTGCTTAAGGTCCTTCTGCCTGAAAGATTCATAAGCTGGTCCTTCTGCCTAGAAGATTCTCCACCTCCTTCTGAGCCTGGTTAACTCCTTCAAGCCTCTGAACAAAAGCTGCCTCCTCCATGAAACCTTCCGTGATCTTGCCTCCCTGCAAAGTCTGCATGGAGTATTTTTCTCAGGGTTTCAACACCCTCAGTACTTGAATCCATCATGGTAGATGTCACCTCATGTCTGTAAATACATTTTTTTCTCCCACTAGAAAGAGCTTTGGAGGGCAGAGCCTGTCTCATTTCTGAATTGGAGACCAGTGAGGGGATGAAGCTCCCCAGGAGGGAGAGGGCTCCACCAGCATGTAGGGGAGAGGATGTGGTGAGACACGTTCAGGGAGGTTGGGTATATAGATGGAGCTCAATGAGCTTTCCTAAGATGCGGGGCATGGTATTGGATATGGAACTGGGGCGGGGGGTGGGTGGGTGTTGGAGTGAGCTAGGTCAGTGGGGAGGAGGCCAGGAACTTTCCATGACCCAGAGGAGTAATATCCTTGTTTTGGGGGTGGTATCTAGCCTCAGAGAAACTAGATATGGTCAGAGACCTGAGTTTAGTTGTCCAGACAGGGGACAGTGAAAGGGACCTTAGTAAGGCTATGCACCCTCCCAGGAGATGTGTCTTCTCGTGGCTTCCTTGTGACCTGGGTAGACTCCTGCATGTTCAACAAGCCCTGGGCATGCCCCTGGAAGATCCAGGGTTCTCTAACTCAACCATGAGCTTGGTTTGTTGTTGTTAGCTACTGTCAAGTTGGTCCCCAACTCACAGTGACCCTATAAACAATGGAACAAAACGGTCCAGTTGCATATTGGACCGTTATGATTTTTGGAAGTAGATTTCCAGGCTTTTCTTCTAGTCTAAGTCTGGAAACTCTGCAGAAACCTGTTCATCATAGCAACACACCAACCTCCACTGACAGATGGGCAGTGGCTGCACGAGGTGCACTGGCTGGGACTTGAACCCGGATTTCCCACATGGAAGGCAAAAATTCTACCGCTGAACCACCACTAACCCCTGAGCTTAGCATAAACCTTCATTTTTTTCTCACCTCGGCCATAATAGCCTTTTAACTAGTCTTTTTGCCTCCTGCGGCCAACCCCTGAGACCAGGCCAGGCTGCTGGCCTGATTAAAACCTCTCAGTGGCTCCTGGATCCCACAGATCAAGTCAGGTCAAGTTCAAACCCCTCAGCCAGGCAAATACAGAGTGCCTGATGCTCTGCCCTCTATCCCCTACTACAGCACCATCTCCTGCAAGTTCCCCAAGGCCATTTCCTCGGCCCAGGCAGCTTTCATTACTCTAGCCTCACGGCTTTTTGTTTTAGCAGAAGAACCCTTCTTTTTAAAAGAAAAGATTCCCAATATATAAAACAGCTGCTCCATTTAAAACCCTAGGGCTCCCTAGAATTTCATTTATAAATAGTTTTTCCAGTGACTCCTAGCTATAGCCCACTTCCTGAACAAAAAACCCCATGGCTTTAGACACACTATTCCCTCTGCTTGGAATGCCCTTCCCCTCACCCTCCTCCTCCTACCTTGATAGGAGATCACCACTCATCCTTGAAAATACAACTCAGGAGTCACCCCTTCTGGGCTCGCACAGTCCCCCAGGTTCCTCCTGCCACTGCATTCATCACATTAGACTGAAATTGTCTCTTTCCCCCCTTGGCCACAGGCTCACCAAGATTCATCTCTGGGATCCAGGGCCAGGTTCTCTAGGTTCTCAATGAACATTCATTGAATAACCCAAGGAATGAGTGAGGGCTCAGGGAGAAGAGAGACTGCAAGGGCTGTCAGCGCGGGAAGCCATGGAGGCTCCCGATGGACGGTGGGGGCAGTGAGGAGGGCACAATAGGGGGCCTCGGCTTCTGGAGTAAAGGTGTGGGGACAGCACTGAGTGAGGGGGCCCAGAAATCAGACAGGAGAAGGGTCTCTGTAAGGCTGTACAGGGATGGAGGACTCGATGCAAGGGATGGTGAGGGAACAAGACTTCAGTGAGGGATGGGAATGAGGTGAGGAAAGGTGGTTGTGAGGGCTTAGTGAGCCGGGAAGGGGCTTGGTGAGTGAAGCGGGGCTCATAGAGGGGGTGGGTCCTCAACGAGCACAGGAGGACACCTTGCCAGGGTTCATAACACACAGCTAAAGATATGCTCTTCTAATTTGCTCTGTAAACTTTCACCTAAAGCACCTAAAATAAAGAGATGTTCTTTGCTCAACTTCTTCTTCCCCTCCATGCAGGGAGCCCATCACTCAGACCCTGAGACCAGCCATTTCTTAGCTCAGAACTAGTCTAGGGCTCAGGTCAGAACTATGTTGGTGGCTTCTGGGGCCCTACAGACATGTAGATGCTGGATGCTGGGCAGAGTCTACAGGCCTGAAGCTCACACCCCCAGCAAGGCCACCTCTGCCCCCACCTGCCCAGCCCTTCTGCATGGTGGCAGGTGAGGGGAGAAGGCCAGAGCAGCCACCACAGGTACCCCCATGCTCCTTCTTCCCTTCACCACTCCACTGAAAACCCTGGGGCAAAATGGTTCACACTCTTTTTATAGAACAATCTACACATCCCTAAGTTTATACAGGGCTTGATATTTTACAAAAGGTTTTAATACAGCGAGAGAGAACGAGAGTGAGCGCATAAGCAAGCGCCTGAGAGCAAGACTGGGCATGTACAAGCTCTAGTGGTGCAATGGTTAAGTGCTCGGCTAGTAACCATAAGGTCGGTGGTTCGAACTCACCAGCTGCTCCACGGGAAAAAAGACCTGGCAATCTGCTCCTGTAAAGATTACAGCCTAGGAAACCCTATGGGGCAGTTCTACTCTGTCCTATAGGGTCGCTATGAGTCGGAATCAACTTGAAGGCACACAACAACATATATAGACATAGCTCCACTATCTGATGTAAGCCTTACTATATTCTGTACAGTTACATTTTCAGCTTTATGATTATGCTTATTGTGATTATTATTTAATAAATGTGGCCTACTGGAAACCCTGGTGGCATAGTGATTAAGAGCAATGGCTGCTAACCAAAAGGTCGGCAGTTTGAATCCACCAAGTGCTCCTTGGAAACCCTATGGGGGCAGTTCTACTCTGTCCTATAGGGTCGCTATGAGTCGGAATCAACTCAATGGCAACGGGTTTGGTTTTTGTTTTTTTTTTAACCAGCGTATACCTCCATCCCTCCCTGAGCCTCGCTCCCTTTTGGACCTTCACTGCACCCCATCCTCAAGTCTCACCCACAAGGACATCTGCTGCTCACATGGCTTGTAGTTTATGCACCGCAGAGGCTGTTGGATGTGACCGTATCAAAAGTGGGCACATCAAAATTGCTGCATCAGATCGGCTACTTTGGTGGCCTTGCTGGAACCAGGCCCTTTCTGATGGCTAGTCTCATCCTGTTTTTTGTACAACAGACTTGAACCCAGGTCTTCTGACCCCTGGGTTAGGTGCACGTGTAGCTCTACATGTGTGAGCGTGAGTGAGTGTGACCACAAGTGTGTGTTGTGTGAGTGTGAGCGGCTCCTCTCAGTAACTCTCTCATCTCGGAAATAGAAGAGACTGATTACAAACTGCTAAACCACATCTGGCCCATGGAGTCCAAAATACTGGCCCCAGCAGATGAGACGGGAGGAAAATCAAGGCCTTGCTGCTGATTAAACCTAACTGTCTCTAATTGTTTGTTAAGCCAGGGATTTTCAGCTTCACCAATTCTCTGAGCTTCTTTCCCTGGGCCTGAGTCCTGGCTTTGACTGCTCCAGTGGGGACTCAACCAAACCCCATTGCCTTTCAACTGTTACCAGGAGGCCTTGGCTCAAACAGAAAAGCCTAAAAAATTAAGCAAGAGGTAGTTCGGCTAGACTTAAGTCTGAACTTCTTGCCTGTGGGAGTGCTATCTCTTTATGGGGGACGCTGAGAGAGACACGGCCTGGTGATCTAGAGCACACGGTCTGCAGCACAGGCTTCCAGCCCACTCCCCGGCAGGCTCGCTCACCGTAGGGCTAGTTTTACCACACGACAGTGCGCTGGGGAGACTCATCACTGGAGCCATTCAGCGAGGCTAGAGGGCTTTAGGTCAGGAGTGCCTAGGCTGGGATTTTGTGGGGCACAGGGAATGGGGCAGGGACAGGTTAATCTTGAACTCTGTCAAGCTTTGTTTTCAAGAAAACTGGGCTCACAGGAATTAGGAGACCTGAGTTCTATAATGACTGTGTGTGGTTAGGCTTATTTCTTCCCTCTTTCTTTGCCTCAGTTTCCTCATCTGTAAAATGACAGGATTTAATTTTTTTTTCTTAAGTTGTGAGAACCTTTCTTCCATGACATTTTACGTGGAAGCTCATTACTGAAAGCAGGTAAAATGAAGTCGCTCTGGTTTGAAGGGTGGTAGGGCCAACCTCCTGCCCACGTGCCTCCCCTCCACCCCCACCACAGCTCCCTGGATGTCACTGGGCATCGTTTCAATACCACAGGATGGACAGTCCCAAGCCGCACCCCCCCGGCTCCACTGTTCTTGCCCCAAGACCTGAGCGGGGGAAGTCTTATTGCCCACCGCCCAGCTGTGCAGAGTTCCCAGCCCAGGGGGGCGAGGGCTGCACTTCAGCCACCGTTAAAGGAAGGAGCCCTGAACTCCACTGTCAGTGAGGAGGAAACCAAGCATGCTGGGCAGGGGGGGCTGGGCAGCAAGCATCACCATGGATACCATACAACACTGGTATTATGTCAAAGGGCATAATCCACAACTGGATCCTCACAAGAGAGTGGTTAATCTAGAAAGCAGAGTCTACAAAGGGGAAACAAAGTGAGTGATCTCAAATCAGTCTACAAACTGGATCATCCATTGAATGATCTACAAAACTGTAACAGACAAAGTAGAAATCTGTAGCTGGTCATCATGGGAGAAAAGCAAAAGGCCCTCTGGTCCCCAGGCAGCCCCCTCCCACCCCTAAGGTCAGCAGCAGTCCAGCTCCACCCCGTTACTCACTCCGCCTCTGCCTCTTCCCCTTGATCCCCCGGCTGCCGGCAGTGAGATGCATCCAGCTCAGAACCAGGGCCACCACACACAGCCCAAGCCGCATAGTCACTCGCCAGCTCTGGGCCCCTGGGAGGAGGGGTGGTCTCTGGTGGGCGGACAGGGCAGGGCTCTCACTAACGCCTCCGGGGCTGGGTCAGCAGCAGAAGGCCCAGGCCTGGGCCAGATCCCAAATCCACCATAATCTCAGCTGGGGACAGATGGGGTGTGGGGAGCCCAGTTCTCCATCAGCCCATAGGGAGGTCTGGAGAGCTTTCCTCAAAGGCACCTCAGGGTGTCACATGGGAAAATGCCTTGTCACTTCAGCAGCCACCACTCCAAAAACCAACCTGTTGGGGGGAAGAGAGAGAAGGATTAATTCTGTAGTGCTGTGGGGTCCCTCTAATCTATGCTTCCTGCCCTCCCATTGTGGCCCCCCCTCCTCGGCAAAGTATGAGAACTCAGAATGTTTGGACATTACAAGTTACCCACCTGGCACCCCTGCAGAAAGAAATCTGTTTCTTTTCCTATCTTCCTATCTTCCACATTTCCCCAACCTGGGACTGGTGCCGGCCACCTGACCAGCTCAATGTGGTGAACACTCAAACCAAAGCTTGTGGATCACTGGTGGATTCTCAATAATGGGAACCAGCTGGTCCTACCCCTGCATAATATCAGCCAGTTCTGACTGGAAGTCCTTCTTTAAGTCTACCCTATAGACCTCATGCTGAATAAAATCCTCTCTCTTCAAGAGGAGCTTTCTCTGGCCTTCTCTGAGTGATCACCCAGCCTTCTCTTCCCACTGCTGAGTCACCCCTGTGGCTTTCACCTGTTCTAGAGCTACAGCAGTGGTCCCTGGCAAGCTGGCAGACTCTGCATGGCCCTCTGGATTTGGCAGGAGGAAAGGAAGTAAGGTTTCCCCTGGCCTCAGAAACTCTGACACAGCAGGCCTGGCGGGCCAGGCCTTTGTCAGAGGATAAAAGAGGCAGTGATGCCCGCCCTGGCCAGAGACACAGAGAATGGGGATAATCCCCCAGCCTAGCGAGAGCCAGGTCTCTGGACCCGCTGGCCAGCCGGGATGATGGGCACAGCGGGAGCTGGTCCCTCTCCCCATGAGATGTGTCTGGGAAGTTGGATGTCTGAGCCTTGGAGCCCAACCTGGGAGTCAGAGGATGAAAACCCCATTTTACACTCATCCAAACTCACAGGGCCACACACTCATGCTCCGAAGCCTCCAATGCAGTGTCACAACAGAGGCCTGCCCATGCATCAACCCACATGCCTTCACAACACATCCCCAAGCTCACACAGGCACACGAGGCATCCCCGAGGGGGAAACAGGGAGCCTTCAGGTCTGTAGCATGGGAACCTACATGGGCAGTGTGATTTTGGACATGGCATTTAACCTGTCTGAGCCTCAGTGCCCTCATCTATAAAATGGGGATAAAATATGCCAATGTCACAGGATTGCTCTAAGTCAGATGAGTTCTGACTTACAAAGAAGAAATCTGAAATGCTGGAGTGGAGATGCCTCACTCCTGTCCCAATCCTTTCCCCTCTAGGCTCCCCAGGGCCCAGCCCACCCCCTCACCTCTCATCCTGGCCCCAGTCAAGCCCACCTGCAGGGGAGATAAATCATTATCCCACAGGGGAGTTCAGCACCTCCTCCTCAGCTTCTCCCACTGGCTTTGAAGGCCAGACACACTCAAGTGGTTAAGCTGCCTGTGAGAAGTGTTTACACGAGGCTGATGGATCCCACCTGGTGCTGCGGCTGGAGCCAGCAGAGATGCCCCCCAGTCACCCCCAAATGCCCCGTCAGTTGCCAACCCCTACACACCCCTCCAGTACTCCCTGCATGACCTGCCAAAGTTTCCCATCCTCCCCAGCCCCCAACACACACTTCCATCACCCACAAATTGTGGACGTCCAGCCAAGTTTCTCAAACTGGGATCTTTGGCCCCTAGGATGTAGCCTCAGAGGTCTGTCTCACATGGTGGTTAAGGGCATAAACTTCAGAGACAGACTGCCTGGCTTTGAATGTTGGCTCTGCTAGTTATTAGCTGTATTTTCTATGACCAAGGCTTCATTCTGTGTCTACATTCCAATGGTCATCTAAAAGCAACATAAACATTTTCTGCAATCATCTGATTACTAACTTTAATACTGAGAACTGTTATGCGATTTCCATATTTGCATTTATCTTTATGGTTGATTGCCTTGCCATCCAAGTGATCATTCAAAATGATAGGGTTTGCCTTTAAATGTAGCATTTCTCAAACTGAGGTTTGAGGACCCCTGGAAGACACATTCTCAGGGTTCTGTGAGTCCTTACATTTGACCAACATAGAGAAGAAAACCCAGCAGGCAAATCTGGCCTCAAGTCCTGGGACTGAGAGACTTTGGTCTCACTGAGTGATCAGTTTCCCTGGGGCCCTTGGGGCAGAAAAGGTCTCCTATTCATCTTGCTCCCCTCGTGCCCGTTGGGCACAGTGCCTGGCACATCGGGGTTAGTACTCAGCAAATGGTAGCTTTCTTCCTTTCCCTCCCTCTCTTCCCCTTTAACCCCTCTTCTCCCCATCTCCTCCCCACCCCCCGCAATTCTCCCAGCTCTTAGCTTTCAGCACTGCCCACATTCACCCAGTCCTCGCCAGCAAAGATCTTCTGACCCGCTCCTGCTAGAATCTCCATGGAACCACAAGCTCAGCTGGAAAAGGGGAAGGAAGATCCAGATCAAATGGCATTGGCCTCCCTCACCTCTGGGGTGAGAAGAGTTTCAAACACTTTTTTAAAAATATAGAATCAATCCTGAAAAGGAGCTACAGATGTATCTTTACCAGGGGGTACAAGCAACAAATCTGAGTGAAGCTGGATTCAGAAGTGGCAAATTGGAGGGCAAATGTCCCATCTAAAGGGGGCATACGCTATTCAACTCCAGCTGACTGTTGACAGGCAGGAAAAACAGGCTCAATACTGCCAGATCTTCTGATTTTTTAGGAAAAAAAAAGTTGAAAATTCAGAATTTTATGGGAAATCTGATTTTAAATGCTGGACAAGTCTCTGACTAGAAGCCCTACAGTACCAAGCCCCAGAGGCCACAGGTCCCTGCCTCAGAGGCTCCTCCCCATCCACCACACACCCCACATAAGGTCTAGGGCTAAGAGGGGATAGAAACTGATGCCTTTCTTTTAAATAGCCTGCCTCATTTCTATTGCTCCCTGTGCGGTTTCCTTTGGGCCTTGGGCTATATGGCACCGAGGCTCATTTCTGGAGGCCCATGACTCTACACAGAGTTGGGACTGGGAACTGCTGGCAGTGATCAAGGCCTCAGGCATTGGTGGGGATAAGGAAGGGGTGAGGGATTCACATTCATTTGGTGACTCACACCACCTGCCAGGTGCTAGGCCCTCCTTTATTCCTCCCAACTCTAGGAGGAAGGTAGAATCATCCCGTTTTACAGAGGGAGTCACCTGGCGGTAGGAGGGCCCAGGTCTTGGGGTTACAGACCTAGTCAGTGGCCAGTGGGTTTGCTTCCCAGGACTGGGTGTCTAAACGGTAGGACAAGGGGCAGGGAGCTGGGGGATGTGGGGCCTGACTGGCCTTTGGGAAGGGACCCGGAGAGGTGGGGAAGGAGTCGGCACAGAGGCAGAGCTGGCGAGGGAGACCAAGGGGGAGGCCCCACGTGCTAGGTGGTCGGGGGAGGGGAGGACACGCGGTGGGCGCAGGACACAGCTGGGGGTGAAGCTGAGGGCGAGGCCTCAGTCCCAGCAGAGGGCTGGAGTAACTTTCACCTTCTGGCCCGAAACACTATCAGGATAAATTGGTATTCTGTCTGGGGCCGGATACAGACCCAACTATGTAAACCATCCCGATAATTTCTCATTAGCCCTTCCCGGGATTGGCTACAGGCTGGAGTGTTCTGGCCGCTGAGTTGGCGGGCGGGCAGGGGCAGAATTGCTGGGCAGGGGGCGGGATCAAGTATGCGCCGGCCTGACCTGTCGGGATTAGCTTGTCCGCCAGAGCCAAACCAGGTGCTTGGGCGCCCCCAACACCAAGGGCAGCGGAGAAAGGCGCCTTCACTCCCCTCCGTCACCGCCCCAGAGCGCGCAAATTCTTCCCTCCCCATTATCCCGGAGAGACCCAGCAGGTGCCGGGGAGGAGAAGCAGACCTCAGTGCCCCCTCTGGCCACCCCCCAAGATCCAAAAGAGTCACCAGGTCACGAGATGAACCCTAGCCCCAAGCGCCCAGAATCCGTCCTTGCCTTCTAAGATTAGTCTGGGAGCCCCGGGCCAGCATAGCCCCGACCTCTCCGCAACCCAGCAATACCATTCGTTCCGGAGCGCCCCAACCCGCCGGCAAGGGAGCCGCACTACCTCGCAGCACACCCTGGGCTGCCGCGCACGCCTCCTGCCACGTCGGACCCGGGCCCGGGCTGCGAGACTGGGGTGGGGGAACCAGGGGCCGTGGGACTGCGGGGAATCCGAGGCTGTGGGACCAGTGATCAAGGGCTTCTGGAATGGGATGGGGATGAATAGAGCTGGTGGACTTGGGGAATTCAGAGCTGCGAGTGGGGACGATAGCCGTGGACTGCGGGGCTGGGGGACTCACGGCAGCAAAGGGGAGGCGGCTGCACACCGGCTTGAGGGATGATGGGGGCGGCAGGACCTACAGGAGGTGGGCTCAGGAGGTGCCCTCTCCCGCCTTCGCTGACCAGAGAGCAGTCGGACTTCCCTTCCTTTCACTGTCTCCCCCTGCACCCAGTTTGGCCAAGCCCCGACGGGAGGGCCCAAGGCACCCTAGGTCCCGGGAAAGGGGCGCCAGGGAGGAGAACGGGGTAGCTAAGAGGGGACTCACCTCCGCGCTGCCAGAAGGCGGGGGCAGGCCCGGGAGGGGAGAGGGTGCGGCCCGCTCACCCGCCCGCCGCACGACTGTCCTGGGCGCCCGGCTTGCCTGCGCTCCTCCCGCCGGTTCCCAAGTTGCTCAATCTGCGGGCGGCTCACGCCCTCCGGGTCGGGGCCCCACCCGGCGCATCTGTCCTCTGGGGAGGCCGGGTCCGGACCTCGCTCTCCGCAGCACGCGAGCCGCAATGTCCGACTTTGGCCGTCCGGGCCGGGCTCTGCGCCCCGCTCTTCGTGCTCTCCGTCGCGCCTCCGCTGGGCCGGAGCTCGCCGCTGGGAGAGGGGCCAGTCCACTGCTCGCACGAGGGAGGGAATCCCCCCCTTTCCAGTCCCACCCCCGAGCCGGCCCCCCTTCTCGGGATCCGTAGCAAAAAACGGACTGGAGCGCCGGGCCCGGGAGTCCGCAGCCCCCTCCCGCACGCCTGTGCCCGCAGCCCCGGCGCTGCGCTCTGAGCGCGGGGCCGACCGGGGCACACGTCTTTTGGACGCTGGCGCAGGCCCTCTGTCCTACCTCCTGCACTCCGGGGTTTCGCTCCGCACATCTTGGGGTCAGAACAGGGCTCGGGGCTCTCGCGAAATCTCAGTTTCCCCATCAGGAACCTGGGAAGTGACAAGGAACGCGCTCAGGAGGACCTTGTGGTCCTGGCCACGCCCTCCTCCCCTTCTGGGTCAAGTGTTCCTCGCGTCTTCCCAGCGCTGAGGGTCTTAAGATCCCGGCGCCCAGGTGAGGACAACGCCAGAGGCAGCTGGTGCAGGAGAGTAAGGGAGATTTTGGAATAAAACCTGGATTCAAATCCCCGCTCCATCACTTACCCGCTGTGTGGCCATGCCTGAGTTACTTAATCTCTCTGAGCTTCAGGTTTCTCATCTGCTTTGAGGGTTCTGCGAGATGAAGGATGCAAGTGCTTAGTAAATGGTAGGGGCTTCATTAATGTTTGTGGAATGAGTCTTGAAGGGTGCAGACACCTGCAGTGACCCAGATGATGTTGAAGTCAAACCTGAAGGAGGGAGGGAGACTCACTTCTTGGGGTGGCAAACAGCTGTTCTCCATCTTCACTTCAGTGTGGGTAAAGGAAAATGGGCTAAAACTGTCGTTAGCAGGAGTCAAAGCAAAAAAGATGTATTGTTGGGGGAGTAATCAAGACAGGCTGTGGAGGCTCCTCAGGAGAGAAGGGGAGAGCCCTGACTATTGAAACAAGGGCTGGGGTCTTTTAGTGACAGGGGAATGGATGAAATGACCCCTGACATGTTCTGATGACCAGGGAGCAGGGATGGTGGATGGCCAGAGAAAATGGAACAGTTGGGCCCCAAATACCCAGTGTCTGGGCTCATTCAGCCAGAGGGCTGCCAAGTTTGGAGGAGGCAAACAGCCATTTCCGAATGGGTTCTGGGCCCCCTGCAGCCCCCTTTCCAGCCCCTTCTCTCTTCCCTCTGCCCCAACCTTCCCTGTGTCTCACCGGCCCCTGGCTCTGCTCCGTGCCTAATCAAACAGCCCGAAATGCCGAAAACTCAATGTTTATTTTATTTTATTTTTTTACACACTTGCATAACTCCCTGACAAGCCACGCCAGGCGTTGGGCTTTTTGTTTGGTTTTATTTTGTTGCATTTAGGAAAAAAGAGGGAGAGAGAGAGAGAAGAAGGAATAACACAAACCACCCAGCCCCAGAAGCTGTCTTAGGTCAGGCAGTGGGCTCGGGTTTCCTGCCTGAGGAAAAGTCTGTGGGAGTTGGAGGGCCTCGCTACTAGGCTCAGGAATGAGTGTGAAAGGGAAGAAAGCCACCTGGGTCAGAGCAGATAATGAATTAGAACCATGTGACGATAATGGGTAAATAATAAAGAGCATTACTTGTGCACCTAATATATGCCCAGCCCTGTGCTAGGCACTCTGCATACATTGTACATAATTTCATAACCGTTTTATTAGTTTTTCATTCTTTTCCTCTGTCTTTAGTTTATAAATGTAAATTCTGAGCCTCAGAGAGGTCAAGTGAATTGCTCAGAGACGCATGACCTATGAGCGGCTAGCCCAGTTATGGTTATACCAAACAACTGCTAGTTTCCCCGGAAGAGCTGAGTTGCGCTGAGTTTGCATATGCCATTCATTCCGCTGTTGTTGATGGTGTTAGCTGTCATCAAGTAGGCCCCAACTCATAGAGACTCCATGTGTTACAGAGTAGAACTGCTCCGTTAAGTTTTCTCGGTTGTAATCTTTACAGAAGCAGTTCACCAGGACTTTCTTCTGTGGAGCTGCTGCGTGGTTTCAAACAGCCAACCTTCAGGTTAGCAGCTGATTGCAAACCACTTGCACCATTTAGGCTCCTCGAATTCTACATAAAAATGCCCTTTTCTCTGACCTTTCACTAATCATCCTTCAAATCATCCACATGAAGCTTTTCCCAGCCACCTCACAGGTCAACTTCCAGACCTGTGTAAACCTGTATATCACTCATCCCTGACCTTGGATCATCTCCCACACTGTGGTGTGAGCGAGCTCCCTAAAGGCAGGGACTGTGTCTGATTCATCCTTATGGCCCCAGCATCCAGCATGGCCCCCACCATCAAGAACATGCTTAATCAAAGTTCGGTGAACTGAACACCCAGGGGGCCAGGGCTGTACCTTTTTAGGTCCTGCAGACTTATTTAAATGATGTCTAAGTCACTGTTACCACTCACCCAGACCAAGATCATCATTCTCATTAGAAAACCCAAGGTCAGTGGGCCAAGGTCAGGGTAGCAGCTCTTAGAGATTTGCAAAGTTCCTCATACTTCATACTGCTGTTTACCAGGCAAGAACTATTCTACCATATACATTGTCACTGTACCAGGATGCCTTCAGCTACAACTTATAGAAGGCCAACTCAAAATGGCTTGGACAATAAGGTGATTTATTATCTCATGTATCAAGAAGGGCTGAGGTAGGAATGATCTAGCAGCTCAACAATCCCATCAAGAGCCAGGTTCTTTCCTGTCTTCTCATTCTACTATCTTCAGTGTATTGGCTGCTGCCCTCATGATCCCAAGAGAGCTGCAGCAGCTCCAGGCATACATCCTTATCCACTAAGTCTAGGAACAAGTCCAGCAACCTCTTTTTAAGAGTTAATTGGGTCACGTGCCCACAATGAACCAATCACAGACAAGGCGCCACAAAGATTAGTTTAGAAGAGTCAGGATTTACCTGAATTACTTGGGGTACGGTTCACAGACAAAAGCAGAACTCTGTCAGCACTTGTTAGAGGCCATCAAGTTGATTCCTACTCATAGCGACCTGACCTGATGTGACAGAGCAGAACTGCCCCATAGAGCTTCCTAGGCTGTAATCTTTATGAAAGTAGATTGCCAGGTCTTTCTCCTATGGAGCTGCTGCGTGGGTTCGAGCAGCCAACCATTCAGTTAGCAGCCAAGTGCTTAACCATTGTGCCAGCACTGAAGGAGGGAAAATGGGCTGTTGGGTGGGCAGCCAATAGTGACTGTGATTGTCACTGATACTTCAGGAAAAGCTCACCTTTTACTGTCAATTTACCAGACTTCCTTGACAACCGTAGTCTCAGTGACCCTGTTGTCCCTTGAGATCTTGTCATTCTCTCTTTCATGGAGGCAATATAGAATAGTCTCTAAGTGCATGGACTCTGGAGTTACCCCTGTCTGAATTCAAAGCCTGTGTCTACCACTGACTAACTTAATGTCCTTGGGCAAGTCACTTCACGTTTCCAAGCCTCAGTTTCCTCATCTATAAAATGGGTATAGTAATATACCTACCCCTCACCAAGATTCTTAACCCGTAAACCAAAACCCATTGCCATCAAGTCGATTCTGACTCATAGCGACCCTATGGGACAGAGTAGAACTGCCCCATAGGGTTTCCAAGGAGCAGCCGGTGGATTTGAACTGTCAGCTTTTTGGTTAGCAGCCGTAGCTCTTAACCACTACACCACCAGGGCTCCTCCAAGGTTCTCTTAGGGGAATAATATAAAATAATGCATTTAGAGAGCTTAACACAGCGCTAGGAATTATAGTAAGCACCTAGTACATAGTTAGTTCCTGTTATTATTAGCTATAATTTTGTCTTTTCATTCATTAAATATTAACCAAGTGCTCCTGTATCCCAGGTGCTAGGCTGGCAGTGATGGATAGAGAAATGAAATGACACACTGTCTGTCTTCCTAGGGAGCTCGTGGTCTAGTGGGGTGGCAGACTCGTAAAACGAGGTAGAGGAGGTAGAGTGATGGCACAAAGGAAGGCATGATTAAGACTCCTGGATAGAGTCAAAGAAGGCTTCCCTAAGGAGGAGATGCAAGATGAAAATGGCATTTCAGGCAGAGGGAATAGCATGCGCGAAGGCTCAGAGGCCTGATGCATCATGGTGCCCATAGAGGTGTAATAGTTCTGCTTTGTGGTGATTTAGGATGAGATAGGTGGGGAGGAGGGCAGCAGATGACATGGGAGGTCCTTCCGAAAGGGTCTTGCGCGCCAGATTAAAGAGCAGGAACTTTACCTTGAGGGCCTTGGCAACCCCTGAAAGGTTTATAAGGTTGGTGAGAGACAGGATTAGAGTTGTGATTTAGAAGGAGCACCTGGCAGCTCTTGTGAAGGCTGGATTAAAGGGGAGAGACTGGAGGGGGTGAAGAGTCCCAGTGAGAGATGATGAGGTAGGTCATTCCCAAGGGCACTGCTCTGCTCTTCCCCTTCCCTCTCTCACAACCTCCCTTCCAGATGTCCTCGGGAAGCCCAGTGGCACCATAAACACACACTGTCAGATTCCCCACCTTGTAACTGAGCTCAGACTCCCCCAACACACCCTCACTGCATCCCTTGCCCAATGAGCTCTGTCAAAAACCATTCATTCTCCCACAGGAGCGTGCAGCATCAGCCTTCTTCTTGCTCCTCCCCTTACTTCTTCTTCCACCCCCTACTTCTTCCTGACCGTTCCTTCACCACCTGTAGATGGTCCTGCTCCTTTGCCGTTCATGCTGTTCCACCTCCTTCCTCTCCTTACCTGGGTTATCTCCCAGGCGTCCTGTTGTGCCTTCTTTGCCCACACAGGACTTTGACATCTGTCTCAAGGTCCTCTTCTCCATCTCAGGTCCAAGTAGCATCTTAGGGGACCTCATTTTCCATGTCTATGCCACACTCAACTCCTCCTTGATGTCCTGGACAGTGTCAATATTCATGGCCACTCCACTTCAGCCTTCTAGCCACATGGCCACTCCCTCTGGGCCTCACCCAAACTGCTCCAGCCCTAAAATCATAGGCTCTAAGACCCCCAGGGAGCCTTTGTGGTGCAGTGGTTAAGAACTCGGCTGCTAACCAAAAGGTGGGCAGTTCGAATCTACCAGCCACTCTTTGGAAATCCTACGGGGCAGTTCTACCCTGTCCTATAGGGTTGCTATGAGTCGGAATCGACTCAACAACAATGAGTTTTGGTTAAGACTCCCAGACCCACAGACTTCCACCAGAACCTCCTCCTGCTCTGGATCTCTTCCTTCCTCTAATTCAGTTTTTCGACATTTTGATTATCGGTAATGATTTCTGCGCTGGTCTTGCCTCAGCATCTCAACCACCCTGCAAACTCTCTACCTTCTCCTACTCAGTTCTGCTGGAGAGTCACAGCTTCATGGGATGATGCCACTGTAGACCCACACCCAGTCTCATCTGGGCCCTCAGCCACTGGTGCTGATGGCCCTGCAGATTCCCCCTCTACAACCTCTCAAGTCACCCAGACCCCATTCTCCTCACTCCCAGCCTCAGCTAAGAGTGCCCTCCTTCAGTTTCCTGCTCCTAAAACTAAACTCTTGATCCCTCCCAAGAACCTCTTTCTCCTCAGATTCTCGCCTTCTTGGTAAACAACAATGAATTCAAGAAAGCAGGAAACTGGGAGTCATTTTTCTTTCCTCCTTCTCTCACCTCCCAGTTCCACTCCATTGGCAAATTCTGTTTAGTCTGTCTCTGGAACATTTTTCAGATCTACTACTGCTCACCTCACTGCTACTGTGTTAAGCCATTTTTGCTACTTACCTGGACTATTCTAAGAGTGGCTTTATGAGTTCCCCGGCTTCTGCTCTAACCCCCCACCAACACATGCTTCACCCAGTAGCCAGAGTAAATTTTAAAATTTAAAAAATTCTAAAGCAGATCCCATCACTCACTCCCCTGCTTAAAACTTCCAGTGATTTTCCATTGTACTTAGAATCAAATCCAAACACCATCCCTTATAAGGTCACATCCCTCCAGCTTCTTATATCTCCTCTCTCTCTCAGCTCCAGCCTTACTGGGCTTCTTTCAATTCTTTGAAATTCTTTCAATTCTCTTTCTCCTCTCAGGGCCTTTGCACAGGCCCTCTGCTAGGTTGTCCTTCTCACAGCTCTTCACATGGGCAGCTTCTTTTCTTCCTTCCAGTCTCGACTTAAATGTTAGAAGGGTCTATCCTAACCTAGCCATCTAAGCTGTTGTTGTTAGTTGCCATTGAGTCGGCTCTGACCCACGCACAACAGAATGAAATGTTGCCTGGTCCTGTACCATCTTCACGTCTTTGGGATGCTTGAGTCTATCGGTGCAACCACTATGCATTTTGAATGCCTTCCAACCTAAGCAGCTCATCTTCCAGCACCATATTGGACAATGTTCTGCTGTGATCCACAGGGTTTTCATTGGCTAATTTTTGGAAGATTACCAGATTTTTCTTCCTAGTCTGTCTTAGTCTGGAAGCGCCACTGAAACCTGTCCACCATGGATGACCCTGGTATTTGAAATACTAGTGGTATAGCTTCCAGTGAAAGGAAGAAATGATGAAGTGAAAGACCTGAACAGAAAATTTCAAAAGGCGGCTCAAGAAGACAACGTATTATAAGGAAATGTGCAGAGATTGGAGTTAGAAAACCAAAAGGGAAGAACACGCTCAGCATTTCTCAAACTGAAAGAGCTGAAGAAAACCTTCAAGCCTTGAGTTGCAACACTGAAGGATTCTATGGGCAAAAAAAAAATTGAACGATGCAGGAAGCATCAAAAGAAGATGGAAAGAATACACAGTCACTGTACCAAAAAGAACTGGTCGATGTTGAACCATTTCAGGAGGTAGCGTATGATCAAGAACCGATGGTACACTTAAACTACAACAGTAAACAAACAAAAAAAGAATCAATGGTATTGAAGGAAGAAATCCAAGCCGCGCTGAAGTCATTGGCAAAAATGAGGCTCCACGAATTGACAGAATACCAGCTGAGATGTTTCAACAAACGGATGCAACACTGGAAGCACTCACTCGTCTATGCCAAGAAATTTGGAAGACAGCTACCCAGCCAACTGACTGGAACAGATCCATATTTGTGCCCATTCTAAAGAAAGGTGATCCAACAGAATGCAGAAATTGCCGAGCAATATCATTAGTATCGCACACAAGTATAATTTTGCTGAAGATAATCCAAAAATGGTTGCAGCAATACATCGACAGGGAACTGCCAAAAATTCAAGCTGGAACAGAAGAGGATGTGGAATGAGGGATATCATTGCTAATGTTAGATGGAGCTTGGCTGAAAGCAGAGAATACCAGAAAGATGTTTGCCTGTGTTTTATTGACCATACAAAGGCATCCAACTGTGTGGACCATAACAAATTATGGATAACATTGTAAAGAATGCAAATTCCAGCACTTAATTGTGCTCATAAGGAACCTGTACATAGACCAAGAGGCAGTCATTGAAACAGAACAGAGGTATACTACGTGGTTTAAAATCGGGAAAGGTGTGTGTCAGGGTTGTATCGTTTCACCATCTTTATTCAATCTGCATGCTGAGAAAATAATGTGAGAAGCTGACCTATATGAAGAAGGATGCAGCATCAGGATTGGAGGAAGACTCATTAACAACCTGCGATATGCAGATGACACAACCTTGCTTGCTGGAAGTGAAGAGGACTTGAAGCACTTACTGATGAAGATCAAAGACTACAGCCTTCAGTATGGATTACACCTCAACATAAATAAAACAAAAATCCTCGCAACTGGATCAACAAGCAGCATCATGATAAATGGACAAAACATTGAAATTGTCAAGGGTTTCATTTTACTTGGATCCACAATCAACGTCCATGGAAGCAGCAGTCAAGAAATCAACTGACATATTGCATTGGGCAAATCTGCTGCAAAAGACCTCTTTAAAGTGTTGAAAAGCAAAGATGTCACTTTGAGAACTAAGATGCGCCTGACCCAAGCCACAGTATTTTCATTGTCTCATATGGGCATGGGAAAGCTGGCCAATGAATAAGGAAAACCAAAGAAGAATTGATGCCTTTGAATTATGGCATTGGTGAAGAATATTGAATATACCATGGACTGCCAGGAGAATGAAGCCCTGGTGGCGGAGTGGTTAAGCAATCGGCTGCTACTCAAAAAAGGCCTGCAGTTTGAATTCACCAGCCAGTCCTTGGAAATCCTATGGGGGAAGTTTTACTATGTCCTATAGGGTCGCTGTGAGTCGGAATCAACTCGATGACAACAGATTGGCCAGAAGAACAAACAAATCTGTCTAGGAAGAAGTACAGCCAGAATGCTCCTTAGAAGCGAGGATGATGAAACTTGGTCTCATGTATTTTGGACATGTGATCAGGAGGGACCAGTCCCTGGAGAAGGACATCATGCTTGGTAAAGTAGAGGGTCATCGAAAAAGAGGAAGACCCTCAACAAGATGAATTGTCACAGTGGCTGCAACAATGGGCTCAAACATAGCAATGATTGTGAGGATGGCGCAGTACCGGGCAGTATTTCTTTCTGTTGTACATAGGGTTGCTGTGAGTCGGAACTGACTCAATGGCACCTACCAACAACAATATAGCTTCCAGTACCATAGCAACATGTATGCCACCACAGTATGACAAACTGACAGATGGGTGTGGCTCCACCTGAGTAGTTTCCCCCATTATTCTTTATCATGGCTTCCTTTCTGTTTTATTATACATTGTATTTTGTAGTCATCTACTTGCTTGCTGCCTTGTTTATTTCTGTCTCTCCAACTAAACTCAATTTCCTAGTATTTGCATGTAGAAGAGCTCTTCTTTCTTTCCACAGTCATCACTCTGCCTACATGATCCATTGCTAAGGTCACCAACAACCCCCTGCTCACCAAATTCTGTAGTTCCTTCATCTTCTTCCCTCTCTATCTCTTCTGCAACTCTTGACATGCCCTCCTTCCTGGGATGCTTCTCTCCACTGTTCTGGTTCCTGTTCCTTGTCCCTCTGCCTACCTCTCCTCCCAGCCCTTAACTGTGGACAATCCCAAGGCTATTCCCAGCCTTCTTCCCTTCTCTTCAACCGTAGGGTAATATAAATAAAAAGCACAATGCAAGACAGATAGTATTAACTAAATGTTAGCTACAAAACTCTCAAACTCTTTTCCCTAGTGAGATCATTCCCACAGATCTAAACATGTTGGGCCTGAGAGTCAGGACACCCAGATTTTAGTCCCAGGACTGCTGCTTGCTGGCTAGACGACCTTACCCAAGTTCCTTGACATCTCTAAGGTTGAAGTCTTTCCCGTCTTAATAAACGGCACCTCCAGCCCCCAGTTGCTCAAGCTAAAACCCCAACAGTCATCCTTGGTTGCCGTCTTTCCTTTACTCCCTACTTCTGATTAGTCCATCAGCGGGTTGTTTTCACTGCTGTATCCACGCATTGGGCTCCATCTCCTCTACTGTCACCCTGGTCCAAGCACCACCACCACCTGCTGGGTGATGCCTTAGACTCCTTGCTGGTCTCCCAGCTTCCCCCTTTGCCCCTACAATCCATAGCAGCCAGACTGATTTTTTAAAATATAAAGCAGATCATGGCACTTGTGTAAGTTTCCTGTTGGTGCCGTAACAAATTACAACAAATTTAGTGACTTACAAACAATGCAAGTTTATTATCTTACAGTTCTGGAGGTCAGAAGTCTAAAATGAGTCATCAGGGCTGCATTCCTTCTGGAGGATCTTAAGGGAGAATCCATTTCCTTGAGTTTTCCAGCTTCTAGAGGCTGCCCTCCTTCCTTGGCTCATGGCCCTTCCTTGTATCTCTTTGACCTCTGCTTCTGTCCTCAAGTCTCCTTCCCTGTCTCTGATCCTCCTCCTTCCTCTTATAAGAATCCTTGTGATTATATTGGCCCACCTAGATAATCCAGGATAATTTCTCCATCTCAAGATCCTTATCTTAATCACATCTGCAAAGTCCCTTTTGCCATGTAAGGTAACTCTATTAGTTTCCTGAGGCTGCCATAACAAATTACCATGAACTGGATGGTTTAAAACAACAGAAATGTATTCCCTCACAGTTCTATGGGCATGGGCTAGAAGTCCAAAATCAAACTGTCATCAAGGACGTGTTTGCTCTGAAGACTCTAGGAAAGATTCCTTCCTTGCCTCTTCCTAGCTTCTGGTGGTTGCCAGCAATCCTTGGCATTCCTTGGCTTGTAGCTACATCATTCTAGCTTCTGCCTCCATTTTCACATGGGCCTTTTCTCCCTGTGTGTGCCTCTGTGTCCTTCCATGGCCTTCTTAGAAAGACACCAGCCCTTGGGTTTAGAGTCCACCCTAACCCAGTATGACCTCATCAAAGACCCTATTTACAAATAATAATGTGACCTTACAAATAAGTCACATTCCGAGGTTCTGAGTGGACATGAATTTTGGGAAGACACTATTCAGCCCACTAGAGTCAAACACAAGTTCAAGGGATTTGGTATGGACATCTTTAGGGGTCATTATTCTGCCTATCACAGCACTCTTAAAACCTTCCAATGGTTCCCCACTGCACTTAGAATAAAAGCCAAACATCTCACTTGGCCCACAAAACCCTCGGTGACCTGCCCCTGCTTGCCCACTCCATCCCCGGCGGCCTCCTCACTATTCCTTGAGTACATCAAACCCAATCCTGCCTCAAAGCCCTTCACTTGCTTTTCCTTCTGCCTTGAATGCTCTTTTTCTGGATCTGACCATGGCCAGCTCCTTCTTGTCATTTAGGTCTTAGCTCCAATGTCATCTCCTCAGAGAGGCCTTCTTTTGTCTAAAGTGGCTCTAGTAGTAGATCACTTTGTATTATTTTCTTCATAGCACTTTATCTCTACCTGACGTTTTCTTGCTTGTTTTCTATTTGTTTGTTTTCTATCTCCCCCATAAGAATATAGGCAATTGTCAAAGCTAGGATCTTATGTCTCCTGCATACCCAGCACTGGAACTCAACCAGCATTTGTTGAATGAGTCAGTGGGCCTCAGTTTCCTCATTTTTCCACAGGTATAATGAAAGATACCACCTGTCTCATCAGCAAGAAGCCCTGGTGGCGCAGTGGTTAAACGTTCAGCTGCTAACTAAAAGATTGGCAGTTTGAACCCACCAGCCACGCCACAGAAGAAAGATGTAGCACTCTGCTTCCGTAAAGATTCTGCTCTGTCCTAGAGAGTCACTATGAGTCGTAATCTACTCAATGGCAATGGGATGGGTCTTATCAAGTGAGGATTAAATGAGGTAATAATAGCTACCATTTTTAGTGGCCAGTAATGAGCTAAGCAATGCCCTAGGAACTTTACACTTAAGAAATGATGTTCATGTCTTGGTTCAGGGTCATTTGGTTGCAAGAAGCAGAAGCCCTCTCAAGCCAGTTCAAGAAAAAGGAGGTTTATTGTAAGGATACAACAGACCATCTAGTAAGCGTCCAAGGACAGGAACAAAATGTAGGAGGGATGGGCTGCTTCCTTGGAATGGGAAAGATGCAGGTCATTACTCCATCTCTCCCTCTATGGGGCCACATAGTCCCTTATCACTACTCCTCTTTGTGCAGCTGTCTTCTCTCTGAAGACTTGCTTCTTCTGCTTACACATGGCCATTCATGGCCCAACAAACCCACCGGCCTCAACCCTCTGACCTTATGACATGGCTGCATAGTCGTCTACTTCCATCTCTCAGAGTCCCAAGCCCCATTCCAGGGAGCAGGAATCCAATTGACCCAGATCAAGGCTGGTGCAGACCCTTGGTGCAATCAACTATGGGGAGGGATGATGAGGTCATGAGCACGCTGGTTGCCTAGGTACATGCCTTCAGGAGCAATTGTGCGTGGGGAACAATTCCAAAGAAAGGAGTGTGACTGGGCAGGCACCCCGAAACATGTCTGCTACTTGCAAAGCATCTACCATGTAGTACACCCTCAACAAACTTTAATTCCTTCTCCCTTTTCCAACCACCCTTTCATTCTACTAGTCCATAGTTCTCTGGCTGTCTCATACACACACACACACAGACACATACATACATACATACCAGTTGCCATCAAGTTGATTCTGACTCATGGTGACCCCAGTGTTTCAGTGTAGAACTGCGCTCCACAGGTTTTCAATGGCTGTGACCTTTCAGCAGTAGATCATCGGGCCTTTCTTCCAAGATGCCTCTGGGTGGTTTCGAACTGCCAACCTTTCAGTTAGTAGCTGAGCATTTAACTGTTTGTGCCACTGGGGACTATATATATCTCCAGCTTGGTTCTTTTATCCTCACACCAGTCAACACTTTAAGCTGCCTGCAGTATATTTACAACATGTGTATCCTGCTGTCTCTTCAAATTCAGCTTATAAATAGACTCTAGAAAGTGTCTCATTTCCCTAGTTTTCCTGTCTCTGACACAAGCTTGACCTCTTCCAGGCATCCCAGCTTGAGACCCCGGCATCTCTGCTCATCCATCTCAGGGCCTTGGAAGTGGTCCTATGCTTCCCTGTCCTCTCCTCTTAATCTTCTCACCAATTCTTGTATTGATCAACAAAGCATTACTGACCATACTAGCCCATGGTGCAAAAGAGCAAAGTTGTTAATACCAGAGCTTTGGAGTCAGACAAACTTAGGTTCAACTCCCAACTCTGCCTTTTAAGTTTTTGACCTTGGCAAGTCTCTTGAACTTGCTAAGCCTTAGTATCCTCATGTGTAAAATGGTGATGGGAGTCCCTGGGTGGCTCAAATAGTTAACTGCTCAACTACTAGCCAAAAGGTTGATGATTCAAACCTGCCCAGAGGCTCCTCAGAAGACAGGCCTGGTGATCTGCTTCCAAAAGTTCACAGTTATTGAAAACCCTATGGAACAGTTCTGTTCTGCACACATGGGGTCGCCATGAGTAGGAATCAACTCGACAGCAACTAACAACAACAATTTTGTTGTTAGGTGCCGTAGAGTTGGTTCCAACTCATAGCAACCCTATGTCCAACAGAATGAAACACTGCCCAGTCCTGCACCATCCTCACAATCACTGTCATGCTTAAGCCCATTGTTGCAGCCACTGCGTCAGTCCATCTCGTTGAGGGTCTTCCTCTTTTTCGCTGCCCCTCTACTTTACCAAGTATGATGTCCTTCTCCAGGGAATGATCCCTCCTGATAACATGTCCAAAGTATGTGAGATGTAGTCTCGCCATCCTTGCTTCTAAGGAGCATTCTGGTTATACTTCTTCCAAGATAGATGTGTTCATTCTTTTGGCAGTCCACCGTATATTCAATATTCTTCGCTAACACCACAATTCAAAGGTGCCAAAACAACAAAATGGTGACAATTATAGTTCCTGCCTTACAGGGTTGACATGAGGATTGACATAATGCATGTAAAATATGCATATACATATTAGCTTGTTTATTTGCTTATTGATTGATTGATTGATTAATCAGGTGCCAGTAATGTGCCAGGAAAACAAAGATAAGACACAGTCCCTAACTTCAAGAAACCTGAAGTTTCTTGGCAAGTCTGTGTCACTCACTGTAATAGCTTTCTGACTCCCTGCCTGACAAGGCCCCTCTGGGAATACATTAACCATTAATTATATTATAAAGCATTAATTACGTAGAACTAGTTTCTAGTTATAAGAGCAATTTATGATTATTTGGAAAACACAGAGGAGGATTAGTGTCATGAATTGAATTGTGTCCCCCAAAAATATCTGTCAATTTGGCTAGGCCATGATTCCCAGTATGGTGTGATTGTCTACCATTTTGTAATCTGACATGATTTCCCTATGTGTTGTACATACTATCACTATGATGTTAACGAGGTGGATTAGTGGCAGTTATATTGATGAGATCTACAAGATTAGATAGTGTCTTAAGCCAATCTCTTTTGAGATATGAACGAGAGAAGTGATCAGAGAGATAGAAGGACCTTATACCACCAAGGAAGCAGTGCTGGGAGCAGAGTGTGTCCTTTGGACCTGAGGTTCCTACGCTGAGATGCTCCCAGACCAAGGGAAGACTGATGACAAGGACATTCTGCCAGAGCCGAAAGAGAGAGAAAGCCTTCCCCTGGAGCCAGTGCCCTGAGTTCAGACTTCTAGCCTACTGGACTGTGAGCGAATAAACTTCTGTTTGTTAAAGCCATCCACTTGTGGCATTTCTGTTATAGCAGCACTAGATGACTAAGACAATTAGAATCACCCTTAACCACACCCCCTCCCCTGCCGCCACCTCGTGGTAGAATTCTTTCCTTCCTTGCAGGTAGGCTGCTTTGCAAGGATTATATCATACATCACATCCAGTTTGTAGCAATTGTTATTTTGTAAGTATTTGGCTGTGTCATTGTCATAATTAAGATTGTGTGTCACCTTGGCTGGGCCATGATTCTCAGTGGTTTGGCAGTTATGATGTAGTTTGGCAGCTACGTAATGATGTAATCACCTCCATAATGAGATCTCATGTCATGTAATCACCTCCATGATGAGATCGGCTACAAGCAGCCCATCAGTTGAAAGGGAGTTTCCTTGGGGGTATGGCCTGCATCCAATATACGTGGACTTTCTGGCAAAGCTCGTGGGCTTTTGCTTGTTCTGGATCCTGTATCTGGCTCCTGTTCATCTGACTTACAGTTCTTGGGACTTGAGTAAGTAGCTTACCCGCCAAACTTGGGATCTGTTGGCCTCCACAGCCTGTGAGCCAGTGACCTGCCTGTCAGCTTACCTGCTCATCTTGGGTTCGTCAGCCCCTGCAGCTACGTGAGCCAAGAGAAGCCTCCAGCCTGACCCACCAACTTGGGACTTTCCAGCCTCTACAACCATGTGAACCATTTCCTTCACATAAATCTTTCTTTCTTTCTCTTTCCCTCTATACACACTTCACTAGTTTTGCTTCTCTAGAGTACCCAGCCTAAGACAGTCATTAAGGAAACTTTGAAGTACCATTTTGAATGACTTCTCTAGGAGACATGGTGAATTTAACAATATATATTTATCTTTTCCATTGTTAGAGACATGGGTGGTTGTTTCTGAGTTTTCCCCCATGATAAATAATGCACAATAGAGATCTTTATTTAATAGGGTCTGTCACTGACTGAGCACTCATTTGGTTGTTGTTAGTTGCCCTTGTTGCCATTAAGTCGGTTTCAACTCATGACAACTTTATATATAACAGAATAAAACATTGCCCGGTCCTGCACCATCTTCATGATTGTTGGTGTATTTGAGTCCATATGTGATCCATAAGGTTTTCATTGGCTAATTTTCAGAAGTGGATCACCAGAACTTTCTTCCATGTCTGTCTTAATCTGGAAGTTCAGCTGAAACCTGTCTGCCATGGGTGACCCTGCTGGTATTTGAATACCAGTGGCACAGCAACACACAAGCCCCCACAGTACAACAAACTGACGGAGGCATTGTACATAGGGTCGCTATGAGTCGGAACTGCCTCGATGGCACCTAACAACAATGTATACCAGGTTCTGGAGTCCCTGGCCTGTTAACTGAAATGTTGTAAGTTTGAGTCCACCCAGAGGCCCCTCAGAAGAAAGGCCTAATGATCTATTTCCAAAAAATCAGTCATTGAAAACCCTATGGAGCACAGTTCTGCTCAGACACACATGGGGTTGCCATGAATCAGAACTGACTCGACGGCAACTTCTTACTGGTTATATACCAGGCTGTAGACTAAAACAAAACAAAAACTAGAAAATAGTGATAAACAAGACAGACTTGGTCCCTGCCCTTGGGGGGCAGGCCAGTGGAGGAGAGGAGAGGGAAAACTAACGCAGCGATGACAATCCAGACGAATGATGCTCCCTTGGGCTGTATTAGAGGCAGTGGAATCCTGAGCAGAGGTGGGCGAGCCCTGCATTCCTGGAGAAAGTGACTCTCAGCTGGGACCAGAAGATTGCAAGTTGGTTAAGCCAGGAGTGGGAGGGAAAGGCCCAGTATAGAGAGCAAGAGCACGTGGAAAGCTCTAGAGGTTAAAGATAAGTCATCATCAGAGACCTGAAGGAAGCAAGAGATGGTGGAGTGGACCCTGTGCGGTGGGAGTAATGAAAGAGGGGCCGGCTAAGAAGGGCATTGAAAGCTGTGTTCAGGAGTTGGCTTTTTATAGTGAGGGCAGTTCGGAACACCCCTTTTATTAGTGGGGGTGCTTCATGGTCAGACTTCTGTGAAAGACAAGTCACCCTCACTGCCATGTGGGGGGCAGATTGGAGGGGACACCATGCAGGCAAGGACGCCAGTGAGTGACATGTGCCATGGGCAGTGGAGAGGGGGGCTTGGGCCTGGGGTCCCCTGGAGACCAAGCTGGAGAGCTGGCCTGGCCTGGCATGGGGATGGCTGAGTCAGAGTCCACAGGCCCGTCAGCCCCTCCTCCTGCCCACCTGCCCCAGACAGGAGTTAACAGAGCAGGCTGCACAGCTAATTAGGTTCAGGTGCTCGGCCCCCTGGACTCTGTGGCGAGGGGGCGGGCAGTGGAGGGCCCCGCACCCTGCAGGGTCAGGTCTCTGATCAGTTCTGGGCCCTGAGCTCAGGTTGGGGAAAGGGGGGTATTGGTGGAGGGACAAGGTGGATGGGGAGGGAGGGAACGGGGGAAGGAGCTCCTTGCTGGGACTGAATCTGTTCGCTGTGCTGTGTGTCTGTGGATCTGGGTGTGCGTGTTAGCTGCGCGTGTGTGTGTGTCCACCTGCTATTAGTGATATGAGTCTGTGCCCTTGTGGATGTGGTCCTGTGTCAGCCTGCATGTGTGTGCACATTTGCATGTATGAATCTTTATGTGTGTGTGTGAGTCCATGGTTATGGGAGTGTGCTTGCAACAGTGTGCATGTTTGTGCGCTCATGTATATCTGAGTGTGTATGCAGTCTCACTTAACTCCTGGGTCTGACCAGTGCCTCTCCTCTGGGAGAGATGAGGAGGGTGAGAATTTGCTGCCCAGCAGCCTCACCCCCGGGATCACCAAGCTTGTCCCCACCCCCAGCAGTACCTGTGTGATGCCCTCCCACCGAACTGCACCAGGCTGAAAGCTGACTTCTTCCAGCTTCTTTGTCCAGCCACCCCACAACCTTGTTTCATCTGTGAAGAGTCAGGCTCCGAGGTGGGGCAGGCCAGGGTCCCTGAGGCAGAAGCAAGTCAGGCTCACATGTATACACACGCACACCCAACACATGTGCACACCATAAACCAAACCAAAAGCCTAACCCATTGCCATCGAGTCAATTCCAACTCATCGTGACCCTATAGGACAGAGTAGAACTGCCCCATAGAGTTTTCAAGGAGCGCCTGGCGGATTCGAACTGCCTGGGTAGCAGCCGTAGCACTTAACCACTACGCCACCAGGGTTTCCTGTGCACACCTTGCATAAGTGCAAATATGCACATTCACGTCCTCTGGGCACTGGCTCAACAGAGGCAGAAAGAGTCAAGTAGGGTACAGTGTGTCCAAGAGGTCAGGCGCCCTGTCCTGTGTCTAGCATCCTGCATCCTGTGGCTGGTCCATATGCAGTGGGAGTACATGGGGTCTGGCAAAGAGGCAGATTTCTGTATGTAGAGTGCACATGGGTACCCTCATCAGTACACTGTGGCACAAGAACACATAAAAACTTCTTTGTATGTCCATGTGACTGTGTGGATAATCACCCCATCACATGACACTCTATGCCTGGGCACCTCCCTACATACTCAGAGCAGCTGTGGTTGTTTGGGTCTGCTCATGAGTACAGGGGACAGAGCAAGGGCTGTACAGCCAGGCAGGCCCAGTTCTGCCATTTAATTGTCAGTGTGACCTTGGGCAAGTCACTTAACCTCTCTGAGCCTCAGGTGAAGGGAATATAAAACAGAGATGATAATCACGCCTACCTCACAGAGTTATGATGAGAATTACAGGTACAAATTCATTCATTCAACAGACATTTATTGAGTGCTTACTAAGTGCTAAAGGAGTTCTGGTGTGCATTGGTTAAAGTGCTCAAATGCTAACCAAAACATCAGCAGTTCAAACCCACCAGCTGCTTCACGGGAGAAAGATGTGGCAGTCTGATTCCATAACAATTACAGCCCTAGAAACTCCATGGGGGCAGTTCTACCCTGTCCTACAGGGTCAGTATGAGTCAGAATCTACTCAACAGCAACGCGTTACCATGTGCCAGGCACTGTCCTAGGCACTGAGGATACAACAGTGAACAAAACTGAGAAAAATCTCCGCCTACATGAACTTTACATTCTGGCTCATACATACTGTTATGGATTGAATTGTGTCCCCTCAAAAAAATATGTATTGAAACACAGGGCAAAATTAAAAAAGAAAGTGTTGTAAATCCTAACCACATCCATTGCCATCGAGTCAGTTCCAACTCATAGCAACCCTATAGGACAGAGTAGAACCGCCTGCCCCACAGGGTTTCCAAGGCTGTAATTTTTAAGAAAGCAGACTGCCACATCTTTCTCCTGCAGAGCAGGTGGTGGGTTTGAACCACTGACTTTCTGGTTAGCAGCCAAGCACTTAACAAATGCATCACCAGGGCTCCTTCCTAATCCCTATACATGTGAATATGATCCCTTCTGGGAATAGGGTTTCCTTTGTTATGTTAATGAGGCCATATCAGTGTAGGGGGGTGTGTTTTAAACCAATAGCCTCTGAGATACGAAAAGAGCAGATTTGGCACAGAGAAGGCAACACAAACGGAGGGGAAGATCACTAAGGAACAGAAGCTGAAAAGAGATAAGGACCTTCCCCAAGAGCTCACAGGGAGAGAAAACTTTCCCTAGAGCTTGAATTCAGACTTCTAAACCATGAGAAAATAAATTTTCGTTTGTTAAAGCCACCCCCTTGTGGTATTTCTGTTATAGTGGCGCTAAGAACTTAAGACACATACTACCAACATATGCATTGCCCTCATGCCATGCCTGGCACACAATGAGTACCCAATAAATTCTAACTTCTTACCCTCTCCTCCCATCTGATACTCTTCCCGGGTGAGGACCAGGCAGTGCCTCCTCCTCTCTCCTCCCTCCACCCTCTGCAGTTCACGACTCCTGAATAACTTGCAGAAGCCTCCAGCTCCTCCTTGAAGGGTAGGAAGGGGGTGGGTGCATGGCTACAAACACTGCAGTTGTGCAGTAATTAAAAGCATAGCAGTAGCAAGCGCTGCCCTTGACCTTGGGGTAAGAGGGGAAGAAGGCTTTATGTCCTGATGGCCCCGCTTGTAACTGGCAGGAGAGCCCCATCGGAGGGCACTGGGCAGCTCCAAGCTTTGCCATCACACCACTGTCACCATCACCATCACCTGTGATCAAGGGACATCCCCCCACCCCACACACATACCACCAGAGGCCTGTAGTCCTTAGGATACAGAAGTCTGACAGGAAAATTGGAAGATCCTGGAGATCTCAAGAGGGAAGGCAAAAGGGTGGTGTCTGACCTTGGGGAAATGCCACCCATCCTCATCCAGACAGGACTCCCCCACTGAGGTGGAGGCTCAATGGGGAGTCTTTGCTGAAGGAGGGACTTCCCAAGGGCTGCAGCCTGCCCTGAGTGGGGACAGGCCACCTGGCTCCAGGACTGAGTCACCAAATGTTCACCACACACCCCTGTGCTCCAGGCCCTTGGTGGCCACTCTCTTCATGGGTCCTCACCACAAAGTCTATATTCCACCTGGTTTTCAGGGGAGAAAGCAAAGCTCACAGAAGTTACATGCTTTGCCCAAATCACAGAGCAAGTCAGCTGCTGAGAGGACCTGAGGTCAGGTGTGTTCTGTCTGACTCCAAGCCAGCGACACATGAAGGAAGAGAGGCCAGTTGGCCCAAGAGCCAAAAGCGTAGCAGGGGAGGAGAGGGAAGCTGGGGAGGCTCTGGGAAGTGGGGCTCTGACTCAGGCCCCCCAACACACACATATGCTGAGCTGGCTGGCAGGGAAGGGGGTTCCCCAGCTGCTCCAGGGCTTATCTCTGGGGCAATCTAATACAAGGAAAATCCCTTCCCCCATCTGCTCTGGGGAGCCTAGGGTAGGGGAGTGGGGACTGTGACTCACAGACGGCTGGAAGGTCAGTCATACCAGGTGCGTGGCATCTGAGGGAGGCGTGGTGAGTCCTTCAGGACACTCTTCTCCCTCACTGGTTCTCATGAGCGTCTCAGCCCCACAGCAGTATGTCTTACCGGGACTCAGGGGGCCTGGTGGAGGGGTCAGCTGAGCCCCCCTGGAGTACCCCAGTCAGGAGAGGTCCCAGGATGGTCTAACTGAGCCATGAAGGAAGCCACCTGTGGCTGGCGGGAACTGGGAGTGGAAGGGGGAGGGCAGTGAGAGATGAATTCTTTTCCCAAGCTCATGGCTCAGGTCTGGGTGCTGGGGTTGGTAGACAGGAGTTGCCACTCAGTGAACTATCTAGGCAGAGGAATAATCACCCTGACCCTTCACCCCACTGTCTCTCCCCTTCCCCCCAGAACCTCCCCTTTTCATTCAGAGCGGTTCCAGAGTTTCTCCAGAAGTGGGGTGAAGTGGGGAGGATTCCTGAAGGCACTAGGAGAGGTGTTTATCATCCCCACCCTTCCCACCCCAGGCCCCCAGAGTCAGGTAAGGCTGGTCCCCCTGCCATCACAGCCTCCAGCCTGCCCAGAAGCCAGGTGGTTGGCTTCCTTCCATAGCGCCCACCAGCATGTCTCGCCCTGGTCCCTAATAACCCGGGCCCCACCCTTGTTCCCAGCCCCTTCCCAGCACATTGCGGTGTGTGGAGCTGAGCGTCAATGTGGGAATGAGCTGAGAAAAGGTGGGCGCAAGGGAAAGCGTGCACTGTGGGACTGTGTGTGCAAGCATGTAGGTAAGCGAGTGTTATGGAGTGTGTATGTGGGAGGTTTGGCTTCCACATACGTGTGCATTTGTTCACGTATGTGTGTGTTAGATGGGTTACTAAACACGTATGCATATGCAGCTGTGTGCATATGTGCGCACGGGTCAAGAGTCATAGAACCTCAAGGTTCCCAGGGACTCTAGAGGGCTTTCAATCCCGCCCTGTGCCTGTGCATTTAGTGTAGGATCAGATATGTGTGCGCAGTGTCTGTGCGTATGTGAGGGTGGCTATCTCACCATCACCTGCCTTCTGGAGCTCCAGCTCCCTTCCAGACCCCATGCCAGGTGCTTAACACATGAGATTTTAACCAGCACGATAGCCCTATGAGGTAAGGAAGGTGATGAACCCACAAGGAAACAGGCTCAGAGACTTGGGCAAGGTCACAAGACTCAGAAGGGTCAGAGTCTAGACTGGAACCCAAGACTTGGTCCCAGGCCACCCTCTGGCACTGTGATGCTCACGTGTGGGCATGCCTCTGTGCGGGTGTTCAGGTGGTAGAGGACCTGGGGTGGGGAGGTGGTGTGAGGCCCTGTAGGGGACAGGTGTCAGGAGGGGCACAGGTGTGAGGGTCTGGGTGTTAGGGTGTGCCTTCAGATGAGTGTGTAGATTTGGTGAATCGAGGTTTGAGTGTACGCATGGAAGCTGTGGCAAGTGTGGGAATACGTGTACCAGCCAGTGTGTGTGTTGTCTGGGTGTGGACGAGGATGAGGGAGTGCATGGGGAGGGTCTGCGGGGGGCAGGGAGAGAGAGGAAGTGGATGTGCTAGTCGGTGTGCATCTCAGTAGGGTGTGGGAAACGCATTGAGTTCTCTCCTTTTTTCTTTCTCTTCTCTGACTTCAACCAGGAACAGATGTCTGAGCAGGCTGACGAATTGGAAACATCTGAAACAACTGTCCACATTGAAGTATAATAAATAGACCTTTCATCACATTCCCCGGAAGGGGGTCGCTAGGGACAGCTCCAGGGAGCATTTAGAGGGGCTGGGGGTTAAGAGTGACCCGAGGATGGATGGGTAGAAGGACAGACTGGCCTTCCCTTCTCTCAGGAAGAACAGACTGCCCTGGGAGAATGGGAAGACAGTCCTGCCCCCAGCCCCTCCTGGTGTCCACAGGCCTTGGTTTTCCTATCTGTATAGTGGGATTGGTGTTCATTCTGGGGTCAGAGACCTGGCATCTTGGGAAGAAGCATTTTTCGCTTGGAAACAGGCTAAGAGTTGGCCGAACAATGGCCACGGCCCGGCCCTGAGCATCCCCAGGCAGGCACAGCAGTGCCCTCACCCCCTGCCTTTGCCTCCTAGGCCGGCCCCCTGCCCCCAATATATCCACACAAGGCTTCTTGGGCCCTCAAATCTTGCTTGACTTAAACTTTCCAAAGGAAGACACGTTGTCCGCCTTCCTGCCCCTAGATGTGTTGGTTTGAAGGGTCTGGTAAGAAAATTACAGCTGGGGCTGGTAGAGCAGCCAGGGGCCTGGAGAGGGGAGCTCTGCTGGGTGTTGGATGCGGGGTGTCCAGGCAGGCCTCACCCCACCCCTCATCGTGATCTTGTCCCAGGCCCACATCTGCCACAGCTGCAGAGGCATGTTTCTGAGGACGGCCAGGGAGCAGAGGGGCCTCGTTCTGACAGGAGCCAGATGCAGCGCCCAGGAATTCCAGGGAGGGGGAGATGGGCAGAGGTGGGCCCTGCGAGCGGGTGAGGGAGGAAGTCAGGCCACAGGGCTCAGGATGGGCAAGGGTGTGCCAGAAATTGGGCTCCAAGGATTTTGACCTCAGAGACCCCAGGGCTTGCATCTCAGAGGAGAGGGTCTCGGGGCCTGGACCCAGACAGCCAGTACAAGCCTGGCCCTTTGTTTGGGGATCCTCCACAGTAGCAGGAAAAAAAACATTTCCCTGGACCTCCAAAGCCAGAAGAAAGAAAAGACAGAAGTTCTTGACTCTACCACTGCTCCAACAGCTGTGAGACCTTGGCCACCTTATGCAAGGTGCTGGGCCTCAGTGGTCCTCTCTGTGAAATGGGAGTATGTTAGCCCCAACTTGCAATGTTGTTACAAAGTCTCCATGGGATGAAATGCGAGTACCCGCTGCAGGAGCTAGTAAGTGATCAATGCTCCATTCAACAAATATCCGCCTAGGGTTTACTCTGTGCCAGGCCCTGGGCTAGACCCTGGAGCTTGCCTAGACATCCTGCCCTCCAGGCTTTTGCACATGCTGTTCCCTCTGCCTGAGACACCATTCCTCCCCCTCTTCTCCTGTCTACTCCTACTCACCCTTCAGGTCTCGCCTGGAATGCCCCTGCCTCAGGAGACCTGTCCCTGAACCAGGACCTAGATAAGGGCCTCCTTCCTTGTGCTCCCCTGAAATCCTGTGTTTTCCCGTAACAACAGCCATCACTCATGGTTGTGATCACTTGATCTGGGATGATGTGCCCACCCCCAGACGCTGCGCTCGTTGAGGGCAGGCGTGTGTCCCCAGTGCCTCTCAGCATCTGCGTGTGGTTGTTCTGGTGTTTTCAGCTAACGCTGACTTGGCACTTACTTTGTGCAGGTGGTGCTCGATGAGTTTTACACATAATAACTCACCTAATCTTCCCAAAGGGACAGTTGCTTCCTTCCATGAGGAAGACACTATTATTATCCATACTTTGTTGTTGTTTGTGATTCCGACTCATACTGACCCTATGTGACAGAGTAGAACTGCCCTGTAGGGTTTTCTAGGCTGTAATCTTTATGGAAGCAGATCACCAGGTCTTTCTCCCACGGAGCTGCTGGGCGTGTTTGAACTACCAACCTCTTGGTTAGCAGCTGAGTGCTTAACCCCACCAGGGGTCTTATCCATATTTTAGAGAGGATAATAAATTGTCCCAGGTTATGCTGCTAGTAATGAATGAATGAATGAACAAACGAACAAACAAATGAAAGAATGGACATAAAAGAAGCTCACTGTCTAGTGAGAGAGGCAGGTAATTGGTTCTAATAAAGTGACAAGTCCAGGACCTGGAGGAGCCCCGAGGAACGGCTCCAACCAAGAAATGCATAAAAGGAATAAATTCCTGGAGCCCATGTGACCTAGAGTTTAGGCCTCAGGCCCCAAGAAAGGCAAGTCTTGTTCCAGCTCATTCTCAAGGTGTCCGTTCTGGTCTCTCTAGCCCTGGATGCAATGGGACCTCTCCTCCTTTGCACAATTCGGGCCTTCCAGATCCCCTCCCTCAAAGCCGAGGACTCCCCCGAGAAGGCATTCTGCCCAACCTAGGGGACCACATCAGCCATCCTCAGGCTCAAGATCCCCAACCTGCTCTGGCCTTGGTCCCTGCCCCCTTATTTTCCCTGTCTGCTGAGGGCATCATGCGGACAGAGCGGCTGGGCCTCTTGCTCCTCCTCCTTTTGTTTAAGCAAACAAATAAACTGAATGTTCTCAGCTTGGACTGGGCAAGGTGTTCTCCTAATCCAAACCAATGCTTCTCTTTGGAAAGGGCCCCCTAGGAATCTCCCTTCCCTCCCACCCTTGAGCCCCTTCCCTTTGAGAGCCAGCCTGGGGCTCCAGCACCTGAGGTTTTGAGTCACCAGAGGTGGTTCCCAAAGGGCCAGATCAACAAGGTCCATCTGCAGTATGCAGAAGAACAAAAGTCAGCTGTCACCAGAACTCCTTGACCGGAGGCATCCTGGGCCTTGGACGCAGGACCAAGGGCTCGGTCTGTCCCTGGGTGATGTGGCAGTGGCTGGGGAGGGCCGGCAGAGGGTCTGCCCAGGCAGGGGCTGGACAAGTTGCACTTTCAGGGTTCCTCCCAGCCCTGGAACCCTAGGGTCCTTTGCATGTAACCCTGCCCTGAAAATGAGGATGCGCCTAAGTGTGTCCGCCACAGTGTGCCTGAGCCATGTGGGTAAGTGTTAGTGTGTGTGTCTGTGAGTGTGCGCAGTGACATGTGCATGCCTGAGTGTACACACAGAGTGTGTCTGAGTGTGTAAGTGATTCTAAGTGCCTCTATAAACAGTGGGGCTGTCTCTGTGTGTACACAGTGTGAGTACGTGGCATTTGTATGTGACTGCAAGTACAGACATCTGTGTGTCAGTGTAACTGCACGCATGCGTGCATGTGTGTTCACGTCAGAACTGGGAGTGACGGTCTCACGTGGGCCTCTGTGTGGCTGTGTGACTGTGGCAGTGTGTTTGTGTGCAGTGGGAACTGATGGGGCGCTTTGGTGCCTGACATTCACACCCTGCCCATCCCTGGTGGCCCCTGCCTCACTCAGGGCCTGGCTCAGACTCTGAGAGAGGATTTCGGAACATTTGCAAAGGCGGCATCCTGGCCCCTCGAAATCACCCGGATAGACGGCTGGGTGGGGAGGAAACCAGAGACTTGGGAGGCTCCTGTGGGCCTAACTCGGTTACACGCTCATTACACAGCTCTTCCACTGTGAGCCCAGCACTGCTGGGCCCAGGGTGGTGTGCAGCGTGCCCCACCCCACCCGCTCTGCCACCCCCGTGCAGTCCTGGGTGGGTGTAGGACAAGGCCAAGGGAGTAACCTAGTTCTTGAAGACTCTGGCCACTGGGGGCCCCAGGGCGAGGGGAGACAGAGCACTGACCTCAGGGAGCCCCAGTCAGAGGGGAGGTGACTAGAGGAGGTTAGGGCTGGATGGCTGATCGGTCCACCAGGAAGCAGAAAAAGGCAGTGTGGGCTTGGCTCCTGGGAAGCCTGCTCCTTGCCCCCTCTGGGCGGGTCCTCTGGAGGGCTGGGGGCGCAGCTGTCTCCAGATGTACTGGGAGCCACCCCGGGAAGGCAGAGAGGCCTGATTGATCTCCCCCTCACACGAGATGCGCAGTTACTCACACTCCAGAAACCTTCACAATTAGACGTGTGGTTTGCAGAACCCCACGCCAGCCTAATGAGAAGCACATTGTCTTCTGAGGTGCTGGGGTAGAGGCGAGGGCAGTCCAGGCATCCAGCCTCCCGAGGAAGGGCCTCTGAGCTCAGGGGGAAGCAGGCCCGCCAGTCCCTTGGACACTCCCTCCAGCCCTCCATTCTCTCTTCCCCTACAGCAGGGTGCCCAGGCCCTCTCCTTCCCTCTTGTGGGGGTCATTTGGGAGCCAGATGTGGAACTTCAGCCTTTGCAAGGGAGGGGAGCAGGGGAAGAGAGGGAGAATGGCCTTCGGAGTCAAACAGATGTAGACATTGGAATTTGGGCTCCATCAATTGTAGGATCTTGGGCCCGTTTCTGAGCCTTTCTGAGCCTTAGTGCCAACAACTCCACACCCAGTGGTTGCCCTGAAGATTAAAGGAAATCATACAACCCCTGTGGAGCAGGGCCCAGCAAATAGTAGGTGCTCCCACATATGGAGGCTCTACAGGGATGCTTACCAGTCACCAGTTGCCCCTGAGTCGACTCCGGCTCATGGCGACCCCCATGTGTGTTAGAGTAAAACTGTTCTCCACAGGGTTTTCAGTGGCTGACTTTTTGGAATTACATCACCAGGGCTTTCTTCCTAGCCCCTTCTGGGGAGACTCAAACCTCCAACCTTTTGGTTAGCAGCTGAGCATGTTAACTGTTTGAAGCATTCAGGAACTCCTGGGAGGACCTAGTATGCGGTTAATTGCATGGACTTTGGAGTCAAGCTGCCTTGGGTTTCACCTCCCAGGGACTCCTATAGAGATATAACCCAAACCAAAAAACCAAACCCATTGCCATCGAGTCGATTCTGTCTCATAGCAACCATGTAGGACAGAGTGGAACTGCCACCTAGGGTTTCCAAGGAGCGGCTGGTGGATTCTAACTGCCAACCTTTTGGTTAGCAGCGAGCTCTTTAACAACTGTGCCACCAGGGCTCCAGAGAGATATAGAGGAGTGAAAAAAAAAATCAAACAGGCATGTCTTAGCTAATGAGGAGGAGGAAGAGCAATTGCAGCAGCAAGCCCTCTGGGTGGAGGCAGAGCGCAGCGACGAGCGCAGGGATTCTGTGGGATTCCAGCTCTGCCACTGATGCTCCCTGGGACCATGGGTAGGTCCCGGCCCCTCACTACTCTCTGCCATGAAATAAGGCCCGTCATGGATTGAATTATGTCCCCCCAAAAATGTGTATATCAATTTGGCTGGGCCATGATTTCCAGTATTGTGTGGTTGTCTTCCATTTTGTGATTGTAATTTTATGTTAAAGAGGATTAGGGTGGGGTTGTAACACCCTTACTAAGGTCAAATCCCTGATCCCATGCAAAGGGAGTTTCCCTGGGGTGTGGCCTGCACCACCTTGTCTCTTATAAGAGATAAAAGGAAAAGGAAGCAAGCAGAAAGTTGGGGACCTCAAACCACCAAGAAAGCAGTGCCCGGTGCAGAGCGCGTCCTTTGGACCCGAAGTTCCTGTGCAGAGAAGCTCCTAATCCAGGGGCAGATTGGTGAGAAGGCTGACAGAGAGAGAAAGCCTTCCCCTGGAGCTGAAGCCCTGAATTTGGACTTGTAGCCTACTAGACTGTGAGAGAATGAATATCTCTTTGTTAAGGTCATCTGCTTGGGGTATTCCTGTTATAGCAGCGCTAGATGACTAAGACAAGGCCTTTCTCTCCCGCTGAGCGAGTGGAGAGTGAAAGAGAAGTTGCAGGGCTGGAGCCAACGGGCTGGGTTCAGCTCCCAGCTCCACATTACCAGCTGTGAGCTCTGACCAGCCACTCACCTCTCCAAGCCGCTGTTTTCTGCTTTGTGAAATGGAGAGAATAATTGTCTTACCCAGCCTATGGAAGAAAGGCCTGGCAATCTAGTTCCAAAAATCAGCCAATGAAAACTCTATGGATCGCAATGGTCCAATCCACAATTGATCATGGGGATGCCTTTCATTCCATTGTGTACAGGGTTGCCATGAGCTGTGGTTGACTCGGCAGCTAACAATAACAACATCTACCTTAACGTGGTGTCGTGAGAGTTAAACGACACGAAAGTAGTTGGGACTATGCTTGGCACATAATAAACTTCCAAAGAAATTTCTCTTTCTTTCTCTCTCCTTAATCTATTTAAGATGATCGGATATTTACTGATCTAATCACGTTATATACTGTGGTGCAAGGGGTTTTCTTTTATGTGGCCTTTGTGGCCCTGAGTTTAGTGTTGTTAGGTGCCATCCAGTCAGTTCCAACTCATGGCAATTCTATGTACAACAGACTGAAATGCTGCCTGGTCCTGCACCATCCTCACAATTGTTGCTGTGCTTGAGCAAATTGTTGGAGTCACTGTGTCAATCTATCTGGTTGAGGGTCTTCCTTTCTTTCACTGACCCTCTACCAGGCATGACGGCCTTCTCCAGGGACTGGTCCTTCCTGATAACATGTCCAAAGCACGTGAGACAAAGTTTCGCCACCTTGCTTCTAAGGAGCACTCTAGCTGTACTTTTTCCAAGATAGACTTGTTCGTTCTTCTGGCACTCCATGGTATATTCGATATTCTTCGCCAACATCATAATTCAAATGTATCAGTTCTTCAGTCTTCCTTATTCACTGTCCAGCTTTCGCATGCATATGAGGCAATTGAAAATACCATGGCTTGGGTCAGGCACATTTTAGTCCTCAGAGTGACATCTTCGCTTCTGAACACTTTAAAGAGAACTTCTGCAGCAGATTTGCCCAATGCAATACATTGTTTGATTTCTTTTATTATTATTACTGTGCTTTAAGCAAAAGTTTACAATTCAAGTTAGTCTCTCATACAAAAATTTATACATATATTGTTTTGTGACCCTAGTTGTTCTCCCTATACTGTGACAGCACACTCTTTCCATCCCAGATTTCCCGTGTCCATCCAACCACCTCCTGACCCTCCCTGCCTTTTCATCTCGCCTCTGGACAGGAGCTGCCCATTTAGCACATGTACCTACTTGATCTAAGAAGCACACTCTTCATGAGTACCATTTTACGTCCCATTGTCCAGTCTTACCTTTGTCTGAAGCGTTAGCCTTGGGAACGGTTTTAGTTTTGGGCTAACAGACAGTCCAGGGGCCATGTCTTCCAGGGTCCCTCCAGTCTCAATCAAACCATAAAGTCTGGTCTTTTTACTAGAATTTGAGTTCTGCACCCCACTTTTCTCCTGCTCCATCAGGGACTCTCTGTTGTGTTCCCTGTCAGGGCGGTCATTGTGGGTAGCCGGGCACCATCTAGTTCTTCTGGTCTCAGGCCGATGAAATCTCTGGTTTATGTGGCCCTTTCTGTCTCTTGGGCTAATGCTTTCCTTGTGTCCATGGTGTTCTTCATTCTCCTTTACTCCAGGTGGGTTGGGACAAATTGATGCATCTTAGATGGCTGCTAACTAGCTTTGAAGACCCCAGACGCCACTCACCAAAGTGGGATGCAGAACATTTTCTTAATAAACTTTGTTATGCCAATCGACCTAGATGTTTCCTGAAACCATGGTCCCCAGACGCCCGCCCCTGCTACTCTGTCCCTCGAAGTGGTTGCTTGTATTTAGGAAACTTCTTAGCTTTGGTTTAGTCCAGTTGCGCCGACTTTCCCTGTAGTGTGTGCTGTCCTTCCCTTCACTTAAGATAACTCTTGTCTACTTTCTAGTTAGTAAATACCCCTCTCCCTCCCTCCTCACCCTCGTAACCATCAAAAAATGTTTTCTTCTGTGTTTAAACCTTTTCTTGAGGTCTTATAATACTGGTCTTATACAATATTTGTCCTTTTGCAACTAAGTTTACTCAGTATAATACTTTCCAGATTTCTCCATGTTATAAGATGTTTCACGGATTCATCATTGTTTTTTATCATTGAGTAGTATTCCATTGCGTGAATATACCAGAATTTGTTTATCCATTCATCCATTGATGGGCCCTAGGTTGTTTCCATCTTTTTGCTATTGTGAACAGTGCTGCAATGAACATGGGTGTGCATGTATTTATTCGTGTGATGGTTCTTATTTCTCTAGGATATATTCCAAGAAGTGGGATTGCTGGATCGTATGGTACTTCTATTTCTAGCTTTTTAAGGAAGCGCCAAATCGATTTCCAAGGTGGTTGTACCATTTTACATTCCCACCAACAGTGTATAAGTGTTCCAATCTCTCCACAACCTCTCCAACATTTATGATTTTGTGTTTTATGGATTAATGCTAGCCTTGTTGGGGTGAGATGGTATCTCATTGTAGTTTTGATTTGCATTTCTCTAATGGCTAATGATCTTGAGCATTTCCTCATGTGTCTGTTAGCTGCCTGAATGTCTTCTTCGGTGAAGTGCCTGTTCATATCCTTTGCCTATTTTTAAATTGGGTTATTTGTCTTTTTGTTGTTGAGGTTTTGCAGTATCTTGTAGATTTTAGAGATTAGACGCTGATTGAATTTGTCATAGCCAAAATTTTTCTCCCAGTCTGTAGGTTGTATTTTTACTCTTTTGGTGAAGCATAAGTGTTTGATTTTTTGGAGCTCTCAGTTATCTATTTTCTCTTCTGGTGTTTGTGCATTGTTACTTATGGTTTCATTGTTTGATTTCTTGACTGCTGTTTCCGTGGGCATTGATCGTGGATCCAAGTAAAGTGAAATCTTTTTCAGTTTCAATATTTTCTCCGTTTATCATGATGTTGCTTATTGGTCCAGTTGTGAGGATTTTTATTTTCTTTACGTTGAGCTGCAATCCATACTGAAGGCTGTGGTCTTTGGTCTTCATCAGTATGTGCTTGAAGTCCTCTTCACTTTCAGCAAGCAAGGTTGTGTCATCTGTATATTGCAGGTCATTAATGAGTCTTTCTCTAATCCTGACCCCTCGTTCTTCTTCATATAGTCCAGCTTCTTGAATTATTTGCTCAGTATACAGATTGAATAAGTATGGTGAAAGGATACAACCCTGACACACATCTTTTCTGATTTTAAACCACACAATGTCCCCTTGTTCTGTTTGAACAACTGCCTCTTGATCTACGTACAGGTTCCACATGAGCACAATTATGTGTTCTGGAATTCCCATTCTTCACAGTGTTATCCATAATTTGTTATGATCCACGCAGTCGAATGCCTTTGCATAATCAATAAAATACAGGTAAACATCTTTCTGGTAGTCTCTGCATTTAGCCAAAATCCATCTGACATCAGCAGTATGTCCCTCGTTCCGTGTCCTTTTCTGTTCTGGCTTGACTTTTTGGCAATTCCCTGTCAATGTACTGCTGCAACTGCTTTTGAATTATCTTCAGCGAAATTTTACTTGCATGTGATATTAATGGCATTGTTTGGTAATTTCCGCATTCTGTTGGATCACCTTTCTTTGGAATGAGCACAAATACGGATCTCTTCCAGTTAGTTGGCCAGGTAGCTGTCTTCCAAATGTCTTGGCACAGATGAGTGAGCGCTTCCAGAGTCGTATCCATTTGTTGAAAACATCTCAATTGGTATTCTGTCAATTCCTGGAGCCTCATTTTTTCGCCAACGCCTTCAGCGCAGCTTGGACTTCTTCCTTCAGTATCATCAGTTCTTGATCATATGCTGCCTTCTGAAATGGTTGAACGTCGACCAGTTCTTTTTGGTATAGTAACTCTGTGTATTCCTTCCATCTTCTTTTGATGCTTCCTGAGTCGTTCAGTATTTTGCCCATAGAATCTTTCAGTATTGCAGTTCAAGACTTGAATTTTTTCTTCAGTTCATTCAGCTTGAGAAACGCCATGTGTTTTCTTTCCTTTTAGTTTTGTTATTCTCCCAAAATGACTGGTTGGGCAGCAATCTGCCAAAGGATTGGTCAGTATGCTATCTGCATAAGTGGCTTGCAAGGGATTGTTCGGTTTGCTATCCAGCTGTACATGGATTGGCTGGGGGAGGGTGGCGCCCAGTGTTGGCCTTTACCCAGATTGGTTGGGAAAGCCCTGACCAGTGTGCCTTTACCAGGATGGCTGTCCCCCACCCCGTCCTGTCCCCCGCCCCCAGTAACTGATAAACATTCAGAGGCTCAGAGGAGGCTTCCTGAAGCACAAGAACCCAGGAGAGCACATTCTTTGGACACGGGACCCTGCACTGAGAACCTCCTAGAAGAGCTGTAATACAGGTCAAGGGCCGTAACGCTGAGCTGGTAACACTGAAGACCAAGAGAAATGGCGGCAAGTGTAGCAGGGCCAAGTTGCAGAGAAATGGTGGCAGCGGTGCCAGCAGCGGGAACTACAAGAACAACAGACAGCAGCAGTGGGCAGAATCAGCCCATGGGGCAGACGGCAGCAGTGGGCATTGTTGGCCCATGCACGGAGTGGAGTTGGGCACCTCTGGGCATACACCATACAGGGGCTGCCCATAAAACGATTTTGCCTCAAGAGCTTTTGTAATGCTCGCCTAACCCTGGCACTGGCCCAGGGTTGTCCCAGACCTGCTGATTGAGAGCTGGACCAGCAAGCACAGGGGGCCAAACCCAGCCACAGAGAAAGAGACAACAAATGCAGCCATGCTGCATGTGACCTGACCTGACAACACGCCTGCTGATACCCGGTCCATGATGTGCCTGCCCAGTGACACAGAAATGGGCATGGGTAATTTGGGAAGGGTGAGCAGATCCTTTAGACGTGAGTTCCTCCCCTATGATGCTAAGTGGGGTACTCGTAGGGGTGGAGGGGACCACTACACCCCAAATCTGTTCCTGTTGTTTACTATTTGCTTTCTGTAATAATCTATTCTTGTTGTTTACTGTTTACTTTCTATGAATAATAATAATGGCTTTCCGTTGCCAACACTGTGTAAGTGTCTTGTGTGTAGGACCCAATCGGACTGGATAGTAGAGTCCTCATCCCAGCTGTCTCATGATTGCTTGGGATTTAGAGTACAACTCATGTATATGCACATATGTGTACACGTACGCACACACAGCACACACGCTGCTGTTGTTAGGTGCCGTCAAATCAGTTCCAACTCATAGCAACCCTATGGACAACAGAAAGAAACTCTGCCCAGTCCTGCGCCATCCTCACAATTGTTGTTATGCTTGAGCCCACTGTGGCAGCCACTGTGTCAATCCATTTCGTTGAGGGTCTTCCTCTTTTCCGCTGACCCTTTACTCTACCAAGCATGATGTCCTTCTCCAGGGACTGGTCCCTCCTGATAACATGTCCAAAATATGTGAGACATGTTATCAGGAGGGACTATCCTTTGCTTCTAAGGAGCATTCTGGCTGTACTTCTTCTAAGACAGATTTGACAGCACACAGGCAATATCCTATTTAACCTTTAAAAAACAACCCTTTCTCCAAATGTCCATCAGCTGGTGAATGGGTAAACAACATGTGGCACGTTCATACAATGGAATATCACTCAGCAATAAAAAGGAACAAAGTACCGACACCTGCTACAACATGGATGATCTCAAAAGATTACACTGAGAAAGACCAGATGCGATAAACTATATGCTATATGATTCCGTTTATGTGAATTGTCCAGAAAAGGCAAATCTATAGCGACAGAAAGTAGATTAATGGTTGTCCGTGGATGGAGTGGGAAAGAGGAGTGACTGAAAATGGGAACGAGAAATCTTTCTGGGGTGATGGAAATATTCTAAATTGGATTTGGTGATGGTCACACAATTGTAAATATACTAAAGATCATTGATTTGAACACTTAAAAGGGGAGATTTTTGCAAATGAATTTTATACCGCAATAAAGCTGTTTTTAAAAAAATCCCTATAAGCCCCCAAAACTATTGCACTAAGACACACTTTCAAACTGGATCTGAAGCCACTCCAGGAGGTCACTGTTATGGATTAAATTGTGTCCCCCCAAAACGTGCATCAACCTGGCTAGTCCATGATTCCCAGTATTGTGTGATTGTCCACCACTTTGTCACCTGATGTGATTGTCCTATGTGTTGTAAATCCTACTTCTATGATGTTAATGAGGTGGGATACGTGGCAGTTACGTGAATGAAGCAGGACTCAATCTACAGGATTAGGTTATGTCTTAAATCAATCTCTTCTGAGACATACAAGAGAGAAGTGAGCAGAGAGACATGGGGACCTCCTACCACCAAGAAAGGAGTGCCGGGAGCAGAGCACTTCCCTTGGACCAGGGGTTCCTGCGCTGAGAAGCTCCTAGATCACGGGAAAATTGATGACAAGGACCTTCCCCTTGAGCTGACAGAGAGAGAGACAGCCTTCCCCTGGAGATGGCACCCTGAATACGGGCTTCTAGCCTCCTAGACTGTGAGAGAATAAATTTCTCTTCGTTAAAGCCATCCACTTGTGGTATTTCTGTTAGAGCAGCACTAACTAAGAGAGCCCTGGTGGTACAGTGGTTAAGCATTTGTCTACTAACCAAAAGGTTAGCAGTTTGAATTCACTAGCTGCTTCTTGGAAACCCTATGGGGCAGTTTCCACTCTGTCCTATATGGTTGCTATGAGTCAGAATAGACTTGATGGCAATGGGTATTTTTAGGTAACTAAGACATTCACCTTTCGACCAAATAACAGATTGTCCTATAACATAAACAGTAACACCCATGAAGAATGTGCTCCTTAGAACAATCAATTAAAGGAGACCAAAAGGGTGACATTTGCCCAAAAGCAAAGATAAGAAGACAAGGAGGGGCAGGGAAATGGGGATGGATGGAAATGGGGAAGGCAGGGTGGAAATGGGGGGAGTGCTGACACATTGCGGGGATAGTAACCAGTGTCACAGAACAATTTGTGTATGAATTGTTGGATGGGAAACTAATTTGCTGTGTAAACTTCCACCTAAAGTACAATAAAATGTTGAAAAAAATCCCTGTGGGATAAACATTATTAGCCCTTTTGCATATATGAGGAAACTGAGATACATAGAGGTTAAAAAATTCATAGTAAATTTCTGGAATTCAATACCACATTTGTTTGCCTCCAAAAGCCATACTCAAATCCTTTAATCTGAAAGATAAAAGAAGAAAAACAACGTGAGGTGGACCTTCTATGACTCCATGTTTTTGGGGTTTTTTTCCCATTCAGTAGCCAAGAATTGGCTCACAGAAGTGAGGTGATGGGCAAGGAAGAGGGGCTGGTCTCAAAAACAGTCATTCCTCAGGGAAGGGCTTCTGATGCTCCCAGTCATGGCAGCAGGGGCTTCACCAGGCACTGGGGAGTCTCCACCATTGTCCTCTCTGACTCTCTCTCTATATGTACACATACTACACACAACATACATATAAAGCCATGTTCTGAGCACCTATGAATCCTCCAAACTTTTCACTCAGTGTTTTACAGACATTATTTCTACAATTCACAGTGATGTTGTTGCTGTTGGTTGCCGTTGAGTCGACTCTGACCTATGGCGACCGCATGTGCAGAGTAGAACTGCTCCATAGACTTTTCAAAGCTGTAACCTTTTGGAAGCAGATCACCAGGCCTGTCTTCTAATGCCCCTCTGGGTAAGTTCGAACCACCAACCTTTCAGCTGGTAGTTGAGTGCTTAACCGTTTGTGCCACCCACGGACCCACAGCGATACTACAAGGAATTATTATTTCCATTGTACAGATGAGGAAACTGAAACTCAAGTAGATGAAGTAGTTTGCCCAAGGCCATACTACTAGGTACCAGGTGTGACCTTAAAAGCAGCTGGAAGTCTGAAGCCTCGCTTCTTCCCGCTACACCAAGCTGCCTTGAACTTCTTCTTATTTCTGGGTCTTTATGGCTCTATGTCCACCTCTTTCTGTCTCTGTCTTCCCAGCTCCCTCTTCTCTCTGTCTGTCTTTGTCTCTCTTTGCTGCCTCTGTCTCTCAGCCTCTCTGTCTCTGTCTCTTCTTGTCTCTGTCTCTAGCTCATTTATTTTTTAATAACCACAATAATGAGAAAAGCTCCTTCCCGACCCTCCTGGGGAGGGAGACAAAAGGAGGGGAGCCCAGGGAAGAGGGGGAGGGATAACCTCCCCTCTTGCTCCTGAGAAATTTAATAAAGGGCCTGAGAAAGTGCTGGACTCTGCTGCTGGCCAGTACCCTGGGAAAGGGGGCGGCCCCCTCCCTCCCCACAGACATCGGCCTAGGGTCAGGGGAGGGAATGTCTCGGTGCTCGACCCCCCTTCTCCAGCTCACAGGCTTTATCTCTCCCCTCCCTGCTGGTGGGAGCAATTTCCCTGGCTAATCCGCCCCTGAATATGGTCCATACCAGACTCCCTCCCCTTGATCCAGACCTGCCGGCTTTCCCAGGAGAGCAGCCCAGAGGGGAGAATCAGTCACAGAATCGAAGCCTCTGGCTCACAGGAGGTCAGGCTGTCTAGCCCCCTGCCTTCTGCTGTGTCCAGGCCAGCTCTCCACCAGGCTGTGCCCAGCCCCCACCAATGTCTGGCGAGAGGGGACTGGACTGCCCACCCCCACCCTGGACTGCTGGGCATCTGATGCCAGAAGTCTCAGCTGGCCCCAAGACCCTGTCCAAATATATCCCCTAGCCCCTGGCTGGAGGATCCCAGGTGGGAGAAGGCTCAGCCCTCCCACCTCTGTCTCCTTGAGGACAGTATTGGCCAAGACAGAGCAGGCTGATGGGAAGTCCCTCAGCATCACCTCACCCTCCAATGGAGGCAGTGGTTCCGAGAGGGGCTTAGCAGGTTGGAACTGGAAGAACCCCTGGTCCAACTTCCTCGTACAACCTTTGGGGGTCCAAGGGGGTGAAAGCTGCTGGTTTCTAGGTGGGGGTGGGGCTCCAGGGCCAAAAAAAAGGAAGCCCAGCTGCTTCCATGCAGCTGACATTGATCAACAGTGAGGAGCAGTACAGTTGGTGGGACTGTGGCCGATTCGTCAGCTAGAACGTTGAAGCCAAGGCAGATGGTGGGCAAATCCAGCTTCCTACCCAGAAATGTTCTCCAGGTTCCTGCCTGCCTGGAGAAGTGAGGGCCCTGAAGCTGCCCAGTCATAGACATCCTGCTGCTCCCAGTTGTCCGGACAGCCTCTTCTATGACGGGAAACCACACTCTGGGAGAGCCAACAGTATCTCTCAGCTGACCAGGAACTGCAGGGGGTGCTGGAGAGCTGGGGCTTGGGACAAAGCACCCACCCACTCATTCATCTGCTACACTGTGGAGGCCAGGACTGTGCTGAGTCCCAGAGATACAGGGAGAGTAATAATAATAATAGCTCCTTCTTTAGCGGGTTACCAAGTGCCAGGTACTGTATTAATGCATTATCTTACTAGATCCTCACAGCAGTGGGATGTGCTATCTTCACTTTAAAGATGCAAAATTTAGAAGTACAGAGAAGTTAGGTCATTTGTCTAAGGTCACACAGCCAATCAAGAAGAGAGCCACAATTCAGACTCTGGCATGGCTCACCCAAGACCTGGACTACACTGGCTCACCCAGGGATAACCCAGATCCCCTTCCTGTCTCAAGAACCTCACAAACCAGAGAAGATGTGAAACAGGGCTGGGGCTTTGGAGGGGGCAGGCACAAGGGGTGGGAGCCAAGGGATAGAGGGTTTCAGAGACTGGGCCTGAGCTTGGACTGACTCCTGCTTCATCAAAAATGGGAAGACAGACCAGTGATTTCACAGGCACTGCCGACAGATCCCCGCTGCTGACAGCTCTGCTCAGACTAAATAGAGCCGCCCTCAACCCTAGTGCCCAGTGGGAAACCAGAAACAGCCAGCACTCCTGCACACCTGGGCTGATGAGCTGGACTTGTCTTTCCCTGGCCCCCTTGCCTGGGGCTACGGGCAGAGGAAGAAAGAAGGGCCAAGAGATGGAACAGGGAGACAAACATGTTCCCAGCTCCCAGCCGGATTCGGCTCTGTGCCAGGGCCTGCACTGGGCATTGTGAAGGTGTGAGACGAGGCCGGCTGGACAGGTCCCTGCCCTACTTGGAGGAGCCAGTGATCAGGTGTCCTAGAGCCTTCTCAGAGAGCTGAGGCCGTGAGAAGTAGAGAGCAGTGGGTACTAAAGGGGACACAGAGAGGCCAACCCCAGACAGACTAGACTTCCAAAAGCCTCCCTTGGGCCATAGGACAATGTGGTGAGCAAAGGCCTGGCTACTTCCTTTTCTAAATCTGTAGGAAGGTAGATGGGATGTGAAGGCCAGAAAAGTAAAATATTTCCCATGTGCACCCCCTGACACACCATTAGCAAAGCACTTTTGTGCCTCTTTAAGACCATTCCTTGTCCTCTCAAATTACTTTGATCCTCCAATCCCTTGAGGTAGGGATTATAATCTCCATTTTACAAAGAACCTGAGACTTGGAGAAGTAAAGAGCTTTTCCTGAAGACACACAGCGGTAAGGAGTGGTTCTCAGAGGCTGTGTCTCCCAGCAACTTGTCCAGTGTGTGGAGACCCCTGGTATATGCTAGAGTTGGCAGGCTCGGGGGAGCTGAGCTGGCTCTGAACCCTCCTCTCCCTGGCGGGCTGCTGCAGGTGGATGGACACGGCTTCCACCTTGAGTTTTGCACTAGTCCTGCAGCAGCTGGTGGGCAAGCGGAGGCTCTTTGGGACACGTGTTTCCACTTTCACTGGAGCTGGGAACTAATAGCAGAAAAACCTGTGAAGCTGCTAATGGGATAATGGAGAAAGTATTTATTTATTTTTCAAAGGAGGCCTGTGAGGCTCTGGGGCAGGCCCAGCGTGAGGCCATGGAGGTGGGAGGTCAGCCTGCTGTTAACAGGGATTAAGCAGACATCATGGAACGAGGGGGTTTCTGGAGCAGAAGCTGGAGGCTGGGCCTGGTCGGGTGCTCTCAAAACCAGCGCTCCCCCTGGAGAGAGGCGGGCTGGGCCCAAGGACTCAAGTCACTGATAGGTAGGAGGGGTCCTGCTGGGAGCTTCCCCCAATACCTGCTTCCTGCTATCCTGCCCAAGGTGCTAGCCCCTGGGAGGCCATCAAATCAGTCTCCTGCCTCCAAGCAGGGTGTCCCCAGGAGCGTCCTGAGGCCCTTGAGGAAAGTCTGTGTACCTTTCCCTCCATGAGCAGCTTCAGATGGAAGGGGTGTTTCCTATTGCTCCTTCAACTGGAGCCGAGACCATCCCCAGGAAGCCAGCTCTTTTGAGAAATGCCTTCTTCAAGAGCAAGACACAATGTGCCTACTCTCCCCCAGCCCCACTACTGAACTTTCCAGCTGATAACACTGCCCTTGGATCGCCCAGTCCTGGCTCATTTAAAGCCGGGAGGCAAAAAGTCCCTTAGATAGAGGTTGAGCAGTCCAGGGGCTTCCAGGCTGTGAATTTGGGGGAGGGGCCTCACAGGCACAGGAGAGGCTGAGGAGGCAGGACAAAAGCCCCTCACTCCCAGCTCCAACCAGAGCAGCTCTGCTTTGATTGGTTTTACATATTGACAATCTACCTCAGGTTTCTCTCCACAATACTAAGGGGTCCACTACTTAAAAAAAAAAAAAGTATTTGAAAATTTTGCCCCTCGCCCACTCTGTGCAGAGGAAATAAATAACTCAGGGCTCAGAGAGAGGGGACTTGCCCAAAGTCACACAAAGCTAAGACTTGGCTGCAAGTTACCTGCCTCCTGGTCCAGAGCTGGTCTCACCACCCTCTGTTGGAGTAACCAACGTGACTTCGGGAAAACCAGAGAGGGACTAGAAAGCAGCTCTGTAAGGGGTGGAGGGGTGGGAAGGAATGTTTGAGTTGGCATCCCCAGGGCCCTCGTGAAGAAGTTGTTTCCTCTCTGGGCCCAGCACAGTGAATAATAGGTGACAGTGTACATTGGGTGAGCATAGCTGTGGCCCACCCACCCCCGCAGCTGGACTGTGGGGTCCCTGGCTTTAGGGATGGCCCAAATGAAGATGGGGCCCTTCCCTCCTGCAGAGCAGCCCCCACTGAAGGTGACTAGTCCTGCCCCAGGTGTGAATGCCTGTCTGCTCAGGCCAGGCTGAGTTTCTCCTCTCAATAATAGCCCAGTAAAGGCAAGGCTGAGGCCCTGGAGACTCCCACCCTGGCTCTACTTCCTCCCCCACCTCCTGGCTGGTATTCCGGGATTCCTGATACCCCACATCACGTGCCCAGCTTGCATCTGCCAAGCTCGGGGGAGGCCTGGTTGCCCACAGCTTAAGAGCTCACCCCTCTTCATTGCCAATGCCTCTCCACCAGGAGAGCTCTTAAGATTCCAGTCAGATGCAGGCCTGCTTTGCCAAACCCTGCTCACCACAACTACATTCTATTTCCTTGGAAACATATGCTTGACATTTGTCAGTTCCATTTCCAACCTGCCCCCCACCCTCACTTACTTTCCTGTTCTGGTCCCTCCTGCAGTCTCTTTTCTTCCTCAGGCAGAACAAGAGGAAAGCATTTCGGGAGGACACTGGTCTGCTTCCATGCTGCCCGGCAGGCAGAAATTAGACTTGTTATCCCTGGAGATGTAGGCAGACATTGGGAAGAACTTCCTGACCCACAGGGGCTTAGAAACTGGGACAGGAGCCAGAGGAAGACAGTGGAATAGTCTGTCCCAGAGTTATTCCGCTGGGGGTGGGGGAGGTCTGGAGGGGCTGTCCAAGGTCGATGTGGGTCACCTCTTTGAGGCCCCAGCCCTAAATCTGGCCATGGGCTCCCAGTTAATGCTTCATCCCTTTGTTTGACAAATGTTTGCTGAGCATCTACTCTGTGCCAGGCATCATGCTAGGTTCTGGAGAAGAAGAGTGAGTAACAGACACAATGCCAGCTCATCCTAAGTCATGATCAAGTAAGCAAACAGCTTCAAGATGGTATGGGGTTAGTGCTGTGAAGAAGAAGCAGGTACTAAGGACAGGATACCTGACCCAGTCTAGGAGGGAAGTAGGGAAGACTTCCTTTGGGAAGAGACATCTCAGTTAAGACTGGAAAAAGAGGGGAGGCGGTAAACAGAGGAAGCACCCAGGCTCTTAGATCATCAGAAAACAATGTCACCCAGGTCCTGCACTCCATTCAGGCACACCTAGAAGCTCAGCTGGGGTGGGGTCAAGGAGCCTTTTATTTTTCATTGGTGGTTTTTAAAAAATGGGTGGTCTAACCATCAGTGAACTCTATAGGAGAATTCTATAGGAGAACGCTGATCAAAAGGAAGAAAATGCAGAACAGAATTTCAAATTCCCATGGAATCCAGACTTTCTGGAGCCATTGAGGCTTGATAAACCCCCAAAACTATTGCCTGGAGATAATCTTTAAACCTAAAACCAAAAATATCCCCTGAAGTCTTCTTTAAACCAAACAATAGTTTAGCTTAACTAGTAAAGAATGTCTGCCTTGAGCATTGTGCTGTTTTGAGAACTATCTATATGGGATCAAAGTGACAACAGCAATTCAAAAGATTAGATAGAAAACTTAGGGGGCAGTGAGTTTATGTAAATGGGGGAGGAACAACTGGGAAAAGGAAGGTGAGAACTTAAAGAATGTAATCAATGTTACTGAATTGTAAGTGTAGAAATTGTTGAATTTGTGTCTGTTTTGCTGTGTATATCCTCAACAACAACAGCAAAAAAAAAAAAAGGTAGCCCAGTGAAGGGAAAAATGAAATCACCAGGTCACATGGCAGGGTCACATTAACAAGCAATAACCTGGACAGGCATTCGTCTCAGCTCTACAGTTTTGGCCCAGTGCTTGGCACATGGTAAATATTTGTTAAATGAGCAAAATACTTGGTCAGTCTGGTACTCAATCATGCCACTGGCTCTCTTTCTCCTCCAAAACTGCAAGCTGTCTCAGTTTAGAATCCTACTAGGAGAGGATTAACCCCTAAACCAGTCCAAGTAAGGTATTAAGGAGTACAAACAACGATGACTAACATTAACTGAGTGCTTATCAAGTGCCCAGTAACGTTCTAATCATTTTACACGAGTTATCGCATTTAATCCTGGCCACCACCATATGAGAAAGGCACTACCATGTTCTCATCGTACAGATGAGGAAATTGAAGTTATGGACCTCAGCCAAGGTCACACAGCTAGTACAAGGATGGAAAAAAAAAAAAAAGCACTTTCTGTCTATAGGGTGGAGTCCCTGGGTGGTACAAATGGTTTATGTGTTTGGCTGCTAACCAAAAAGTTTTAGGTTCAAGTCCACACAGAGGTGTCTTGGAAGAAAGTCCTGGTGATTTACTTCTGAAAAATCACCCATTGGAAACCCTATGGAGTGGCGATTCCTCAAAAAACTAAAAATAGAACTACCATATGACCCAGCAATTCCACTCCTAGATATATACTCAAAAAACTTAAAAGCAGAGACTTGAACAGAGACTTGTACACCAATGTTCATGGCAGCACTGTTCACAATAGCCAAAAACGGAAACAACCTAAATTCCCATCAACAGATGAATGGATAACCAAAATGTGGTACATACATACAACGGAATACTAGTGAGCCAATGTTGTCGTTGTTAGAGGTGCAGTTGAGTCGCTTCCGATTCACAGCGATCCTATGTACAACAGAATGAAACAATACCTGGTCCTGCACCATCCTCACAATAGTTGTTATGCTTGAGCCCATTGCTGCAGCCACTGGGTCAATCCATCTCCTTGAGGGTGTTTCTCTTTTTCGCTGACCCTCTATTTTATCAAGCATGATGTATTTCTCCAGGGACTGATCCCTCCTGACAACATGTTCAAAGTATGTGAGACATGGTCTCACCATTCTTGCTCCTAAGGAGCATTGTGCCAATAGGAGAAACAAAGTCTTGATACATGCTATAATATGGATGAAGCTTCAAGACATGGTGAATGAAGCAAGTCAGTTACAAAAGGACAGATCTTATATGACCTCACTTATTTATTTAAAAAGACAAGAAAAGGCAGATGTATAGAGACCAAAGTTTATTAGTAGTTACCAGGGGCAGGCGGAAGGGGAAAGGAAGGGTTAACGGTGATGGAAAAATTGCATTGATTAACGATAGGGTTGCATAGCTGATTATTGTAATTGCTGTCAATAAGTTGTATACTGTAAAAAGTTGAATTAGCAAAAGTTGTATGATAGATATATTTACAAGAATGACAAAAAAAAAAAAGAGTAGCTATTGAGGCTGCTTATGTACAACCAAAAATCTCATGGGATTTGTTTCCTTGGTTTGGAGGTTTATGGTCATGGTTTCATGGGACATCCCAGTTAACTGGCCTAATAACGCCTTTAGTGCTTCTGTTCTACCTCCTACCTCCTAGTTCAGTGTGTAATGCCTGGGGTCTTAAAAGCTTGCAAATGGCCATCCAAGTCATGACAGTTGGTCTCTATTCACCTGGAGCAGCAGCAGAAGAACGAAAATCAGGCATAGAGGAGGCTATGAAACATGTGGCTAACTGCCTCCATGAACAACTAGCTCCTTTGCTGTGAGACCAAAAGAACTGGATAGTGCTTAGCTATCATTATTGAACATTTTGATTAAAGATTCTATAGAAGAATCTTGACCAAAAGAGGGAAAATGCAGAACAGAATTTAAAATTTTCATGGAATCCAGATTTTCTGGATCCTTGGAGGCTGGATGAACCCATGAAACTATTGCCCTGAGACAAACTTTAAACCTTAACTCAAAATATCCCCTAAAGTCTTCTTAAAACCAAACAATAGTTTAGCTTGACTAGTAAAAAATGTATGTCTTGAGCATTATGCTATTTTAAGAACTATCTATCTGGGATCAAAGTGACAACAGCAACTCAAAAATTAGATAGGAAACTGAGGGGGCAGTGAGTTCATGTTAGTGGGGGAGGAACAACTCAGAAAAGGAGGGTGAGGATGGTTGCACAACTCGACAAATGTAATCAATGTCATTCAATTGTACATGGAGAAACGGTTGAATTGGTGTATGTTTTGCTATGTGTATTCTCAACAACAACAAAATAAATATTTAAAAAATATTTACATTTCTTTCCGTATTTTCAATGTGATTTATCTGCTCACTTACTTATTGTGTAATCTTTATGGATGCCATTTTGAAACTCACAAGTAACTTCTAAGAATGGATTAATAAAGGTACATGGAGAAAATTTTTAAAAAAGGAAAGAAAACCCCATGAAACACAGTTCTACTCTGAGACACACTGAGTAGGAATCAGCTCCATGGCAACTGGTTTAATTGGTCTACTAGGTGTAAGACATCTTTGGGGCCTTTAACTCTTAGACTAATTAAGAGGAGCAGGTATCATCCCCTTTTATAAATGAGAAAACTAAAGCTCGAAAAGTTAAGTAACTTGTCTGGCCTGGAAGCTGCTTCTCTTAAATTTGGCTCCCAATACAGTGCTCTCTCTCTTCTGTACCTCCATCAGCTCCCTAGGACCTCTCCTGAACTGGGGTGCAAACAGCTGTCTCTAGTGAGCTCTGGGAAGGAAGTAGCTCCAGGAGGGGAGCTGGCCTGGTGACTGGCCAGCCAGATTTCTGTCCCGTCCAGGGTGGACAGTTTGGCTGCTGTATGAAAGGCTGAGCAAAGCTCCAAGATGGAACTTATTCCCATTAAACGATTGCAAATGTCAGGCAGCACGGCTTGGGAGCTCCTCGTGCACGCACCCTGGAGGCTGGAGGCCAGGCCGCTCATACCGCTGACCTCATGGTTACTCCTAATGCAATTATAGCCCACAAGGAGACATAGGGTTCCAGTGCAGAGTCTGAGCAACGTGCTGTCCTGGGGACACGGCGGCCCCTCCTGCCTGAGAGATGGCGCTGGGACAGAGGGTGTTGTTCTAATTAATTGAATGAGATCTGTTCCGATGCAGATGGATGAAGAAATTACCTGCAGATGTGACTATGCACAGCCATTTTAACTGTCCAGGCTGTCACGAAGGCTCGGGTAGCCAGAGCCACTTGGAGCAGGGCTCATTCTATCCAGCCCCGTCTCCAGGCAGGGCAGACCTGTGCCAACCTAGTCTGATGAGTGATTGCTACCTCTCTGTCGGTGCTTCTTGGATCTGGATTGTCCAGAGGCCCAGGTGGCAGGGAGGAACTCCCTGGGGGGTCCTGGCTAATGGCCTGGTGGAGGGCTTCTGCAGGGGCACTTGGGAAGCAAGCAGCCACTGGTCCTCAGTGCACATTCCTGAGAAGCTTCATCCTCCTCCATGTGCACTGCAAAGTGCCCCCTTGCTGGGTCTTTGCATCACTTTGCTTTTTTTTTATTTTAATTGTATAAAACTGAGTAACACTTTTTTTTTTTTTTATTAAAAAGACAGCTGTTCCACATTGAAGACACAGGATCCAGAAGAACATTGATTGGTGGTTCCATTCACTTCAGCACCCACAAGGCTCCAAACTCTGTTCCTTACTGGAACATAACGGAGGATTCAGACCTGGCCGGAGTCCTAGAGGAACTCACAGTGCAGGGAAAGGAGATGGTCGGGTCAACAGCTGGTTACCACAAAGTGTGATCGGCTGTTATACCAGAGTCCGTGGTACTATGAGGTCTCAGATGTAAGAGGTGTCTTGGTCTGGGTGGTTAGGGAAGACCTCTCAGAGGAGGTGATGTTTAAACTGAGCCCTGAAAGGTAGGTCCCCAGGTGGATAAAGGGAGAAGGTCATACCCATCAGGAGAACCCGTATGAACAAAGGCATAAGGGCAGAGGACAGCATATGGTGCCTGGGCCAGAGAAGATCCAAGAGGAACGTTAGGAGATGAAGGAGGTTGACAGGCTAATGAGGGGTCTTGAACACCACGCTGAAGAGTATGGATCTTTTGCTGGAGACTCTGGGAATCTTTGAAAGACGTTAGGAATAAGAGAATGACATAGCTGGATTTACATTTTAGCAGAGGGCAGACTGGAAGGAGACAGCGTGGAGGTACAGGCCAGGAGGAAGCTGTTGCAACAGTCGAGGCAGTGGGAAAGGAAAGGACAGATTCGTGAGAGGATTGGACAGTACCCCCACCTTGGGCACTGATAGGCTGAAGAGGCAAAAAAGAGAGAGGAGGCAAGGACAACTCAAATGTTTCTGCAGTTGAATCTGGGTGAATTGCAGGAGAGAGGGAACCCATGTGGAGGAGGATCTTGCTCAAGGCATGGCTGCCCAGTGGACACGGCTCAGGGAATCAGGGCTTCTGGGTTCTGTCCTGGCTGCTTTCAGAAGTTTTGAGAGAGCCTCTTCTCTCAGCATCTGTTTCCCCACATCAAGTCAGAATGTGAGCTCCCACCCCTCTTCCATCCATTTCCTCCCAATATGGAGAAGATAATTGGGAAACATTGGGGGAAGGTACGGGGATCTCTTGAAGGATTCACTATTTAAAACCAGCCTCGTTGGCATGTTCTGAGCCCACTGAGTCCGTTATGGGTGAGGGGCAGAAAAGTTCCAAGCCCAGGCTTCCCACTGGGCCCAGCGGCATGTCTACGTGTGGCAGCAGATCTTCAACCATAGTAAAAACAGTGTTTTTGGCATTCACAGATTCAGACTGTCATGGTTGGAAGGGAATGTCTAGGAAATGTGCTTCACCCCTGACTTACCTGTTCTGACATGGAATCATCTCTACTACTGGGGTCAGGACAAAATTGCGCCCCCCCCCCTTCTCAGCCAAAGTAAATGCAATTCCACTCTAGGCTGGATGGAAAGGCTTATCAAACCCAGATGAGAGGAAGTAAAATCAGCATCTCCTCCTCCATATGGTACTTTTGTGCAGAATGAAAAAGATGAGCCCTCTGGTGGACTCAGACCTGCAACTGATCCCACACACACACACCTGTCTCCCACCTACCCACCTCCACTATGGGTCCTGACACAAAACTTTCCTAACTTCCAGGTTTAGTTTCCTCTGTCTCAATTCCCAACAATGACCCCACTCTCCTGTTAACAGCCCTTCCCACCCCCATCCCGACCCCCAGCGCTGCCTCTGGGATCACCTGTGCCCGTCCAGGACAGTGTGACAAATGGTCCAGGTCAACTTCATCATCCAGTATCCTTAGTGATGGTTCCAAGCCTTCCTCTCTTTCTTCAAGCTGTCCGCCCTCCCCAATTCCCCCTTAGCAAATGACCTGGCCTCCTACCTGCCATCCAGATGACACTCCCTCCATGTCCTACCCTCCCATAAACTCACTGGAACAGTTCTCATCCTACCCTCCCCCATCCTGAGACAGCCTCTCCACCTGTGCTCTGGGACTTGGTGCCATCAACCATCCGCTCTCACATCTGCCAACTCCTACCCCTCTACCTACAAAAAGCTTCACGTCTCCTCTATCATAAAATACCCTACCCAGATCTCCTTCAAGCTCCTATCTTCTTCTTCCTTCCCTCTTTAAAAAATCTTTCTACATGCCTCATTTCCACATCCTCATCTCTTTTCACTTCTCAACCTACTGCAAACTAGCTTCTGCCCCCTCCACCTCCAAAAAACTATTCTTACTGAGGTCATAGCCTCAATGGTCTGTCCTCACCCTACATGACCCCTTACACACCTATTACCCCAGACATGTCCTTCCTTCTTGAAATTGTCTCCTTCCTTGGCTCCTGACCTCCAATACCTTCTGGTTCTCCTCTGACTTCTCTAACATCTCCTTGGCCATGTCATAAAAATTGGGATTTTCCAGCAAGCTCTCAATGTTTTCTCTTCTCTCTGCACACATTCTCCCAAAGCTTTAATTATCACTCTAGCCTTGACTTCTCCAGCTATCTCCAAACCCATCTATCCAGAAGCCAGTGATGGGTGGATGATAGAAGTAAAACAGAAAGTAGGAACAACCTCCCATCCCCAATGTGTCCCATGAGCACCTAAAATTCAGCAGGTCCAGAACACCTCTCATATCCTATTTTCTGTCACCCACCCTGTCTTAGTCATCTAGTGCTGCTGTAACAGAAATACCACAAGAGGATGACTTTAACAAACAGAAGTTTATTCTTTCACAGTCTTGTGGGCTAGAAGCCCAAATTCTGGGCATCAGCTCCAGGGGAAGGCTTTCTCTGTCGGCTCTGGTGGAAGGTCCTTGTTATCAATCTTCCCCTTGACTAGGAGCTTCTCGGTGCAGGAACCCTGGGTCCAAAGGATGTGCTCTGCTCCCAGCGCTGCTTTCTTGGTGGTAGGAGGTCCCCCAGTCTCTATGCTCACCTCTCTCTTTTATATCTCAAAAGACATTGGCTCAAGACACAATCCTATCTTGTAGATTGAGTCCTGCCTCATTAACATAACTGCCACCTATCCCACCTCATTAACATCATAGAGGTAGGATTTACAACACATAGGAAAATCACAACAGTTGACAAACTGGTGGACAATCACACAATACTGGGAATCATCGCCTAGAAAAATTGATACACATGTATTTGGGGGACACAATTCAATCCATGACATACCCTAAAACTCATTCTGGCTCCTGTGTACCCTATCTCGGTAAATGACCAGCAACCTTGAGCCATCCTCCCTTACTCCCTCATACAACTAATCACCAGGTCCTGTTGATTCCACCTTCTAAATATCTCTGGAATTGGCTTCTCTCTCTCTCTACTGCCATCGCCCTGGTTGGATCTCTTATCTCACACCTGGATAGCCTCCCAGTCTTCCTCTGCCTGAAACAGCCTTCCCTCCAGATCATGGCATGCCTGGTCTCTGCCTTACCTCCAACATCCTCTACCGTCCTCCCCTTTCCCACTTCACTCGTCACCCTGCCTTCATGATCTTTCCTGGACACACCAAGCTGGTTTCCATCTCAGAACCCTTTGGAAGCCTTGTCCACCAGATCAGCAGTTCTCAAACTTTTTGGTCTCCAAATTCTATTACACTCTTAAAAATTGAGGACTCCAAAGAGTTTCTGTTTGTGTTGCTGTGTGTGATATCGACTGATGTTTACCAAAGTAGAAGTTAAATTTGAGAAATGTTTAAAATGCTAGACTACACAAGCACCTGTCCCATTAGCTATCAGAGTACTATGTCACCAAACATCATGGAGATCTGAAAACTCCACTGTACACTCGTGAGAGAATGGGACTGAAAACGGCAAGTATCGTTTTGGTATTATTATAAAAAGTTTTGACCTGTGGATTCCCTGAAAGGGTCTTGCGGTCCCCAGACAACACTTTGAGAACTGCTGCACCACACAGTCCCCCATTTTACTCTTTCACTTCATTTAGGCTTCAGTGTCACCTCCTCAGGAAGTCTTCTCTGTCCCTCTCATCCCCTCCCCAAGTCATCTAGCTATGTCATTTGTTGTTGTTGCTGTTAGGTACTGCTCGAGTCAATTTCAACTCTTAGTGACCCTATGTGAGAGAGCAGAACTGCCCCAGGGGTTTTTCTAGGCTGTAATCTCTATAGGAGCAGATCAACAGGTCTTTCTTCTACGTGGGTTGGAACGGCCAACCTTTCGGTTAGCAGCTGAGTGCTTAACCGTTGTGCCAGTAGGACCCCTTATCTATGCCATTACTACTTGTTTGCTTTATAGCACTCATTACCATCTGAAATTATTTATTTTCTTGTTTATTTCGTTTCTCCCACTAGAATGCAAGCTCCGTGAGAGCAGGAATCAAAACTCTTGTTCACCTTGGAGCCTAGTATAACGCCTGGCACAGCAGATACTCACAAAACGATATTTAAATAAATGAACTGTACAAAAGCAGTTGCTGTCAGCCTTGGCTACATAGTAAAATCACTGAGGACCTTTTCAAATTCCTGCATCCCAGCCAATGAAATTGGAATCTCAGAAGGTGGGACCCCGGCAGGCAATAGTATTTTATAAAGTTCCCCAAGTGATTCCAATGTGCGGCCAAAAATAAAAACCACGGATCTAAACTCTTAATTCCTCACTTAGACAGAGTTAGACAGGGTATAAATGATGGCAGCTCCATGCCTTGCCTGTCTCTAGCTGGACCAGGCAGCCAGGCCCAAGAGTGAATGGATGGAGGAGACTATTAGGCTGGAGTCCATGGGAGAGAAAACAGCCCTCCTCCATTCGCCGGGCCTGCGATCAAGAGTTGGGAGCCAAGCTTGCACAGGTGGCGCTGGTTAGTCTCACACATGCAGGCTTGCTGCGCTAGGTGCATGCTCCCTCATGCGTGATGTGGAATTCTGGGGTGTCGGCAACTTGTAGGGAATGGTGATGACTTCAGAGGACAGAGACAGAAATGAGGCAGGTCCCCCAATAGCACTGGGCAGGGGAGAGGCTCACATCTGCCAGCCTTGCCTTGCCTCTGAAGTGTAGCCAAGTGTAGCCAGGATATGACACACCTCATGCTCTACCTGGGCAATGCTTCCTCCCTCAGCAGTCACTGGACCCTGTCTGCTTCAGGGAAGCTCAGGCTACTCGCCCAGAAAGGCTGGAGCCAGCCCCTGTCCAACCCAAAGCAGCTTGGGAGACAAGGGTGCCTAGCAGGAGCTCCTGGCTTCCAGAGAGAAGAGAAAATGTGCCCAGCAGTGTCAGGTGCTCACCACACGTGGTCTCACTTCATCACAGCAGTTCTCGGTGGGGGGGGGGGGGGCGGAGTGGGTTGATGTTTCCTGTGGCACAGGGGAGGAAACTGAGGTACAGATGTTAGGTGACTTCCCTAGAGACACCTAGCCAGGTCTGTCTGAGATGCCGTGTGGTAGATTGAAACTCTGGAGTCCATCCAGAGTTAAAGTCTCAGATCAGTTATGTGAGCTTAGAGAAGTCACTCGACCCTCCCAAATCTGTCCTTATCTGTAAAACGGGAGAAAAGTACCCACCTCAGAACTGCCAACATTTTCTTCAGCAGCCAAGCTCTTAACCACTACGCCACCAGGGCTCCAGGGTTATTGTACTGGATATTAAATCACTCAGCATCAGCATGAAGCGGAGAAACTACTCAATAAATAGTAATTATAGTATTATTCTTATTGGCTCCCAAATTCTTCTTTCCACTACACTCTGCTGCCTCAGAGGAAAATTACTTATATTTGTATAATATGATTTAAAGTTCTTTTACATCTATTAGCCTGTTTAATTTTTGCCTTATGAGGTTGAAATTTTGTCCTCCTTTCTTTCTTTTTTTTTCTTCAGATGAAGACATTGAGGTCCAGTAGCAACCTCAAGTCACTCGGGCATGAACGGCAGAGCTGGGTCAGGAACACTGACTCCCTGAGACATTCTCCACAACACAGCAGCAGTCACAGAGGGCCGTGGCCTACCCCAGCCTCAAGGAAAGGTTATGCCCTAGACTCTCTGGGAAGGAGAGAAGCGGGGAAGCCTGAGGTGGGAGGGGCTGGTAAGAGAAGGGTGGGGCTGTGTCCTTGATATGGTGGCTGGGCCCAGTCGGGGCTGTCGCCACAGTCCTAGGGTTTGGCTGGGACAGCAACCGCCATTCCCGCTGGTGTGGCAATGCTGGCTGGATCTGGGTCCGCCAGCCTTGCCAGGGAGCCCAAGCCAGGCAGGGCTGGGGAAGGGAGGATGTTCTGCCTAGCCTGGCCTGTGGCTCTTTGCCACTGGGGTGGGGGTCTGTTCCTGCTCTGTCTCACTTCCATCACTCAGCCCAGCTCCTAGGCACAGACAACCAGGACCACACCCTGAGCCCAGCAGGTACTGACAGAGGAGGAAACAAGACCCCAGCCTCAAATCCTCCTCCCGGGGGTGGGGGAGGGGAAGAATAAAATCTACAATTCATTAAGAACTCACGGAGTGCAGTGCGGGGTGGAGCCCTGGTGGCACAGTGGTTAAGAGCTATAGCTGCTAACCAAAAGTTCCGCAGCTCAAATCCACCAGCTGCTCCTTGGAAACCCTAGAGGCCAGTTCTACTCTGTCCTATAGGGTCGCTATGAGTTGGAATCGACTTGACAGCAATGGGTTTGGTACAGCTTGGTGTGCTGGGTCTTACCCTGTGTGCTGGGTCTTATCCTGTGTGCTTTGAATAAATCCATTCATTTAATTTTCATAATAGCCCCATGAGTCAGGTAGTATCCTCATTTTACAGGTAAGAGAGGTAAAGTCCAAGGTCCCACAGTCCTAGGTGGTAGAGCCAAGATTATGCCGAAGCTCAGGATCTTTCCAGGACACCATGGCTTTGCAGGAGGCCATGGCCACCAGGAGCCAGCCAGCTCTGCCAAAGACCACCTCAACTGTGCACCACCACCACCGGGAGGGCGGGGCCCATCTTCTCCAAACCAGGCAGCTGCAAAGGTCCCTGCAGCATTTTTGCCACTTGATTCAATTCCCAGGTGTGCTGAGTCCCTCGCTGAGCCTGTAAAGATGTAAGGATGGACAAGAAACAATCAAGTGCTAAAGAGAAATACAAATAATGTGCTGAGAAAGGAGGGACTATTCTGACTAGGAAGCCCTGGCGGCACAGGGGTTAAGAGCCATGGCTGCTAACCAAAAGGTTGGCAGTTCAAATCTACCAGCCGCTCCTTGGAAACCCTAGGGGGCAGTTCTACTCTGTTCTATAGGGTCACTATGAGTCAGAATCGACTCAATGGCAACGGGTATTCTGACTAGGAGAATAAGAAAAGATCATGAAGTAGATGGTGTCTGAGCTGGGCGTGGAAGAGTAAGAAGGTGGGTCTCCTTTCCCATAGCCACAGGAGGCTGGGCTAATAACACCTCACGACATACACATTTTGCAAGAACACATTCAAACAGATACACACAAAACACATGAACACAGTCGCCTGTGGGAGAGGGTATGGGGATAAAAAGAGAATAAGTAAGTAAATCATAAAATTGGAGGGCCCTGCATAGGTTGGTGGTGATGATGTGCCATGACTGAGGAGTATAATTAACTCTATCCTCTGCACCTGAGGTTAAAAAGGGGGAAACAATGTCTTACCTTTGGGGTGGAGGTGGATGTGAATGGCTGTTTTCTCTTAGCAGAGACCCCGGCCTCTCCTTAGGAGCAGGCAGCCTTCTCAGACTGGAGTGCGTTAACTAGAAGCCTTTTCTGGAAGGTGATAAGGAGCCAGGAGCAGCTGGCAAGGACTTAATGAGTTGAGACTGGCAGGCATCTCTTCAGGGCCTTTACCATCATGGACTAGGGATGAGCTGTAACCAGAAGATTGGGTAACAGGGAGCCTTTGGTAGTGGGGCAAGGCCAGATTCCTCACTGACAGGAAGTAACCTGCTTTGTGTAGGCTTGGACTTGGACTGGGGAGGAGAGAGGGTCAGAGTCTGTCCACAAGCTCTGGGGCAGCTACATGTACTAGGACTAGAGGGAAGTGGGGCAGGACCGGCTACATAATTTGCAGGGGCCAGTGCAAAATGAAAATGCAGGGCTCCCTGCTCAAAACTATTAAGAATTTCAAGAGGGCAACAGCAGTGCATTAAATCAAGAGGGGGGCCCTTCTAAGCATGGGGCTCTGTGTGACTGCTCAGGTCACACACTTATGAAGTCAACCCTGAAGTGGTGTCCAGGGACCATCGACAAGGGATGAGGCCATGGGAACGCCAGCTACAGGGGCTTTCTTCTGGCCTGGAGGTCTCCTGGCTAAAACAAAGAGAATCTGTCAACATATTGGTAAATAATTCCGAGAACACAGCCTGGGGCCACACTCAACATTTCCTAGACGAATGGGCTTGCTCCCCTGACAGCGTGCTCTGCTAAGGCATCTGTGGCGTTCACAAGCAACCAGTCCACCTCAGCCAACCAGCATTCTCAGAAGAGTCCAGGTCTTGCCTTATTTGGAGGAGGGATGGCATTTAAATTTCATCTCTGTGTGTTGGGGGAGCTGTAGATGCTGGGAAAATATGTCATGCTTGGAGACCATCTGGGGAAAAGGCCTCTGGAGTTGTTCCTTTAATTTACGGAACTGACAACCAAGAGTAGGGGCCTTTGGCAAGTACAGAGGGTGAGTGCCCAGAAAAGAACCAAGATATTAATAATGGGCTCGGTTGGCACTGTCCTCCAGTCCCCCACCCTGAGATTCGTGTGGCTAGGAAGCCTGATGTCTCTGTTACAGCAGCGGGATCAAAACCAGCTTTCAGAGCAGCATAAGCCAAGGGTAATTTTTAGCACAGACGTAACTTTCTAGTTCTTTTCCTACCCCTCATTTTTCAGTTGCCTTTAAAGAGGCCGCAGAGAGCTGAAAAACAAATCCAAGTTTAAAGAGACAAGTGCAAAAATGCAAACTGGGCAAGGGGACAGAGCCGCCAGCTGGACAAAATGTGCCTGGAAAACAGCATCTTCTGCTTGGCAGGTGCCAGGGATTTATGGTTGAGTTCTGCAGACGTTTCATCACGTTACGAGCCAGCTCAGGAGACCCTCATAAAACTCTGCTTATATGAAAGGACAAACTAGCTGATAAAAGTCAGCTGCTGCCTATAAACGTGCTGTGGGGACTGTAATTGAGCAGTGGATTTATTAGTCTAGGCTCTCCGTGCAAATTAAGAACTATTCCACACGTTTGAATCAGGAAGAGAAGAGCTGGAGCACAGAGGGATGCCTCCCTGCTCACATGACGGCAAAACAGGCCATGCTGACCGTCCCCCATTACTTACTCTCCTGTGGACCAGACAAAAGTCTCCCTGAAATTAAGTAGCTGAGGATCTACTCTTATATTCTTTCTCCTGGCCCTCCACAAATACCCATGAAAAGAATCAGCCCACCAATTCTCTATCCACTGTATTCCCTGCACATCCTCTGACAGTACTTCTCACAATGTGCTGACATTTCTACCTGGACTACCAGTATCATGAGTACAGTAATTAGTTCTATGCTGGGCACAAACAGAGCTCTCTGAATGAATGACTATGGATGTGGCAGTCTACAAGGCCCCATATACATAAGTTATTATTAATCCACTCCAAACAGTAATGGAGGGGTTAGAAGGTAAGCAGAGCTGAGGTGCCTGTTGGAATTGTCGAGTGCCAGGAAGGAACAGAAAGGGAAGGAGAGATTAGATGAGGAAGTTATTAAGGCCAGTTTCTTCCCCAGAGAAAGGGCAACCTTTGTGGCTGCTCTACCCAGCTATCCCTCTCTGTGCTAATGGCTTCGTTTTCTCAGGATTAAGGGTGTTTCTTAAAGAATAACCCTGCAACAGAATCAGGGGTATTTGCTAAGGATGCAGATACCTCGGCCCTTCCCCGCACAGACTCTCTGGGGCTAGGGCCCTAATGTGCTATACCAGGTACCAGTTTCAGAAAAATGACTTTCCTTTGCACTATGCAGAAACCAAGAAGGAGCCTTCCAGGAACGATGGGGAGGAGGGAGAGTGCCGGAAAGGGTCCCCGCCTGTCATTCCTTAAAAAGTACTGGCTTTCTCCTCCCAACCCCTGGCATACAGGGCAAAAAGTATAAGACTCTGGCAGACAGTGCCTGGATTCACTCCAACCCTCTTGGCTATGCGATCACAAGGGAGGGTAACTAGCAAGGTTGCAGCTACCCTGGAAAAGGCGTGGATAATCACGTGCCACTGCCACTCAGATGGGGGTAGCTCTGCACTCACCTCTGCATTTGGAGGAATTGTATCCTAGGCAGAGCTGGGTACTCAGAAAACCAACCTCTTGTTACAGCTGAATAGGTATTAAGGTACCTTCTGTGGCAGAGAAGGGACAGTGGTGTAGAGGAAAGACTCCTTTGACCAGAACCAAGAAACCCCTGGTGCAAACTCTGGCAATGTCACTGACAAGCCGTGGGTCCTTGCAAAAACCACTACATCTCTCTAAGCCTGCTTTCTCATCTGCCTAATAGAGGTAAGCATACTTGTTTCATGCACTATTGTTCAGGGTTAAAAAAGACAAGTTAAAGAGCATAGCACAGTGCTACATACTTATTACGTTGTCTATTAAGTCCATTTCAATCCCGCAAATGTTTATAAATTTACTGAAGGCCCTCAGACATCTCCTCTCACTTAAACCTTGCAACCTACCAAGGACATATGATCATCCCCATTATAGAGATGCGACTTACAGGGTGGAAATGACTTCCCAAGATCACACGGCTAGTTAGAGGCTGACACTGGAACACCGATTAGATGACCTGCAGTTCAGTAAGCTCTCCTGAGTCGATTACGTGTTTTCAGTCCTTCTCATCAACACACCAGCTCCTTCCTCTCACCCCTAAACCTGTCCCTCCAAATGTGTACTCGCCCTATCTTCACCTAGGGAGAAGGAATTATAAACAAGCCAATGCTTGAGCAGGTTGAAGATAGTGCCTGGCCTGTCTCATCCTGATTAAAGTCAGAGGTAATACAGTCCACAAAGGCTGATTCCTCCTTGGGCAAGGCTGTAAATCTTACGGAAGCAGACAGCCACATCTGTCTCCCACAGAGTGGCTGGTGGGTCTGAACCACCTGCCTTTCGGTTAGCAGCTGAGCACTTTAGCCACATATCCATTATTAACAATATGGTGTATATTCTTCTGGGTATTTTATTTTTATTTATTCTATCATCTACATAATTATTATAAATAAAAACTCAAAGGACATTTGAGTATTGGGTCTAATGAGGGGCTCTTTGGACAGACGAAAGAGAGACCTAGAAAGGTTTATGGGTGAAGTAGGGGAAGATTTAAGCCGGTGTTTCTCAAACTTTTATGTGCATATAAATCACTGGTATCTTGTTAAAATTTAGATTCTGATTTGGTAGGTATGGGTGGAGCCTGAGTCTGCCTTTCTAACAAGGTACCAGGTATTGCTGATGCTGATGGTCCAAGGACCAGACTTTGAATGGCAGAGCTTTAAACTGTAATACAATGTTAAGAGTTGTAGTTGAGGTAAAACAGAGTGGTGTGGTGGAATAAAGGCAATAACTAGCTGCCTGAGGGAATACTTCATAGAGATAGGCATTCCACTGGCTCAAGGTAACCATTACTCTGCCCGAGAGAAGACTCTTAAGATCAATTTCTACAAGTGGATGGGGTAGGGACAGGAAAGAGGGAAATCTGAACTGTTCGTTCATCCCAAAGACTGTATCTCACTGACAAGGAAGGGGGCTCTGACTACCAAGAGTCTGTTTCCCTAAATAAGGGAAACAGAAAACAGAGCTCACATTTGGTATCTATCTCAACCCATAAGCCAGTGGCACGCTTCAAGAAGGAGCACTAGAAGTATTCCCACTATGTTGTCAAGCCTTGGAAACCTTATAGGGCAGTTCTACTTCTGTCCTACAGGGTCACTATGAGTCAGAATCAACTTGATGAAAGTGGGTGTGTTGGCATGTAGGCAGTGTGTGTTTTCATTTTTCCGTAATGTTTCAATTAAAAGTTTTTTTTTTTTTAAGAATTTAAATAAAAATATGCATCAATGATACCAGATTTGTTAAAAAAAAAATTTTGTGAAAAGACACTGAAAGGATACATATTAAAATATCTTTGCTTGACCTAGACAAAGAAAACTACAAAACACTACTGCAAGAAACCCAAAGGGATCTACATAAATGGAAAAACATACCATGCTCATGGATAGGCAGACTCAACATT
>NW_004443951.1:19419256-19428260 GCF_000243295.1 Trichechus manatus latirostris | reverse complement strand
GCTGGTGATAGGGAACCCAAGGTTGAGTAAGGATATTGTTGATGTGTTGTGAGATTATTAACCATTGTCATAGGGCAACATTTGTAGTAACTGTAAAATGAGAAACTATTTTGTTCTGTAAGCCTTCATCTTAAGTGAGAATAACAGCACAATTGGAAAAGCACAGTCAATGTCACTGAACTATGCATGTAGAAATTTTTGAAATGGTGTATCTTTGGCTATGTGTATTTTCACCAAAAAAAAAAATTTGAGAAGTTAGAGGGTTGACATGTTGTGGGGTTGTGAACCAATGTCATAAAACAATATGTGGACTACTGTTTCATGAGAAACTATTTATTCTGTCAGCCTTCACCTGAAGTACAAAAAAAAAAAAAAAATCTCTGCTTGAGTTTGTTTTATATATAGTCTTTTACATTTTTTTCTACATATCTACAATTTTCCTACAATATTTTAAAAAACATGTATCACTTTTGCCATAAGAAAAAAGCAAAGCCATTTTCATTTTGAAAAACACACATACTCTTTATTAAGCCCCTTTACATTCAATGACTCAGGTTTTTACAACAACCTTGGAAGCTGCCAGATCTGAAGTACCACGACCATCTCACAGATGAACACACTGGGCCTCAGATATGTAACCCTGATCTCCTGACTCTGGGTTGGTGTTCTCCCACCCAAGCAGTTGCTCCAAGCTCAGAGGAATGTGGCAAGTCAGTTGTCAGCTTTGGGCAAAAAAAATCTGTCAGTTGAGGAGTCTCATTATTCTAGCTCAAAACCACAGGATGAAAGAAAAGCCTTCTTTCTCAATAATAAGTCCCCAGTTACTTACTCTCAGATAAGCAACAGCAATAGGGGAACAAGGTTCAAAGACAAAGCACTCAGAATAATTCATGCTACACCGCCTCCCCCTGGTGGTAGGCTCTGGAATCTAAAATTGGCCTGATAACAAAACCCATTGCCATTGAGTCGATTCTGACTCATAGCAACCCTACAGGACACAGTAGAACTGCCCTTACAGAGTTTCCAAGGAGCACCTGGTGGATTCGAACTGTCAACCTTTCGGTTAGCAGCCGTAGCACTTAACCACTACGCCACCAGGATAAGAATGGTTTTTCAACATTACCCTATTTCTATAAATCATCAAAGCTACTCTGTCTTTTTTCAAGGAGTCAGGTATTGACACAAATACATGAAACCAGGACCTGGGGTTAACCAGGCTCAGTGCTGCAGATGACGCCAAGGGTGATAGCAATTCTGCAGCGCTGCTCTTTACCTCCTGTCCTTTCCTTCCTCACCACTTCTGCTGCTGTTGCTTCTGCCCCCAGTGTTCTTCAGTTTTCTCTCTGCATCCATCCACTTTCCTGAGCCTCAGGGAAGGGCAAGGGGTGGCCCATGTAAACCCAGCCATGACCTGGCACGGAGAAGCCTCAAAGTCAGAAACACCTAGCACCAATCGTCCCAGGAGCCAGTCTTTAGGTTCTAGGCATCGATATTCCAAGTATGTCATGGTGCAATACTGACATTCCTTTAGAAATATCAGAATGCAGCAATGTCAGTCTTCAACTGTGCTCCCCCAGGTCTCCAGATCAACACACAGCTTCCTTACGCTTCCAGAAAGAAGGAAACATTCAATAGGATATCTGGAATAGGGAGGGAGAAAAATCCTGGCTATGGCATACCACCTGTCCAGAGGACACAGAATGTCAGATTTATAAAAGACACAGAGGCTGTGAGAGCCTCTTTAAATGCTTCCAGAAATGTGGGACACAGAGAAGGATAGGAGAGGAGAGATCGTGGGATAAACGAAAACCAGTACCTTGCACAAGGTCTTGTTCATCTTCTGAAATTTGGTCCCAGGCCTTAGGCAAAGCTTGGATGTTTGCCAAGTCTCCCCAGTGGATTGAGGAGAGAAGGTACTTTCTCTTCAGGTACCTTCCTGGAAGTTAAGGACTAGTCAAAAAGAAAATTAAACATGTTGACGAAAAAAATACCCTAGTGAGAGCCTAACCCATTTCCCCCAAGTTGATTTCAATTCATAGAGACCCTACAGGACACTGCAGAACTGCCCCATAAGGTTCCCTAGGCCGTAAATCTTTACGAAGGTAGACTGCCACATCTTTCTTCTGCAGAGTGGCTAGTGGTTTTGAACTGCCGACATTTCAGTTAGCAGCCGAGTGCTTAACCACTGTGCAACCAGATAGTCTAGGGAGCTATAAAAGTGAAAGTGCAGCTATCATTATATATTACCAGGTGGGCAGGATTCGCCTGGCAAATATTCACACGTTTACTAGCACTTCTTTACTCAGATGGCTCTGTGCTACAGGAAGAGGAATGAAACACTATCCCTGCAATCTAGAAGCCCCCCAGGGTGAGGAAGAAAACCAGAAACTGGAAAGAAAGAACCTAAGTGACATGAGAGATAAAGCGGACATTCAAAGGATAAATACATCCAGTTAGGAAGTAGCAGGGAGCTTCCAGCTGATAGGAAAAGCATATAAGCAAAGGTGCAGAAGGAGGGAAGCATGGGATGAATCCAGGGAAAAGTAAATCTCCCAGTTTTGCTGGCATGGAGGCAGTGTGTAGAGAACAGTAGGAAAGTCCGCTGAAAAGGAAAGCTGAGCCACAAAGAGTGACAAGGTAGGGATTCTAAACTTTATCCTACTAGCAACAAAAGCTATTGAGAATTTCTATGTCTGCCAACATGATTAGAACTAGACTTCCAGAAGATACATGGATTGAGACCATTAACTGGGGACAGGAAGAAGACAGCTTGGAGGGGAAGAAGCTAGAGACAGGGAAACCTGTCCAAGAGGCTACACACAGTTAAGAGTCCAGGTGAGAGGTAAGAAACTGCAGAAGTGGCACTGGGGATAGAGAGGATGGAGAAGACAAGAAGCACATTCTGTGTCCTCTAGACAGGTGGTATGCCATAGCCAGGATTTTTCTCTCTCCCTATTCCAGATATCCTATTGAATGTTTCCTTCCTTCTGGAAGAGTAAGGAAGTTGTGTGTTGACCTGGCGACCAGGGGGAGCACAGCTGAAGGGAAACACAATTAAAGGACTTGACAAGCAACTGTAAACATTCTTAGAACAGTGCCTGGCATGTAGCAAGTGCTCAAAAATGTTAGCTGCAGCTACTGCTCCTTCTGCTCATGTTGTTGCTGCTGCTACTTCTACCACCACTACTACTGCAATTAAAAAAGAAAGCAAAGATGGGAAGCGGAAAGACGATCCTTGTTTCCAGACTGGGTGATTAGACAGGGCTGATTCTACACTAAAGGAAAAGGGGGCTGAATTTGAGGGCTAGATGGAGTAGTTCAATTTTAAACTTGAGTTTGCCATTCCAGTGAGAGATCCAGATGGAGGCAACTACAGGAAATGGGAAATCAAGACTAGAGACAAGATGAAATGTTGGGGTTTGGGAGTCACTCACATAAAGGTAGAAACTAAAGCCAGAGAGTAGATGAGGACATCAGAGAAGAATTGAGAATAAAGCTAGAACTCCAAGTGGTTCTTTCATAAAATCCTCCTCTTCTCATTGAGGAAAAGCATACACACCATTCAGACTGCAATACCCTCCTAACTGGTCTTTCTGCTTCCACCCTTGCCCCCCACCCCAAGTCTTTCCTCAAAACACAGCCAGGGTGATACTATTCAAAACGTAGGTCTGATCATGTCACTCTTCTGCTCAAAACCTTGTAATCAGTTTCCATCTCTCTCAGAGAAAAAGCCAAATTTTTTTCAATGCCCTTTGAGCCCCTACATTGTCTAGCTGTATCTCTGACTTCACCTCTTATTAGGCTACCCCTCATCACTCTGATCTGGCTGCACTGGCCTCCTTGCTATTTCCTGAACGTAACAGGCATGTTCTCATCTCAGGGCCTTTGCATTTGATGTTCCCTCTGCTTGGAACACTCTTCCCCCACATATCTACATGGTTTCCTCCCTAACCTTCTTCAGGTCTTTGCTCAAATGTCACTTTCTCGGTGAGGACTGCCCTAACCACCTTATTTAAAATCACAATCCCACCCTTACCCTTCAATTTCCTCTTTCCCAGCTTTTTCTCCATAGCATTTATCACCTTCTGACATACTATGTATTTTCCTTTTTTGTTTAATGTTCCTGGCACCTAGAACAGTGCCTGGCAGGTAGGTACTCAATACTATTTGAGGAATGATTGTACTAAGGAATGTAGAAGGAATACAAGTTCAGGAACCAAAGAGAACTGAACCAAACTATTTAGTTTTCTAATCTTGTGAAAACTGAAATTAAAAGAACTTCTTAGAACAGCTCTGGATACTATCTAAAATTATGCAAAGGATACGAATTTCGATAATGTCTCTCAATATCTTGCAACCATTCCAACATGTCAGCCAGAGAGGGGCTCACAACTGAAGGCTGCAGGACAGCATCAATGTCAACTGTGTTTGCATGCTGCTCATAGACCTGAAACACTTGCTCCACATGGCTGCTGACCGTGTCACGCACCTTGAGGAGGCTGGCTCTGTGGGGAAAGAGCAATATCATGAGAAAGGTCTGAGGCTGGGTTTCTCAATGTTGGCACTATTTACATTTTGGACTGGATAATTCTTTTTGTGGGGGGCTGTCCTGTGCATTGTAACAGCATCCCTGGCCTCTACCCACTAGGTGCCAGGAGCAAAGCACCACCACCCAAGCTGTGACAATCAAAAATGTCTCCAGACACTACCAAATGTCCTCTGGAGGGAAAAATAACCCCTATTTGAGAGCCACTGGTTTAAAGACAGTAGTGATGGTGCCCTGGAGGTAAGGATGACTCAGTAATCAAAAAGTCACTTAGAGATGGAGAGGCTGAAGAAGTAATATGGCTCTCACAGCTGTGTGATAAGCCCAGTTGCCAAAGAAAGTAAAGACCAAGGGGCCTGCCTACCTGAGGCTGCAATAAAACTGCGTAAAGAGAGCAAATGCTCATAGTCCCATGCCACGGATGTGAAAAGGGAACAAGCAAGAGGAAACTGAAACAAAAAACCAATACTATCCACATGCTACCCAGCCCCAGCCAGGAAATTTTTGAATGGTAGAGTCTGAGCTCTGGATGCACATAGACTCCTGTGGACCTTAGGAAATTTACTTATCCTTTCTCATGTATAAAAATGTTCTGTTTTGCTCATTACATATCCTCAGTATGCAGAACAGTACCTAGGTACCTAGTCTTAAGCACATAGAATAATAAAGACTTGTTTAATGAATGAATAAACAAAAAGGGTCATTGTGAAAATTAAGTGCATTTAAAATGCTTAGAGCCGTGCCTAAGAAGTCCCTGGGTGGCACAAAATGGTTAAGTGCTTGACTACTAGCTGAAAGGCTGGCGGTTTGAATCCACCTGGAGGCACCTTGGAAGACAGGCTTGGCGATCAGCTTCTGAAAGGTCATAGCCTTGAAAACTCTATGGAGCAGTTCTACTCCGCACACATGGGGCTGTCACTGAGTCGAAACTGACTTGACAGCAACTAACAACAGAGCAGTGCCTACCTTATGGCAAATGTTATTATTCCATTGGTGACTCCAAGGGGCCCAGCCACCAACACAAAGGCTACAACTTCCCAAAAAGCACGGTATTCACTAGCCCAGAACTGGGGCTTTCAAAAAAGTTTGACCATGACTTACAATTATAAAAAAACACATTTAAAATAACTACCCAGTACCCTCACACAAATATGTAGTCAACTGAAATAGAAGTTCACAAAACCTGACCCTCTGAAACACTGATTTTCATAATGTGGGTCCTTTTCATTTGTGGGTTGTGACCAGCATTTTAAAAATCTAAAGTAGAAGACAAAATATCACAGTGTATCATGCACGGTATTGTTTTGTGAAATGTTTATTCCAGTTATGTGTGTATATGTATGTGTATACAGCTCATGATACAAAATGTTATTTCTTTCTGTAGATCAAGGTCAAGTTTCAAAGTTACTGGCCTGGAGGAAACTTGGTGCCTCTTAGGAGGCAGACTTTCATGGGAGTTGTTTTTAAAATTGAGATATAATTCCCTGAAGCCTTCTTAAAACCAAACAACAGTTTAGCTTAACTAGTAAAAAAGAAGTCTGCCTCGAGCATTATGCTCTTATAAGAACCAGCTATATGTGATCAATGTGACAACAACTCGAAAAATTAGATAGGAACCTTAGGGGGCAGTGACTTTATGTTAATAATGGGGGAGGAACAACTCAGAAAAGGAGGTTGAGGATGGTTGCACAACGCAAAGACTATAATTAATGTCATTGAATTGTGCATGTAGAAACAGTGTAATTGGTGTATGTTTTGCTGTGTATATTCTCTAACAACAAAATTTTAAAAAACTGAGATAAAAATTCACACACCATAAAATTTGCCCTTTTAAAATGTACGATTCTACGGTTTTTAGTATATTCAGAGTTGTGCACACATCACATCTATCTCAGAATGTTTTCATCACCCCAAAAAGAAACCCCACACCTATTAGCAGTCACTCCCCATTACCCCTTAGTCCATCCCCTAGCAATCACTAATCTACTTTCTGTCTCAATGGATTTGCCTGTTCTGAACATTTCATAAAACTGGAATCATATAACAATGTGGCCTTTTGCGTCTGACTTCTTTCACTTAGCATATTGTTTTAAAGGTTCGTCCATGTTGTAGCAAGTATTAGTATTTTGTTTTTTATGGTTGAATAATATTCCGTTTATGGATATGTCACGTTTTGTTTATCCATTTATCAGCTGATGAACATTTGGGTTTTTTTTTTCTTCTACTTTTTGGCTATTATGAATAATGCTGACTCCCAGGGAGCTCTTTAACAGCTACTACTGATTAAAGAGCTGACCCATACAGAGACTGTGTCTATGATCAAGCAGGAGGTTCTTGGGGATTTCTGCCCTTATCCCTCACCAAAGTATCCTCAATCCAGAAGTAAGAGAAGTACCTAGAACCATATGGTCCTTGATAGCTTACACATACCTTCATGAGCTGGTTTGCCTCTCATCTTCTACCACTCACTGTGTCAGCCACTCTCTATGCAACAATACCCATACCCACCTCCTGACGCATTAGCACCTGCTCATCCTTCAGGTCTTGGGCATCACTTCCTCCCAGAAGCTCCCCATCTCCTCACAGTCTGGGTTAAGTACCTCTATGCTTCTACAACTCCTGGCACTTACCACTATCTTAGGACGTACCACAACATAATTTAATTGATTGATTGTCTATCTGGTCTATTGGACTGTGAGTTCCTAGAAACTAGAATTGAGTCTGGTTCATTGATGTATACCCAGCACCTTATGCTTAGCATTCCATACTTGCTCAATACATGTATTTTGGATAAATGATGGTCCCCAATTTGACAGTTTCCTATTAGTCTATGGCATAGACTCTATACACTGGAACCTTCAAGGAAAGGCCACATGTGCTCTGTTTCTCCTGTCCACAATAATCTGTGAGATAGAGGGTCTAACAACTAGCACAAATCGGAGTTTGGAGACATGCTACTCTTGGGCACAGAGACCAACGTACAGCAGAACAAAGTGGTGGTTGAAGGCTCTGGCCTTGGGGTCAGGCAGACTTGGATTAGAATCACAGCTTTTCTATTTACTAATTGTGTGACTATGGGCAATTTGCTTGAACCTCAGTTTCTGGACTTACAAAATGGGATTGAGTGAGGTTAAAGTGAGGTTAAAAAGATTTTATGAGGTAATGTATGTAAAACCCTTAGTTTACAATATAGCTCCTTGTGGCTTTTTACCATAAGGAGTCCTGGTGGTGCAACAGGTAATCAATCATTCAAGCTGCCAACCAGCAGTTCTGCTGGAGAAAGACCTGGTGATCTGCTTCTGGTGATCTGCTCCCATAAAGATTACAGCCTAGAAAACCCTATGGGGAAGTCCTACTCTGTCACATGGGGTCACTATGAGTCAAAATCAACTTGATGGCACATCAACAAAAAAAGAAAGAAAGAAAAAAAACTACAGAGTGCTAATAAGCTTCCTCCACTCTTCTTCTGTTCTGCTTTTGTACCTTCTACTAAGTCCACCACTGCCAGGCCTAGTCTCTGATGAGAAATGTCAGAAAATGGCCTTTTGACAGAGGTCCCACTGCAACAGCTGGAAAGGGGGGAAGGTTGAAACACCTCCAAGTGCCACGCTCTCAAGAAGAGAAAAACACCCTTCTGACAGATTCACCCTTCTAACAGATTCATCTCTTATGAAACACCCAGTTTTAAAATCTTTCTGCAAACAAAGAGCACCACAGAGTCCCTTACAGCCTCTCCCCTAGCTTGTCCAGGACAATGTCACCAGCAGACAGCTGCTTGCGCCTCAGCCGCTCCTTTAGGTCTGGGAAGGCCCGAAGTGACCGCACATCCTCAAATCGCACATTCTGGGCCGCCTGCAGCTGCTCTGCCAGGTTGCTGAGGGAGGCCAGGAGGGGCTGGCAGTCGCTCAGCGTGCTCCGCCACAGGCCCTGCTGTTCCTCCACCACCGGAAAGCACTTCTGCAGGGCCTCCTGCACAGCAAGCAAAGGCCGGTCTTGAGTCATCTTCTGTGAAAATAAACAGAAACAGACAAAAACACGTTAGGTCCCAAGTCGGTAGCGGACGTACTGGGAGTTATGTCCGTTCTCATGTTAGGTCAGGTTCTCAGCCTCCACCCTCAAACCAGAGTTTCCTCAGGTAAGGCTGTCTATTCCTTCAGGCAGGAGTTCCTGTCGCGAGGTGTCGTCTTACCTCCAGAAGAGGATCTCTGAAGGAAGGGCCCTTGTTTGCCACCTCACGAAGGGTCCAGGGATAGGGCGGTCTCCTATTTCAGACTGCGAATTCCCGGGACCGAGGCTGTGTCTCCCCCCTCCAGACTCGTGCTCCTGGAGCCAGAATCTTGTCTCCCCTTCATGCGGCTGCCCACCGCTTCCCCTAAATCAGAGGAGAGATTTTTGGTTTTTGAAACGAAACCCTGAGGACACGCTGGTGTCTCTGCGCATGCCCCCAAGCGCTCCCTC
>NW_004443951.1:19400668-19419156 GCF_000243295.1 Trichechus manatus latirostris | reverse complement strand
CCCCCTCCGGGTCGTGAAGTGAAACCTCAGGCCACGGCGGCTTCTGCGTCACGGAAATACATCATTCAACCGCAATGACTTCTGGGTGTTGTAGTTCTGCGTGTGGACTGGTTCCTGATTGTAGTGCTTCTTAATGATTGGATGTTGTGGGACCTTTATAAGACGGCGACTTCTCATTCGTCAGCCGGTAGCAGTTAAGTTTGAATTTGGTGGCGGCGGTCGTATGTCCAGTTAGCCACCGAGCCGATTCTCTCTCAGGTGGAGCAGCGAGGTTTTTCTCAGTCCTTGTTTTGGGATCCGCAGGTACATGACTTACGCTCTCTTTATGCCCAGACCCTGAAGGAGGGGAGTCCCTTTCTGTCCCTTTCGGTCCCCGTCCGCCCTCCCCCGTTCCTTTGCGGTTTCCTTAGTTCTCCTTCCTCCCTGACCCCTTGTCGTTCGGTCCCCCGCTCCCCACAGCCTCCACCGAAGCGCCATGGCTCCAGCTAGGAAGGGCCGCAGTCGATCAACTAAGACCAATTCGTTGCGGAGCCGGAAGCTCGCCTCCTTTCTTAAGGACTTCGACCGTGAAGGTAAGGGGCGGGGCCCGCCCGGGTAGTGGCGCCTACCTGGAACTCTCCCTTGGTCCTGGCGGGTTGGGACGCAGACAGCACAGATTCCAAACCCCATGCGTCCGCCGAGTGATCCGTGTCCTGTCGGCTCTGCCCTTTCGCAGTGCAAATCCGATACAAGCAAATTCAATCAGACAGGCAGAACCTCCTGAAGGAGATGGATAACCTGTACAACATCGAGATCTTGCGGCTCCCCAAGGCGCTGCGCGAGATGAACTGGCTCGACTACTTCGGTAAGAACTGCTGCAGTTTCCCCAGGCCTCGGCATGAAGCCCCTCTGTGGTTACAGAAACTGCAGACTGCCTTCAGAAGGAACTCAGCTCAAATGTTACCTTCTTAGTGAGGCCTACCCTGAGCACTGTTGAAAATTGCAGCCCTGCTGCCCCACTCCCATCTCCCCTCCTTGCTTTATCTTCCTCCATAGCACTTGTCATCATCTGACGCAGGGGTAGGCTAACTTTGTCTGTAAAGGGCTAGATAGTAAATATTTTAGGTTTTATGGGTCAGCAGGTTTCTGTTGCAACTGCTCAACTCTGCTGTTACATCTCCAGAACAGTTATAACAAATGGGCATGGCTATATTCCAGTAAAATTTTATGTATGGACACAGAACTTGAATTTCACATGATTTTCACATGTCACGAAATACTCTTCTCTTAGTACTGTTTCCAACCACTTAAAAATGTAAAAAAAACATTCTGAGCTCAAAGGCCATACCAAAGCAGGTGGGAACAGTTTGCTGATTCCTAATCCAACCTAATACGTTTTACCTATTTACTTTTGTTGATTACATATTCTCTCATCCACAACCGAGACTGTGGGCAGGAACTTTGTTATATCTGTAGCCAGAAACGTACCTGATAGGTACTAAGTGATCAGTAAAACTTTATTAAATGAGTGAATGAACAACTTTGTCTGTTACCAGAGCTCAGATAGAAGGGTGAGCCCTAGGGAGTTTTTTCTGCAGCTTATAGAAATTGCCAGTTTAAAAATGGACAAATCAGATTGTGATATGTAAAGATTCAGGAGTTTCCTGGCCAGAGAAAAATCCTAGCCTATTCGCCCGCCCCCTTGTTAAACAGCCAAGGAAGTGCAGGAAGCTGCCCTTTCTGCTGGATTAACTTTAATTTTTCCATTCTCTTTTATTAGTTACCCAGGCTGTAGCCTCCTTCCTGGATAGAAATGCATGTTCTGTTCACAGTAGCTAGTTGCCATCAAATCAGTACTGACTCATGATGACTCCATATGTGTCAGAGTAGAACTGTGCTTCATGGGGTTTTCAATGGTCGATTTTTTTGAAATTAGACCACCAGGCCTTTCTTCCAAGGCACCTTTGGGTGGACTCAAGCCTCCAACCTTTTGGTTAGCAGCCAAGCACGTTGACTGTTTGCACTACCAAAGGATTCTTCTGTTCACAGTAGACATTGAATGATCTTTCAACTTGCCCTTTTACTTATTCATTCATTTGCTCATTTCTACAAATATTCATCAATCATTTGTCAGTCACAATGCTAGGTGCTGAAGATGCATCAGGAAATTAAAAGACATTGTGCCTCAGGAGCTTATGGGTTAGTGTAGAGGATGATTAAAAATTTTACACATGATTTTATAATTAAAATTATGTGCTACAAGAGTAGTCACCAGTAAGCACATTTACATAGTGCTTCCTATGCTTTACATATGTTAATTAATTTTATCCCCGTAACAAGCTTATTGTTAATATTTTCTCCATTGTATACATGACAAGATTAAGGCACAGAGAGGGTAGTTAACTTTGCTCAAGGTCTCATAAGCTAGTTAGTGGCAGAGTCTATTTGAACCCAGATATTCTGGTTCCAAAGCCTGAGTTCTTGACTGTTATACAGAATGCTATGAGAGTTTCCAGCAGGAGAACCTAACCTAACTTTTTAATTCTACATCTAAATCTTGCAAAGACTTCTTCATTCAACCAACGTTTACTACCCAAGTACTATATGCCAGATTTTTGCCAGAAGCTATGGCTATTATTGCTATCCTCAAGGAATTCACAGTCAAGGCAAGGGTGGACACTGAAACGGCTCTGAGTAGTTGTTGGGTAGGAAGAGGGTGAGCAACTAACTCGGCACTTTGCAACAACCTACTGTGAGAGAAAAATAAACAGTTTTGGGGTCAAGGCAAACCTGAGTTCAAATTCCAGCTCTTTCATATTCCAGCTCTTTCATATTCCAGTTCTATGATCTTCCTCAAGTTACTTAATCATAGTTAATCTCTCTGGCCCCAGTTTCCCTATCTGTAGAGTAAGGATTGTGAGGATTGAGACATGGTGAGTAGAATGCTTGATACATAGTAGAGCCCATTGTTGAGGAGGTGACATTTGAGAAGAGTTTTGAAGAATGAATTAGGAGTTTGTTGAGTGCAGAGAAGTATTCCAGGTGGAGAAAGTAGGTCCTAGGGCACTTAGTCATGAGAGGCAGTGGCACATTTGGAGAGTGGTGAGAAGTTTGGTGTGGTGGAACATAGAGGAGGTCATGAGTAAGAGTCAAGGTTGGAGAAAGACTAGATTGTGAAGGCCCTGGAATGTTGTACCAAGGGTTTAATCTGGTCCAGTTTTAGAAAGATAACTGATAGTGTAGGGAAGATGAGTTACTGTTAAAATCTGTAATAACTAAATAACATGTTCTTTTTAAAGCCCTTGGAGGAAACAAGCAGGCCCTGGAAGAGGCAGCAACAGTAAGTGACCTGTCCTATTTTTGAACTGTTGGTTAGTTCTTTAGTCCAGTCATGGAATCCAACCAATGGGTGCTACTGTGGAAGAGGTTCCATAGGGAAGATTATTTGCTCGTGTCATGCCGTACAGAACTACAAATCAGAGCTTCTGATGTAATATGATATCCAATGTTATCACATCAAGTTGAGAGAATTCTAGTCTTAAAACCCCAGGGAAGAATGATACTTATACTTGTCTATGGAAGCTCTTAATTGGTAGGTGTGTCAGGAGTCCTAAGACTACCCTCAGGTTTGGTGATTTATTGGGATTCACAGGGCTCAGCATATAGTCGTACTTAGAGCTATGGTCTATGATAGCAGAAAGGCACAAAGCAAAATCAGCAAAGGGAAAATGTACAGGTGACAAAGTCTAGAGGAAATCAGGTACAAGCTTCCAAGAGTCCTCTCCCAGTGGAGTCACACAGGACATGCTTAATTCCTCCAATAACAAGTTGTAGCAACACATGTGAGATGCGTTCTACCAGGGAGTCTCATTAGAGACTTAATGGCCAGTATTTTTATTAAGGGCTGGCCATACAGGCACCCTGTGCTTAGTATGTACCAAAATTCTAGACTCCCAGAAGGAAAGTAGGTGTTCAGCATAAGCCATATTGTTTGTACAAACAGTTTAGGCACAGTGAGCCATTAGCATCAGGGAATGGTGAGAACCCTCCCAAAATTCAAGTTCCCAAATACCAGCCAAGGACCAACTTTGCAAGCTGACTTTTCTAAGCATAGCAGTCTCAGGTCTGCTATGTTAACTCTTTTATGCACTGTGGGTGATCAGTGGCCGGCCACCAGTGATAACCTCATAGCATGTCAGTTGTTTATAGAAACAGCAGAAATTTGGTGGGAATACCACCACACTCTTCTCCCTCAAGCATCACTAATCTTTTACAGCACTGTTTCTTACTAAGCCCAGATAGCCTCAGAATCCTCAGAGCACTCCATGTAGTCCTTACCACGCCAGAGATGAAAACCTGCGTTGTTCCTAGTCTAACACTTGTTCTGATGTTTACATGTACCCTGTGAGGAAAGGACATGAATCGTGTATGCTTCTGGCTATACCCATACACAGAGGTGGTAGTCACCACTGTGAACACATTTAGTTAGAATGGTGACTAGAAGCCCCTTTGAAGACCCAGGAGCATGATGGAACCCTTATGGAGACCTCTTGACTTGTAAAGAATGTGAAGTCTAACACAGGACCAAGTGTTGGAGAGGGTGTGGATCATTAGGAACTTGTATTGATTGCTGATAGGATGTGAACAAATGCAACCACTTTGGAAAACAATCTGGCATAATATCAAGGCTGAATGTTTGCATACCCTACAACCCTATAATGCCCTATCCCTGTGTATACAGCCCAGAGAGAACTTGGACATGTGCATCAGAGGCATGTATAAAATGGTTCAAAGTAGCAGTGTTTGTAATAGCAAAAAACTATTGACAGGAGAATGGAAAAATCCATTGTGGTATAGTCACATGGTGGAATATTATACAGCAGTGAAGACAAATTAACTACAACCACAAATAGTGGTCAAAACCAAACAAAATATTGTTTAACCATACGTATAATTGTGAAAAAAAAATGTATGATGTGCATGTACATAAACGTTAACATGCACATATGTATGTATCATAGACACTTTTTTCTTTTAAAGCAAATGGAATAATAATGGTTACCTATGGGGAGTGACAGGGTTAGGATCCAAAAAACCAAACCTCTTGCTGTCCAGTTGATTGCAACTCACAGCGACCCTATAAGACAGAGTAGAACTGTCCAGTAAGGTTTCCAAGGAGCAGCTGGTGGATTTGAACTGCCAACCTTTTGGTTAACAACCAAGCTCTTAACCGCTATGCCATCAGAGTTAGGATAGTGGGCACCTTTAGGGGAGAGACAAGGAAATAGGACAGGGAAGGAATACATAGCTAGAAGCAAGTTATTGGCAATGTTCTAGGTCTCCGGTTGGGTGGTGGGTTTATGGGAGTTTGTCATAGGTAACATGATAAAAAAAAGTATGTTTTGTTATAAGTAATGTGACATTCTTATATATATCAAATTAATTGTTTTTAATGTTAAAATATTGTTCCTCCTATTTGATGGATCTGGTGTTTTCTGGCTATCTTTGGCACAGGCTGACCTTGATATCACAGAAATAAACAAACTAACAGCAGAAGCTATTCAGACACCCCTGAAAGCTGCCAAAAGTGAGTACTTTTCAAAACCCCTTGTTGAACTGAGAATGCTGAGGTCCAGGGTGGTTGTTGGCTGCTCAGGCAGGGCCTAACTGGTGGGGCCTCTGGTTCTCTGTCTTGTAAATCCAGAAATTTGATTTTGGCCAGTACATTCTGGATGTTGTTGTGTCTCAAGAGACTGATATGTGAGCTAAAGGGAAAGGGAAAAAAAAAGAAGCTATGCTGGTTTGTAAATCAGTGTCAAACCAGTACAGGATGGCTGAGATCATCCACTTCTGGTGCCAAATGTGTGGTAGATAATAAATCCCACTCCCCACGCCAACTGCCTCTAGTAGAAATTTCAGCTTCCCTTCCCTGGTCAGTCCAGACCCCAGCTGCTCCACGCAGCGCTCTCTCTCAGCTGCATTCACCCAGGCCTATGTCAGCGGGTACTGGCCCTTTCTCTCTTTCTTCGGTTTGATAATTTGTTGAAACAAATCACAAATTCCAGGGAAAGGCCTATCTTTAATCTAGCAGAAAAAAGGATAGGGTGAGGTCCAGGAGGTGTCTTGGCACAGAGCTTCCGTGTCCCTGATGTTGGCTCTCACCAACCCAGAAGCTACAGTGAGCTTCCATCTTCCAAGGCTTTTATTGGCCTCCAATAAAAGACTATATCATGCCTCCTGAGGCTTAGTCAGCATTGGGCCCCCAGGTGATCCCTTTTCGTCTGGTAATCCCCGACTCATTAGCCTCAGGTGTGGTACAACTCAGCACCAGGACCAAAGGCCAAATTATTTACCCAAATTATTAGAATGGACTCAGGGCAGAGTGAGCAAGGGGATTCCACACCCTACAGCTGGGAACCAATCATTGTTTGGATAGCAAGATTTAGAGAGGTGTTTAAAGGCACAGTAATACCAAACTGAGACTCTTCCTGATGTAATCAGAAGGGTGGAAAGAGGATTGTAAACGGAATAACTTTCTTAGTATGTAATTCCATGTTACTCAGTCCAGTGATCTGTGTATGCAAAACCATCTATAAGACACTCTGGGAAACATTGTCTTATAGGAAAAGTGATATGGGAAGCCAGGTTTGTAATCAGAGGTTACTCAGTGAGCGGGACTCAGGCCAGACTGAGTGGTGATGTGGACTTAACGTCATTGTCATTAAGCTGTATCTAGCTCTTGTGAGGACTGACCCAAGGCCTGGATTTCATGGCTGCCCCCCAGGGCACCTTCTCCACTAGGCAGGGCCAGAAACCCCGTCTGGTTCTTGTTCTGACTTGCCTGCCATGAAGAAAGCATGATGTGTCTGCTTTCTTAATGTCACATTCCAGTCCTGCCTCCCTGAGATTACAATGAGGTAATTGGACTTGGGTGTTCCCAGAGTTCCTCAGCCACATATTTATAATCTCTTAGGTTGGAAACCCTGGTGGTGTAGTGGTTAAGTGCTATGGCTGCTAACCAAAAGGTCAGCAGTTCATATCCAACAGGCGCTCCTTGGAAACTCTATGGGGCAGTTCTGCTCTGTTCTGTAGGGTTGCTATGAGTCGGAATCGACTCGACGGCAACGGGTGGTGTGGTTAGGCCACTTTGGGTCATTTCTACTCTTCAGGTAATCTCATTAGTTTCTGAGTTCCACCAGTTTTGCTTACTGGGGGCGGGGGTGTACAGGAGGGGGGTGTTCTGATTTCACTTCTGGGAACTGAACACACCAGGACCAATATCAACCAACAGTTAAAATTGTTTTTGAGCCCTTATTTAATGTGTCAGAGTTGCAGCTGAATTTAAAAAAAAAAAAACACTTAAAAGTTGTTTAGTCTGATCTCTCTTCCCATGGTTAAATGCATGAATTTTCTCTGCAGAATTCCTGCTCAGGATTGTCTAGATTATGGTTATATAGCAATGGGACACTCATTACTTTTTACTGAGTAGACACTAAGACTATTAGAAAATTCTTCCCAATTTTGAGCCAGAGTTACCTTGTGGTACCTACATATTGACACTAGTTTTGCTTTTTGGTGTTCTATAGAACCATGTTAACCCTTTTCCATATGACAACCCCTTAAATATTAAAAATTGTTATTCCTCTAGCTTCATCAATCTTAAACATCCTTCATACTCCTCCTCCTAAGAAGATAACTGTAATGATAATATACCATTATTATGACATGTTGAGAATGTTCCCTCTGTGTCAGATACTCAAAGGGCATTACGTTCATTCATTCCACAAATATTTATTGAAATCTTATTATGTGGCAGGCACAGTTCTAGGGTTCAGGGATACAAGAGTAAAAATAACACTGTTCTTGTGGAGCTCATGTTCCAAGCCTCACAATATCCCTGTCTAGTGATTACTCCCTTTTATAGATGGGAAACTGAGGCACAGGGCAGTTAAAGCTATGTGACCTAGTAAGTGGTAGTACCAGGACACAAGTTCAGGTCTGCTGGCCTTCAGTCTGTGCGCTGAATCAGAATGCCGGGCTGCCCCTATCAGGTGTCATGTGGGGTTTCTGACCATCTGATTAGTTTCTTTTGTCTAAACTCTCTTTTTAAAAAGTCATATTCTTCATTTTAGGTCTATTTCTTGATTACAGCTTAAGGTCACATAAGGTTTATTCCTTGTAAGAAATGTGAATGTATGAAAGTTTATTCTTATTGGAAATATCACACTATTCAACTGTTTCTTATAGCCCGAAAAGCAATACAAATGGATGAAGTGATAGCAGAAGAAGAAGAAGAAAATAAAAATAAGAATTTACAAATTACAAGAGTAAGTAGGCACTCAGGTTGGGGAATGAGGGCTAAGAGGCCTGAGGAAATACGAAGATGCATAATATACTTGTTTCCCTCCCAGACAGAGTTAACAGTTTAGTAGAGAAGATCCCATTTTAAACAGGTAAATAACAAAACTGATAATACAGGCAGGTACAAAGTGCGTAGAACATAGAGGAAGAAACTGTCAAGTCTTAACTACCCCATTAGGTTGCTGCCAGGCCTTCAAAGGTGGGTGAGATTTCACTAGCTGGAGTAGAAAGGGAAGAGACTTCAGGAAGAGGGATGGAAGTGTATTGTCCATCTAAGGAACAGGAAGCAGTTTGGTTTGGCTGGGATATAAGCTGTGAGGGTTATATGGGTAGGGTAGAGACCAGGTGTTGGATGGCCTTGCGTGTCAAACTTGGAAATTTGAATTTCATCAAGTAGGTAACAGAAAGTGACATCAGTATTTCAGTACAACAATATTTAGGATAGATGAGAGATCTAGAGACAAGGAGACCAATTAGGAGGCTATTTTTATTTTTAAGAAAAATGTGCATATTTTTACATCTTTAAATATGCTTCTATATTATTTAGTTTGTGAAGCAAAGGTGAAAATTTTAGAAATTAGTATCATTTTTTAAATTGTGCTAAAATATATATCACCAAAAAATTGCCATTTCAGCCAGTTTTAAATTACAATTCAGTGACATCAACTACATTCATCTCACTGTACAGCTATCACCACTATCCATTTCCAAAAAATAATTCTATGATCTCATACAGAAGCCCAGTACCCTGTAAACTACTGTACTTCTTAAGCTGAGGCACTGACATGGTAGGAAGAGAAGAGGTGGTTTTGAGATAAATGTTAAAGGAGAGACTGAGCAGGACTGGTGGAGGAACCCGAGATGCCTGAATGGCTTCTGGCTTAGGCATTTGCTGTCTAGTGAGCTGTGGGACACAGAAGAAGAATAGTGTTTGACATGTTGAGTGTTTAATACTTTTCCAGGACATCTAGGCTAGACAGAAATTTCAGCCTGGAGCTCAGGGACAAGGAGGAAATTGAGAGAGCCACTGATTGCCAGGTCTTCAGCTGGTTGTCCATGTGTGAGTGGATGAGGTTGTACAGGGAGCGGGAAGAGGGAGGCAGGCTGAGGATGGATCCTAGGAGTGGATGTAGAAAGAGGAGCTAGTGAGGCAGACGGCAGAGGGACAGCCAGAGAAGTAGGGAAGATGGATCTTGGAAGAAAGGGAGGGGAGAACTGCCAGAAAGGAAGGAGTGATTCTTGTCAGGTACCTCAGCTGAGTCAGGAAGGGTGAGGACTACAGAGGGACCCTTGGATTGAGCACCCAAGATATCCTTAGTGACCTTCGCAGCCGCACTTTCTGTAAAACGGGGCTGGGGTGGGGGGCAGGCTACAATAAGTTCAAAAGAGATTTACCTTTAATTTTGGCCAAAATCCTATATTCTGAAGACCCAGCCAGTATAAACCTTTAGTTGGTTAATTATGTTCTAAATTATTTAAATTCAATTCTGTGAGGAAGTCCTTACATTTACTATTAATTTTCTTTTCCAGAGCTAGAGCTGACCTCCCCCACTCCTTTTTTTTTTTTTTTGTTTAAACCCTTCCTTACCGTTCCCCTCTGCTGGGCTTTCTGTAACCTCAGTTTCATTTGACTGTGACTTCAGGTTAAAAGGTGTCCTCCATCCAAGAAGAGAACCCAGTCTATACAAGGAAAAGGCAGAAGCAAAAGGTAATAGGTTTTCCAGATTTAGATATGTGTTCTTGGTTTCACTGGAGAGCCCCGTACATCATGGCAGAAATAGGGGGTAAAAAGGGCTTTTGTGCTGGAGTTTGAATAGAGCATAAAATCATCGAATCCTTGAGTGAGCTGGAGGGGCTTCTAGAAATGGTCTCACCTTCTAACCCAACACCTTCTCCAATTCTTCTGCCCATCTTTGCCATCCTCCCCCACTTGATTTTTAATTCGGACAAGGAGAGTTAGGCCTGGAAAAACGCGGTTACACACTGCAGATATGTTTAGTTGCCTGAAAGTCCATATGCAGAGCTACCCCATAGTCAGTGATAAAGTGGCTGCCACCTTATTTAGTTAGTTTCTTGAAATGTCCTCCTAATCCTGCTAAGTATAGAATCATCATGGGCTTGAACTGATGATGCTGGACGCTAATAAACAATTTGGGCAGGGGGACTACTGCTTCTCAAACAAGCTTAGAGAAGTAGTCATCGGGATGTGTGTCTGAAGGAGGGACTGACACCTCATTTCTCCCTGAGCGGCGGTGACAGGACAGTAACTAGCCTCCTAGTGAGAGGACCAGACCTCCAGTTGGGGGAGCCTGCAGATTGTTAAGGGGCTGTCTCCTGGGTTCAGAGTTCTGGCTCTACCTTAATTAGCTGTGTGATCCTGGGCAAGTTACTTAAACTTGATTTCTTCTTCTATGAAATGAGGATAATAATGGTGCCTCCCTCATCAGGTTATGAGGGTTACATGTTAATCTATGTCAGGTGCTCAGAACGGTATCTCACGGTGCTCTCTCCTGCCTCTGCTGCAGCTATTACTGGGTCTGAGAGTTGGCATACCTAATGGCTGTTTCTTACTTATAGGTCAAGCCGTTGTAACACTGTTACCCCAGCTATGAACCGACTGGAGTTGTCTATGATAAAACCAACGCCAGGCCTGACACCCAGGTTTGATTCAAGGTGAGTCTTGAAAGCAGCCTTTGGATATTGGTGGGAGCCCCGAATCTGACATTTATCAGAGAAGGAGTGTTTAAGAAAACAGGCCCTATCCTTAGCCTGAGAAGCCATTGCAGAGGAGGGTAAGTGTCTGGGCTTCCCAGTGTTTGCCTTTCCCCCAAGGGTGGGTTTACATTCTCACCCACTGTCAGTAGCGAAATGATTCTTTATATGATGAGAGGGAAGAGAACATTCTTCTTGGAGGCTTCTATGTGATTTTTTTGGACTTTTCTAATTCTGATAAGAGGCTTTTTTTTTTTTTTCTTAAATGGATAGGCACTCTCCTATACCCTTGGTAAGAGTGAAAATTGAACCACCTTTTTGGAGGGCAATAAGGACAAGGATGTTATTGCAACATAAGTTAATATCTCTCATACCAGAACCAGTTGCCGTCAAGTCAGTTTCAACTCATGGCAACCCCATGTGTGTCAGAGTAGAACTGTGCTCCATAAGGTTTTCAGTGGCTGATTTTTCAGAATTAGGTTACCAGGCCTTTCTTCCAAGGCACCAGTGAGTTCACCTGCGCCTCCAATCTTTTGTTTAGCAGCAGAGCACGTTAACCATTTGCACGGCCAGTGAACTTCAGTAATTTTCATAGGGAATGCTATATAACCACTAAAAAGAAGTGCTGATCAGGTAAGATCTTCATGATTATAGAACATCTCCAAGCAAGTTGCAGAAGAGTGTGTGATATAAGATCTCATTTGCTTTTATATGCATAGAAAGTTTCTGAAAGGATACATATGGAAGGAAGAGTGATTACTTCTGGGAGTAGGGGAAGAAGTGATTATCTCTGGGGTGGGGAGGGTGAGGAAGACTTAACTTTCTACAAGAATTCCCATTCTTCTTTACTGTTTGTTTTGCACATGAGCGTATAGTAAAGACACTTAGGGGAAGACAGGTAGCAGCATTTTAACTGCCTTAACAAAGTTAGCTTGGGAACTAATATAATAATCACCTCTGGATCATCCTCCTTTGACCCTGGAAAATTCCTTTTGATGGAAGCATTTAGGTGCTCTTGGAAACACATTAAGCACAGTTTATTTCTGGCTTCGTGGATGGCTGGCATCATACGGGGCTTATGGACCTAAAATTTACATGGATACAGATTAACTTTTGCTAGATGTTATGTTTAATAATTACAGTTTCCTTTCTCCAGCTGTGTTTAGACATTACTACTTAAAAACAATTTTTCCCCAAATTTAGAACTCGCCTTCTTAGAAATGCAACTTGAGGACAGATGGGGGTTGGAAGAGCCTGGTGTCATTCAAATTGCCAGGCCATCTTCACAGAGATTTTCCCACTTTATAGAGTCTTCAAGACCCCAGGCCTGCGCACTCCAGCAGCCAGAGAGCGGATTTACAACGTCTCAGTGAATGGCAGCCCCCTCGCTGACAGCAAAGAGATTTTCCTCACAGTGCCGGTGGGAGGCGGAGAGGTAAAGTATTTCAGAAGGCAGCAAGGCCACGGTGTGCTGTGTAGTCAAGCCTTTCTTTTCTCTGGTCCATAACCCACTTCTCTCCCACGAAGTCCTTTCAGTTGCATGGGTCCTGATCTCCACACTCTGCAGGACCCAGAACCCAGTTTTCTCTCCTAGGTTCAAGGCCCAGACTGGAAAGCTCCTTGCCCTAGCTCTGGGTTCCATTTGCTCATCAGCTAACATTTGCCCACCTGTCTTGTAGCAGGCCTGAGATGTACAAGACATGCTTCCTGCCGTTGAGAAGCAGCTTAGTAGCCAAGATAGATGCGTTCACAATTGACTATAGTATCATGTGATAGGTGGAATAATAGAGACTTTCAAGGGAGTACAGAGGACAAAACATTCAAGGTATGCGCTTAGTCTAAAAAGGGGAGCCTGAGTGTGCCTTCAACTCTGTATACTTAAAGAGGTTCTGAAGCAGGCTGAGCCCAGTTCCCCTGGGCTGAGTCAAGCAAGCTGCAGCCTCAGCTCCTATGAGGGAAAGATGGTTTATCTCAGATGTGGCCTGCCAGGATTTCTCAGCTAATGTGCTTGCCTTTGCACCTGGATGATCCAGCCACTGACCGGCGTGATTGTTTCCTTAGAGCTAACAGCCTCTCCTGCCCGCCTTGCTATTTCTCCATCCCAGCCATTCCCCTCTGTCAAGTGCAGAATATCAAGCGGACCCCCCTGGGCACAGTGGGCGGCAGGCCGGGTGGGGGTTCCTGCCATAAGGGGAATACCAATGGAACCCACTCTCCTGTCTATATAGAGCATGCGATTATTAGCCAGTGACTTGCGGAGGATTGATATCACCCAACTGGATCCAGAGGCCTTGGGAAGCATTAAGAAGCTCTCTGTAAGTCTCATTTATTCATCTCCACACATAGGATGCTTCCATTCACTTTCTTGGTTTAGGTTTACTTAGGATTGACTTTTGGGTCTGGGCTGTTGCTTTCTAAGAATTGTACTGCCTAATTTTCCCGAGGGATTTGACTGTTAGCATACTTTTATAGCAATAATCTGCCACTAAATCGATGCTGAGTTTGGGTCCATCCCAGGTTGCCTACCACAGAAGTTCCACAACAGAATGAAAATTCTGTCTCCTGCAGGCAGTTAGTGCCAGGGTATCTCAGGACACGCTTGACTGCCAGGAACTGAAACTTATTCACAATAGTTTAGGAAGGGGATAAGTTTCTGGAACCTCACAGAAACAAAGAGCTGAACAACCAGACTTCTAGAGAGGTGGGGACCTCAGCAACAGGAGTATGTGGACTGCCATTCCAGCGCATCCACCTCCCTGTAGCGTCTGTCTTTAGGGCCTGTGCACTCATTTCTGTCACACATCTTCATTCCTCTCTCTTGGCAGATAACCCCCATGAGACTCTTGGTTCTGATCTCCCTTAACACTGGCTTGTATGTGGTTTTGGGTAGCCACACCTCCAACTCTTAACTTTATTGCTCCATTCAAGAGGAAGAGTTTAATTGGTTCACCTTTAGTCAGATGGCCGTCCCTGGCCCAATCAGCCATGGTCTTGGGTGGTAGATGGGAGCACTTGGTGCAGACATGGCTGCCTAGGCCCACCCTTCTGTAGGGTATGGGAAGGGAACGTTCAAGGAAGGGGACAAGGGCAGAACTGGCTTTCCAACATGTCCTATTGAACACAGACCCAGTGCTAAGATCCACATACAACCAGCCACTCAAATCTTATGACAGTGATCATCTAGCTGAGTAATAGCATTACTGTTCCCAAATTATACCTTCACTGTCTCATTTAAGATGTTATTTACTCTTTTGTAAGAAAGTGAGGTTCAGAAAGGTTTGTGATACCAATAGAGATTGGAGGGGCTGAGATTCCCTCTCAGCCCTGCCTGGCTCCAGATCCACTGGTACCTGGCTAGACTGTGAGTGGCTAACTGGGCAGGCATGCCAAGTGCCATCTCTAAATTCTCTGCCTCTTTTTCTTTCTAGAGCCGTCTTGCCCAGATCTGCAGCAGCATACAGTCCCACAAATGAGGCTGCTTTTCCAAGAAGCCAAACAGGATGAACCTTTCATAGGCACCTCTTGGACCCTCAAAAGACTTCTTCCCTTCGGGCTTACTATTTGTTTGTGATCCTCTTCGGGACTTCAGGGAGAGGGAGAGCAGGAGACACTCTGTTCCCCAGTCATTAGATAAAGCTTTGCTTCTGCTTCTAGCCTCATGCCTCCCAACCCAGGTGACCCCAGACATTGTCTGCTGCGTCCATGAAATCAAAACGCTGTCATTCTCCCAGCCGAATTCTTCCTGCCCTCTGAGCCACTGCCTCCTGTAAGTCAGAATTCTCTCTGCCTTGCCCTACCTCCAGTGGAGGTGGATGGAAGAACCTCATGTTTCTGGGAAGACTGCCTACCCCCCTCATCAGAGAACACTGCATCTGGCACTTCTCTGTGAACGCTTGAGGCTGGGAGGCTTAGTTCAGCGAAGTGTTGTGGACTACAAGAGGGCAGATCCAGGAAGCTGGGAGGGACTGGACAGAGCAGGCCAGGACAGCAGAACACTGTATGTCACAGTAGTGACCACAACAGTAGGACATACACACCCCTCCCACACCCGCCCCCCCTTTCTCCTCCTGCGTTGGATGCTAAACGGGATGATGGAATCTCACCTGCCATGCCCGTAGTTCTGACTCTTGGGAGAGAGTTTTGTATTTTTTCCTGTTTACTGAAGACCAAAAATTCATTTGGAGGCAGCTTCCATGTCTTGCTCCTCTACCTCTTTAGCAGTGGGAATTTGGGTAAGGGAATTGGAGGACTTAGTCTAGGGTTTTTAAGTGACGGGCCACAGAGTAACTTCCTAAGCCATCCATGGTCCAGTGGTCCCTGCCAGGTCTATAGACTTGGCAGAGAGCACTTCTTATGGGGTCTGTCAGAGGAGCAAATATAGCTTGTCTGGTAGCCTCATTCCATGTGTTTCGCCTGCACCCTGCGCATGGACTAGTTATGTGGCAGTCAGCAGTGAGATCCTTGTGCTCCAGCGAGCCTCTCTGCCACAAAGAATCATGGGATGTGTTCTAAGAATATGGGAACTGAGAGTCCCCCACCACAGGTACACCAGTTTTCTCATGAATGGCTCTTCGTTGTACTCTGTATTATTTTGCTACATGACCATTCTAGTAAGCCAATCCTGTTCAAGTTGTATTCTTTGAAGTTGTTTTAGTCTCTCTTTCCTGAGACTTTTGTACATATTATTTTCCTGAGTAATGGTATCTCTAAACTAATTTGTTCTTATCAGAGCGACTGAAAGTTACCTTGTTTTCAATAAATTGTGGGTTTTTATGGATATTCAGCCTGCCTGTCATTTCCAAGCTGTGCTGCCTGGACTGGGGGATCATTTCGGAGCTGAAGCTATTGGAGTGGGAGTCCACTCCAGGAAACAACTTCAGCTACTTTCCTAAGATGTGAATACTTTAACATCAGGCAGAATCTCTCTGACATCTGAAGGGAGGGCCTTCAGGATCCAGGGCATAGTAACCTCAGTCTCCAAGCAGGTTTCCCTAAACACCTTCATTCCATGAGCTAGAAATGTACATCTGGGAGGATAAAATCTAGGGTACCTGTAGCTTACCTGTATAGTCAAGTCTCATTGGCCAAGAACAAAGGGTCAAGGATAATTCTGTAATCATGCTTCTCATTCCCCAGAGTTCTGGGGTCTGGAAGATCTGCCTTGCTAGAATTGTTTCTGCATTGAAAATGACTGACACGGAACTAATGGCGGAGGAGGGTTCTGCCTGAGAAGGAAACAATCGGGTAATCGGTTAACCGGGTCACCTGGTGTTAAACAGTTTTACGGAGAAGGAGCCCCTTGGTCAGTGACAGCATTTGGATTAACTCGCTTCAAGTAAAGTAACCCAGTTTACAAAGCCACTAAGCCTGACACTTCTTATCAGTGTTGAGAAGGCAGCACTTAGGCTCCAACATACTTCACCCACAGCAAGGTTCATCTTTTCACTCCATTTGCACCACTGCCTAAATGAACCTAATTGTAGGCAATGCATAGTATGTAGCAGGTACCTAATAAATGCCTTTTGGGTGACTGACATTGAGGGGTCCCTCATTCTGTATAAGGGGCTGCCTTGGCAGGTAATATGTTCCCCATCACAGGAGTTTTAATCATGGGCTGAACTAGCACAGGGCTGGGATGTTGCAAAGAAAATTTAGATCTTACTGCCAGTCCAGAAACCAAAAGGGCCTGCAGTTATACTTTTAACCTGTTATTTTCTAATTTTTTTCATACAAAAATTTATACATACATTGTATGTGACTCTAATTGCTCTCCCCATACTGTGACAGCACACTCCTCCTTTCCACCCGATTCCCCATGTCCATTCAACCAATTCCTAACCCTCTGCCTTCCCATCTCACCTCCCGACAGAAGCTGCCCGTTTAGTCTCTTGTATCTGCTTGAGCTAAGAGGCACACTCCTCAGGAGTATCACTTTATGTCCCCCAGTCCAGTCGAATCCCTGTCTGAAGAGTTGGCCTCAGAAATTGTTTTAGTTCTGGGCTGATAGAGAACCCAGGGGCCATGCTTTCCGGGGTACCTCCAGTCTCAGTTGACCATTAAGTCTGGTCTTATTAGAGTTCTGCACCCCACCTTTCTCCTGCTCCATCCGGGACTCTGTTGTGTTCCCTGTGAGGGTGGTCATTGGTGGTAGCCAGGCACTATCTAGTTCTTCTGGTCTCAGGCTGATGAAGTCTGGTTTATGTGGCCTTTTCTGTCTCTTGGGCTACTACTTATGTCTTTGGTGTTCTTCATTCTGCTTTACTCCAGGTGGTTGGGATCAACTGATGCATCTTAGATGGCCCCTTGCAAGCTTTTAAGATCCCAGATGCCACTCACCAAAGTAGGATGCAGAACAGTTCCTTAATAAGCTTTGTTATGCCAATTGACCTCAACGTCCCCTGAAAGCATGGTCCCCAGACCCCTACCCCTGCTATTCTATCCCACAAAGTGTTTGATTGTATTCAGGAACCTTCTTAGCTTTGGTTTTGGTCCAGTTGTGCTGACTTCCCCTGCAGTGAGTGCTGTCCTTCCTTTCACCTAAGATAATTCTTATCTACTATCTAGTTAGTAAATAACCCTCCCCCTCCCTCCCCACCCTTGTAACCATCAAAGAATGTTTTCTTCTGTGTTTAAACCTTCTCTTGAGTTCTTATAATAGTGGTCTTATACAATATTTGTCCTTCTGCGACTGACTAAATTCACTCAGCATAATGACCTCCAGCTTCCTCAATGTTAGTTTCACAGCTTCATCATTGTTCTTTATCATTCTGTAGTATTCCATTGTGTGGATATACCATAATTCGTTCATCCATTCTTCCGTTGATGGGCACGTAGGTTGTTTCCATCTTTTTGCTGTTGTGAACAGTGCTGCGATGAACATGGGTGTGCATATATCTATTCATGTGATAGCTCTTATTTCTCTAGGATATATTCCAAGGAGCAGGATAGCTGGATCGTATGGTACATCTATTTCTAGCTTTTTAAGGAAGTGCCAAATCGATTTCCAAAGTGGTTGTACCATTTTACATTCCCACCAACAGTGTGTAAGTGTTCCAGTCTCTCCACAACCTCTCCAGCATTATTTTGTGTTTTTTGGATTAATACTAGCCTTGTTGGGGGTGAGATGGTATCTCATTGTAGTTTTGATCTGCATCTCTCATGGCTAATGATCGTGAGCATTTCTTCATGTGTCTGTTAGCTGCCTGAATATCTTCTTTGGCGAAGTGCCTGTTCATATTCTTTGCCCATTTTTAATTGGGTTGTCTTTTTGTTGTTGAGGTTTTGCAGTATCTTGTAGATTTTAGAGATTAGAGGCTGATCGGATTTGTCATAGCCAAAAAATTTTTCCCAGTCTGTAGGTTGTCTTTTGACTCTTTTGGTGAAGTCTTTTGATGAGCATAAGTGTTTGATTTTTGGGAGCTCCCAGTTATCTAGTC
>NW_004443951.1:19379102-19400568 GCF_000243295.1 Trichechus manatus latirostris | reverse complement strand
TTATCTAGTCTCTCTTCTGGTGCTTGTGCATTGTTACTTATGGTTTGTATTGTGTTTATGCCATGTGTTAGGGCTCCTAGCGTTGTCCCTATTTTTTTCTTCCATGATCTTTATCGTTTTCAATTTTATATTTAAGTCTTTGATTCATTTTGGGTTAGTTTTTGTGCATGGTGTGAGGTATGGGTCTTTTAACCTGTTTTTTTGTTTGTTTTTAAATTTCAGATTACTTGGTAACAATTTAAAGACTGGAGGAGTTCACCAAAAAAACCCAGACTGCTCACCTCAAAAATATAAGATCTGGCAACAGACCTACAGTGAGCTGAGTAGCAACTTTCCTTGCCCCTTAGAGAATCCTCTTCTATTTCAAAACCATCCCTACAAGGTTGCTTCTTCCCTTTTTGTTACCTACCTGATCCCTATGGGCAGTCTGGTTTGTACCTCTGCTGTGTGTATAAAGCAAATAAAAGCAGAGCTGCTCTGGGTTGAAGGGAAGATGGGGCCTGGAGGCCTGTCCTGCACCAGGACCCAAGGCCATATCAAGGAACCTTAAACCAAAACTCAGTTGCCATTGAGTCAGTCAATTCCAATTCATGGCAACCTCATGTGTGTCAGAGTAAGAAGTGCTCCATAGGGATTTCAATGACTGATTTTTCAGAAGTAGATCACCAGGCCTTTCTTCTGAGCTACCTCTGGGTGAACTCAAGCTCCAATAAACAGTAGGTTCATTCTTTGCCATACAGGGCCCATGAGTTTTCCAAAAGCCCAACAGGGCTTCCTGTTGAAAGAATTCCAACTGCACACCTTATGAAGAGTTAGAATAAATTACTCATATGGAGAGCAAAGATGGCACCTTGAAGACTTAGGTGTGCCTGCCCCAAGCCATGGTGTTTTCAATCACCTGATATGCATGTGAAAGCTGGACAATGAATAAGGAAGACCAAAGAAGAACTGACACCTTCAAATTGTAGTGTTAGCGAAGAATACTGAATATACTATGGACTGCTAAAAGAATGAACAAATCTGTCTTGGAAGAAGTACAACCAAAATGCTCCTTTGAAGGAAGGATGGCGAAATTATGTCTGACATACTTTGGACATGTTGTCAGGAGGGACCAGTCCCTGGAGAAGGACATCATGCTTGGTAAAGTAGAGGGTCAGTGAAAAAAGAAAGATCCTCAAGGGGATGGATTGACACAGTGGGTGCAGCAACAGGCTCAAGCATTTAACAACTGTGAGGATGGCACACGACCAGGCAGTGTTTCATTCTGTTGTGCATGGGGTCACTATGAGTTGGAACCGACTCAATGGCACCTACCAACAACAACAGAGAGCTAGTTCTTGGTGTGTGTGTTGTGTGCATGCATACACGTATACACAGTGGCGTATCACCTAAGCCTTTTTCACAGCATCAGACAGACTGTTTTGCATGAAAAAATTAATATCCCTATCTCCACCAATGATGTCTTCCTACCAGTGCAGGTCTTACCTCCATGATGTGTCCACCACGACTGCAGAACAAGGTCTGTCTCAGTGTGTGTCCACAGGCTCTAGGTGTCTGCTTTCCTTTTCTACTTTTATGCAACATGACAATTGTTGACTCATACCTAAAATTCAGCATAACACACACATGCTACAGATTTTAATCAGGAATGGAAGGAGCAAGAGACACGATGGAGAGAGCTCCATCAGAAAGGGGGGCTATAATAAGCCCGCCACTTAATAGGAATCTGGAATCCAATTTGCTTTGGCTCGAGCGCCTTCTCCCTTTCCTCTACAAGATTAGGTGTTTTCCCACCCTTTATAATCCCTGCCTGCATCACCTTACCTATCAAACAAGCCCCCCGGCCCCACTAATGGTAACCTGCACTTCTTGTCTTCCACAACCACTTGTCTTCCACACTTGGTTGATACTCCTTAGTTGATACTAGGTCCATGGGGTTGGCATTTTCTGATCCTCAGATGCTGGGTATGGTGAAGGACATAAACACACCCTTGGCACCAAGATATCAAGAGCCCAGCTCCATCTGCAAATTTTCAGTGCCCACAGCACGTGCTGTGTGTCACAATATGCCAAGAGCCATCAGGATGGAGACAGATGCAGGTCTCCAAGGATTCAACTCTTCAAATCCGACGTAAAGGTCATGCTGGCAAACGTACTTGACTTTAACAATGCCCCAGCCAACTGTTAAGAATGAGTGCCGTTATGGTGGAGAGAGGGGAAGTGGGCAAAGATGAAGCCTGAATTTTCGGGGGAGGTAAAGTGGTCTCAATGGGGAAAGCTGCTTTGTTTTTTCGTTTTTCTTTTAAACTTACATGAGCAGTCTTGGTCAAAACATGTTCCTTGGGGCTAGACTCGATATACCCATAAGCTGCTCCCAAGATGCTAGTGGGCATCATGAGGTCCTCCATGAACCAGGAGTTTCTGACTTCTCCACTGCCCCAAGGCCCTAGGGGGTCCAGCTACTAAAATGGGGCAGGGGGAATCCTGAGAAGAATAGCAGGCATTCTATAGTTTTTCAAGGTAACTAGCAGATACTTTGTTCAAATGGCAGAAGGGTACAGAAGCTTAGAGAGAGTGCTGAATGGCAGGAGTCCCTGGGTGGTGCACATGGTTAACACGCTTGGCTGCTAACCAAAGGTTGGAGTCCACCCAGAGGCACCTCAGTAGAAAGGCCTGGCACTCTACTTCCAAAAAGTCAGCCACTGAAAATCCTATGGAACATAGTTTATTCTGACACTTGTGGGGTGTCCACAAGTCAGAATCAACTCAATAGCCACTGGCTGCTGTAACATAAGGAGTCTTATTCATGTCCCGAGCAGCATGATGGGGGTGACATCTGGAGCTGAGATGCCCTCCTCTCAGTCCAGAACTCAGTTACCAGTTAATGAAAGCAAGGAAAACACTACCCAGTCTTCCCATGGGAGCCTTCTCACATCTCCCCAGGGAATAGGTCAGGAAGCTCTCCTCTAGGTATCTAAAGAATTAGGTGTTTTCCCACCCTTTATAATCCCTGCCTGCATCACCTTACTTATCGAACAAGCGCCCCAGCCCCACTACTGGTAACCTGCACTTCTTGTCTTCCACACTTAGTTGATACTCCTTAGTTGATACTAGGTCCATGTGATTGGGATTTTCTGATCCTCAGATGCTCGGTATGGTGAAGGACATAAACACACCCTTGGCACCAATATATCAAGAGCCCAGCTCCATCTGCAAATTTCTCTAGATATCCCTATCTCCACACTTTTCACATTGCACTGCTGTTACCTAGTTACTTAACAGATTAGGCAGGGAGGCCTTAACTTCCTAGTGCCTGTCACCTAGTAGGTGCTTGGTTAAATGAACAAATACCTTGCCAAACCTTCTAGATCAGGAGCCTCACTGCCCAGAGAAATTCATTTCGATTTCTGATCATATATTGTATGTCTACCTGGTGCCTCATACCTCACTGATAATAACATTAAGTGAGCACTTACTGTGTTGGGGTGTGTGTATGGTTAGGGGTCCTCCATGTCCTGGTTGCACACCTCCATTGGCTGGATGTCAGCAGAGCAACACGCCTAACATCTCTAACCCACTCATTCACCTGAACCCATGGAGGAGCTTCCTAAATGCATTCCCCACTAGGCTGGGAGATCTTCCAGGTCAGCGGGAGTGTCTGGTTCCCCTCTACACAGAGAGAGCCCAGACATATGCTCTGGAGACCCTGCTGGGAGGCAGAGGCAGAAACTCTCCAGCACAAACTACTCAACAGTTCAGCAATTGTCCTAAAAGAGGCACCGTATCACAGACAAGTTTTTATTACTTTGTCCTGCATATAGAACCCAAGAAATACAAAAACATTTCCAGAATTAGCCAAAGGAACCACTTCCCCAACCAGCCCCCTCCCCTCCCTACGTGGGCTCAGACCGGGTCTGGGGCTGCAGGCCACCTTCCTCTGTCCAGTGAACAAGTTCCATAGAAAAATAGATCTTTAGGGGCTCCCAGAGAGACATCGCCCTGCATCATGCCGGCACCTGTGCAGAGCTGGGCCTGGGACCCATCAGGATTTTGGGACCTCACACCTCACTGGAGGGGAGATCTACCCTGGACACCGAAGTCCTGTCAACACAGCCAGGGGGTCCTTCTGCAGGACAGTTCAGAGAGGGGAGTTGAACCTTAAGAGAATGACTGATGTAGCTGGAGATGGGGATGGGGCTCCCTCTACCCATGATGGGGATGCTGGCCCCCAGGCCATGTCCTTACCAGATGTCCCTGGAGGGAGGACAGAGCCTAGAGAGCACCTGACAGGTGAACCCCCAACCCTGTCAAAGGTGGAGGCGTATCAGTCTCCCCAGGACCCCGGAGTCACTGAGCTGGAGCACATGCTCAGTAGATGGGGGAGCAGGGTGAGGGACCCCAAGGAGAGGAGAGCTGCTGCTGGCAGGGTAAGGCCAAAGGCACTGCTGTGAGTCACCACCCCACCAAGGGTGTTCCCCAAAGATGCGCTGCACCTCCCAGCCCCTGGGTCTTCCGCAGCCCTTCTTGGACTCCTCTTGCCCTAGATCCCCCATCTGGCCTGCTGAAAACTCCACCCACCCTAGGTAAAGAACACCTGAGCCAAGAAGCCTTTCCAGCACCCCTCCATACCCTTCACATCACGAGTGTCCATCCCCCCTCCAGCCTATCCTCCCACAGACCCTAGTTGTCCCTTGGGCCCTGGCATACTGTTTGAAGGCACCCTTGTTACTTCTTGGCACCTGGGCCCATCTCCTGCGTAGTCTGAGCCCTCCATTGGCAGCCTGTGTCTCATTCACTCCTTTCATCCACCCCTCATCTCCTCTTTCCCACCCCGCCCCACCCCACCTGCACACAACCAAACCCAGAACAGGCATCTCTCAAGGGCGACCTGGACTGACTCAGTCCATATCCAGGCCTGGCAGCCTTCCTGCCGTCCTCTGAAAGCACCAGCCTCACGAGGGAGCCCTTCTGGATAAGGGAACTTGGGAGTCAGCTCAGAGCTGCGCAGAAGCCACAGGGAGTCAGCACTCCACTGGAGGCTGGGTGGCACCCAGAAGGAGGAGCTAGCAAGAGGGGGTCACCTCTAGAGTATCCCCTGGGCTGCCATGGGGAAGTGTTGGTGCCACAGGGTAAGATCGAAGACTCGCTCTCCAGAGTTGGCCTCATCCCTGGATTGGGAATGGGGCAATATGAGGTCTAAGGCCATCTCTGGCACTGACTCCTCACAGGGCCTCGGTTTTCCCATCTGTGCAGTGGGGAGTTGGACCAGACTGTTAGAGAGGGAAGGTCCAGCTCTGAGAGCCTCCTTTTCACCATCCCCAAGGCTGGAAAGCAAAGCCCTGAGATCCCCAGGGAGGAAACACCTCCTCTCATGCTCCTCCCAGGGTGCCCTGGCCACTGAGTTTATAAAAGGAATGTAATGGGAGGCCTGGTGGGACCCCAGGCAAGCACCAGGACCTTGAGTGGCCTAGCCAGGACCCTCACCCTCACCCTGAGCTGTCAGCCCAAGAGCTGGTGAAGGAGAACTCAGCTCCAGTGTCCAGGGCCCTTGGGATCCAGCCCCTGAGCTCACCTCTGCCCACCTAGATCTCAGGGGCCAGTGTCCAGGCAGACCCCAGCCCAGGCCCAGGGAGCCTGGGACCCTACTCTCGGCCCAGCTTCTCCAGCCTGGGCTGCTAGGCAGCCGTGGGCGCCCCTCAGTGGGTCTGCGAGGAAAGGGGCATCCTTTGGGGCCGGCCCAGTGGGTGTGGAAGACCGAAGAACATGAGCAAGAACAAGAGCTGGGCTGATGAAAGTCCACTGTCTTCCCTTTCCGTCCCTGCCCCGCCTCCGTCTCTGAGACCTTGAATTCCTCATGGTGTAATCTCTCTCAGGGGTCCTCCCCAGGAATTTGAGCCTTTTCCAGGGTAGGGGGTGGAGCTAAATCAGCTGAGGCATTCAGACTGGGGGAGATGGGTGTAGCAGGCAGTGAAATGAGGGAAGCTGTGGCCCCCAACAAGCTCTGAGACCAAGTGGAGGAAGACAGTGCTCACTCCCGTGTGGGTGGAGAGCAGCTTGCCAGGGTCCTTGGGCAAGGCTGGAAGTCTGGACCCCGACTGAGGTCCTGGCCTGGTAGAATGGGGGGTCACTCACACCTGTACCCCCTGGCCCTGCAGCTGAAGTACTCGTGCCCGCAGGGTGCTGATCCCGCTGAGGAGGGCCTCCTGATGTTCAGCTGATGTGACGCCCAGGCTCACCAGGTCCCTGCAAACAAGGGCTAGTCAGCCCAGGCCTGGCCATCTTCTGTTTCCCCCGAGGAAGCCCTCTCTGCACAAGCTGTCCCTCTCCTCCAGACAGAGAAGGGCCTCAGATCAGGGCAGGCTGGGGCTTCCCATACAGGCTGGGAGCACCAGGGAGCTCCTGTGTCACCCAAGCCCCAGGCCTTGACCTTTGTTCCTCCGACTCACTGGGCAGTCATCGCGGCCACTGCCTCCAGGCTCCCATAGCCAGCTGCAGCAAAGCTGTCCTTGTAGCGGCAAAGGTCCAGGGCCTCCAACCATGCACCCACGGAGCCGAAGGAGGGGAAGGTAGAGAAGGCACGGTCTGCCAGTGGGGTGGGGGGCCTGGAGGTCAGAGGAGCTGTGGTCAGTCGATGGAGGGATCTGGCCCCCAGACCTGGTAGCTCTCCTAAGGAGAGGCCAGCTGAGAAAGGACAGGAGAAGGGGAAGGCAACAAGTGCCAGGGGTATACCTGGCTCATACAGGGGTGCTGGGTTACAAGGTACTCAAGCAGGTGGAGAGTGGGTTGTACCTGAGACAGTTAAAGGTAGCGGGAGTACTGGAACAGTCTGGGGGTAGAACATGCCCAGGACAGATAGGGAGGCGGCCCATACTTGGGACAACTAATACAAATTTCACTTCTTTATTGGAACTTCAAATTTCTTAGGACTATCACCACATACATTTATCCAATCGGTGCTCATTTGTACCTGGGATACGTGGGGCACAAGCCAGGAAAGTAGACGTGTGGGTGAGAGGCTGGCTGTATCTAAGGCAGAGGGCAGCAGTCGCGCCTGGACAGGCGGGGAGGCCAGCCATGGACAGGTGAGAGGCTGGCTGTATCTGGCATGGGAAGGGATAAACAGGAGTGTACCTGGAACAAGTGAGGTTGTCAGTAATACCTGGGACAGGTGGTTGTGGCACACTTCGGGGGCTCTGGGTCCTGCACCATCTTGCTCAAGATGTTGTGGATCTGGGTGAACCTGGGCCGCTCGCCTGGGTCCTTCTGCCAGCAGTCAAGCATCAGCCGATGCAGAGTGGAGGGGCAGTTCCTGGGGGGTGGCAGCCGGAAGCCATCCTCCACTGCCTTGATCACCTGGGCCACAGGGTGGGGGACAGGCAGAAGACTTTAGGTCCCCACAACACACACACACATACATGCATACATGACCCATCCCAAGGAGGGCTCAGGTGGTGGCCAGGCAGGAGGGGCTCGCTAGTATAGGGAAAGCAAGTGGACAGAGAAGAGTGGCCTGGGGCTAGGAGGTCAAGGGTCAATGTGCAGAGGTCTGCAAGCTGAGGCCTGAGGTCAGAAGTCAGAGGATCAGAAGGGAGGGAACTAGAGTCACAGGTCACTCACGTCCTGCCCAGACATGTCCCAGTAGGGCCGCTCCCCAAAGGCCATCACCTCCCACATGACGACACCAAAGCTCCACACATCACTGGCAGAGCTGAAGTGGCCAAACTGAAGTGTCTCGGGGGCAGCCCACAGGGCCGGGCTCCGGCCACTCTGTGGGCAGGCAGGCAGGTCAGGGGCGGGAAGAAACGGAGTCACCTCCCACCACCACAACCCCACAGAGCCCCAGATCAGCCCCACCTGCCCTTCTCCCAAGGCAACCAGCCCCCCAAACTGCAGCTTCATCCACAGGGAAAGCCCAGCAGCTGACCACCAGGGGGTGTCCACACTGGCATTTATTAAGGACTGACTGGGTGAGGGGCTGGGTAGAGGAGTGAGCCTGACACAGCAGGGCAGGGACCTGGGGAGACGGGACTCCAGTATCATTTGGTGGGAAATGGGCAGACCAGGCAGGCTTGGCTGGGGAAGGGGGTCCTCACCATGGTGGTATAGACAGCCTCTGCTCGGTCCCGAGGTCCCCGGCCAAAGCCAGAGATCTTGCAGACGAGGTTGCTGCTAAGCAGCACACGGCGGGCTGCCAGGCCCCGGTGGACGTAGCCCATCTCTGACAGATACTTCATGGCCGATGCCAGCCCTGGCAGCAACCCCATCAGCTGCCCGGCCACCAGCTGCCCCTCGTGCCGCTGTTGGGGGGAGGAGACTGAGGCGGGGGCTGCGCACTCTGGTCCCCTGGTGCTGGGCAGCTCCAGGGAAGTCACTTAGCCCCCTTAGGGCTCCAATTTATCCCCGGGACCCACCTGGCCAGTGGATACCTTCTTAAGGAGTGATGCCAATTCCAAACCCCACCAAAGAGAAAATTAAGGGACCAAGAACAACAGAAGCATCAGTACCCCACCCTGGGGCTCAGGCCACTCACCCTGAGGAAGCCGTCCAGGGCCCCGTGGCTCATGTACTCGGTGACGATCATTAAGGTGCTTCCTGTGCCCATGGGAGGGGAACACACATAGGCTAAGGTGTCTGCTCCACTCTGTGCACGCACGCTCCCCCACCCAGACTGGGCCAAGACAGCAAGAACACCAAGCTTCTCTAATCCTGACACCACCCCCTGGCCCCTGCCTGGCCCTAGTATCCTCTATACAAGGAACAAAAGAGGAATCGTCCATAGAGGAAAAAGGCCAAGTTCAGGAGCTGTAACAAGAGTGCTAAGAAAGGTCAACCAAGGTCAGAGTGATCTTCCACCCCCATCAGAGTTTCACCACAAGTCAGAAAGGTCCCGGGACAGCGGGTCCAGTTGCCCTGAGTCAGCAAAAGGAAGCTGAGGTCCCCGGATGAGGATCCATGCTGGGCAGTTTAGCGGTTCCCTCCCATGGCTCAAGGAGGGGCCTAGAGAAGCCAGAGGAGCAGAAGTGCCCCCTCCCAGCTCATTATGTCCACTCCCCGTGCTCCTGGGCTGGACAGCAGGGAGTGGAGCCCTGGGCCCTACCTCGGGTGACGACACCCTCCAGACGAACGATGTGGCTGTGATCAAATTGGCCCAGGGTGAGGGCCTCGGCCAGGAAGCTGAGCCTCTGTGAGTCAGAGCAGCCATCCCTCAGCATGTGTATGGACACGGGGAGCTCCTGGCGGCCGGGAAGCTGCAGGCAGCCGCAGTACAGCTCACCAAACCGTCCTGTGGGGAACGGCACCTCAGAAAGCCGCCTGGAGGCTAACCCCCCTGGCCAACCGGGGCAAGGTCAGCAGAGGTAAAAGCAACTTCTGGGTCATGGGCCGTTTCTGGGCCAGGGGCTCTTGAGTTCAAATCTCAGTAAACTGAGTATCATAAGTGTGACCTTGGGCCTCACCTCTCTCTTTCCTGCTTTTGGTCTTGGTTTCTTTCTCTGTGAAATGCGGATAACAGCCCTCCCTGCCTGCCTTACAGGGAGGTTCCAAAGCCTCAAGAGAGGACGCTGCACATTCCAAGGCTTCAAAAGCCATGAAACCCAGTGTCCACAGGAGGGGTGAACGTGACATTCATTCTGCCCACAGCCCCTTTCTGGCTCTGTCCAGTGGGTCTGGAGGCAGTGTCAGGGGATGGTGTCAGGCTCCTGGTGAAAACAGCCCACCTCCTCTGAGCACAGGAGGCTGAAGATTGGCAGACGGGAAGAAAGCCAAGTAGGAAACTGACCTTTAGACGGCAAGCACCCACTACGCGAGCGAGGCTGAGCGCTGTGCCATCGCCCTGGTTCGAAACAGTTCAGTCACGGCCAACAGAAACAATGCATGGCTTCGAATCGGTTCAAAATGGTTCATAGCCCTGCCGTCCCCGAATCAGCCCGGTATGAGGAAGATATCATGCCCATTTTACAGACAGGAAGCTGAGGCTCAGAGCAGAGAAGAGGCGTACCCCTGGTCACGCAGCTAGTCAGTGGCAGAGCCAGGACTAGAACCCAGGTGTGCCTGGTCCCCAAGCCTAGCAAAGGCCCCTCCCACTGCCCCAGGAAGGCCTAGGGCTGCTGTGGCAGTCTGCACAGGCCAATCCTGAAAGGGCCCGAGTGGAGAGGTCTCAGAACTACCTTGGGGATGGGAAGAGGGTAGGAAGGCAGGGTCACAGACCCCTCTACCCCTTTTCCCCTCCCTCCCTGGAACCTGATGGGGGAGGGGCTTTCCAGGTGGAGGTGGGGCCTGGTGTGGAGGTGGGGCTTCCTGGGTGGGACTGGGACTGGGGTAGAAGCTGGAGGTGGGGCTTCTAGGTAAGTGGGATTGGGGTGGGGGTGGAGGCTAGGGTAGGGGTGGAGGTTGGAGTGGAGGTGAAGCTTTCCTGATGGGGAACCAGTCTCCTGGATGCCCAGCTTGCCTGCTCCAAGGCTCCTCTCTAGCGTGACGCTTTTCGCATCCAGCTCCTTGGCGAACAGATGCACAGCCTGCAGTGGGTCCCCACAGCTCTGGGGGTCCACAAAGGTGCGGCGTGTTGGGACTTTGACTGGGACACAGAAAGAGACAGAGATGGGCCTGAAGAAAAGGACCTCCACCATGAGGGGGGGCTAGTGCAGCAAGGAAGTGGGCTAGGGAGTGAGGGAAGGTGGAGACCACAGCCCCAGCCAGACTCACAGTGGAAATACAGCTCCTCTTCATCGTGGGCGTCCTGACCTGCTTTGCCATAGCTGCAGGGCCTGGGGGCAGAGTCGCTCTTTAAGTCAGGCTGCCCTTGCCCTCCCCATTTACCAGCACTGAGCACAGCACCTCTCTGTCTGCCCAAAAGGACAAGGTCTGGGTCTCAAGTGAGGGACCTTTTTGTCCTGCTGGTCTGAAAGCTTCTCGCTGGTTTGACAACCCCCTTCCAAAACACACATACTACCCTAGCCCCAGACCTAACCCTCCACACTATGAACGTTCCTAGTTATTTTCCCATTAGGACACAATGAAAATTCTTGCAACCCCCAGAGGCATCTAAAACCACAGCACTGACTAAGCCGCCATCTGTCTCCTGCCTACATGTTGGTGAAACAGCGGGAACAAGACAGGCAGATCCTGCGCTCCGGCAGCTTCCAGTCTAAGCAGAAAGACAAACACTGACCATGAACTACAAGCCCACTCACAGGCCAAAGCACAGAGAAGCAGAGCGCGTACTACAGAAACAAGATGGACGTGACCTGGTCCTGGTGATCAAGGAAGGCTTCTGAGACTGAGGCAGCCACGGGCCAAAGGGCTGTGCCAGAATCAACAAAGCCACAGACTGACATTTGGGACCCCCTGAGGCAGGGCTTTGCTGGCCCAGATAAAGACCTTGGCTTTTATTCTGCGAAGAGAGGAGAGTGGGGGGTGGGGGGTGCTTTAAGCAGGGGAGTGCCGTGATCCTATTTGCATTTTAGAAAGATCATCCTGGCTGCTGAGTGGAGGCTGCTGCTATTGTCCCTGCAGGAGATGGTGGTGGCACAAGCTCTTGGTGTAACCGTGTACATGGAGAGATTTAGGGGACAAGAACCACAGGACTTGGAGATTGCTGGCATGTAGAAAGGAGAGGGGAACTTAGGAATGACTCAAAGGCTTGCCCAGCAGAGTTTATGGCAGTGCCATTTACCAAGATGGGGAGAAGTAGGCTTGGAGGGAGATCACAAGTTCACATTTACACACTCGAGTCTGCAGGACCCATGCAATAAGTATTGTCATTAGCTGCTGTCGAATTGGCCCCTGACACATGGCAACCCCATGCACACTGGAATGAGACATTGCCCGGTCCTGTGCCATCCCTATGATCTGTTGCAGATCGGACCACTGTGAGCCATAGGGTTTTCACTGGCTGATTTTTGGAAGTAGGTCACCAGGCCTTTCTACCTAATCTCTTAGTCTGGAAGTTCTGCTGAAACCTGTTCAGCATCATAGTAACATGCACGCCTCCACTGACAGATGGGTGGTGGCTGCACATGAGGTGCGCTGGCTGAGAATCAAGCCCAGGTCTCCTGTGTGGAAGGCGAGAACTCTACCACTGAGCCTCCACTGCCCCTATGGGATAAGCAGGGAGGCTTAATGAGGAGGGAGTTAGATGTGTGTGTGTCTGGAGCTTGAAAGAGAGGTCTGCTCTGAAGATACAATTGCCCAGGGAGAAGATGGAGCCTGAGAAGAGAGACTAGGAACAAGTCTTAGGAACCCCGACATTTAGAGGCTGAGTAGAGGAGAAGGAAGCCACGAAGGGGACTAAGAAATAACTGCCAGGGAAGTAGAAGGGAAATCGGGGGTGGCCAGATTACAGGAACAAGGAAAGAGAAGGTGAAGCAGGCAAGAGAGGATGTGAAAGGGCTAAGAGAGATTTGATCACATTTAGATACCGATGGGAAGCAGTAGAAAGGCTGACGTGTAGGATGAGGTGGCTGTGGCAGGGTGGTAAGCAGCATGGGCTCTGGAATCCGACTGCATGGACTTGCTTCCTAGTTCCTCCACTCAGCAGCTGTGGGACCGGGATGGCTCAGTCTTCCCTTTAATAAAATGGGGATAAAGATAACCCCACCTAATAGCCCTGTTGCAAAGAGCTTAGTAATTATTCAATAAACGTTAGCTATTATCTGACAGATGGAGTGCCTGAGTGGCAAAATGGTGAAGCACTACACTACTAGCCAGAAGGGTGGCAGTTCGAATCCACCCAGAGGCACCTTGGGAGACAGGCCTGGAGACCTGTTTCTGAAAGGTCGCAGCCTTGAAAACCCAGTGGAGCAGTTCTCCTCTGCACACATGAGGTCATCATGAGTCGGAATCTGCTCAACAGCAACAACAATTATGTGGGAGAAAGGGAGACATGATAAATAATAATGGTTCCCGAGATGATAAGAAGGGGTGGGATTCAGGTCAACGGCAGAATGAATTTGGTTTGGAGGAAGGGCACCTCCTCTATAGCAAAAGGAGGGAGAAAATGGGTGAGAGGCAGGCAGGTTTGCAGCTTTGGTGGTGAGAAACTGAGGGGCCAATGGACTGATGAGGGTGAGCACCAGGCATGACAGGCGTGGCTGAGACAATAAGTGAAGAGCAGGGAGTTTGTAGGCCAAGGGTGGAGGAGCTGGATTAGGTATTCTGGAGGTGAAGCAGTCTGCGAAGAGGCCAGGTCCATGTGAGGATATGGGAGAGGGAGGCTGAGGTGGAACAGAAGAGAAGGTCCATGGGAATGAGGAAGAAAAGAACCAAGAGGCTAAGGTTTGGGTAGGCTGTCCAATGGCTACTGAAGTCATGCAGGGTGATGGCAGGGTGTGACATCCAGGAGACGGGAAGTGGGGAGGGCTGAGTAGATGGAGGAGTGACAGAGGGTGTGGGTAAGAGAAGATGAGAAGCTTCCACAGGACAACACTCTCAAGTGAGAAGTGCGGTAAGCCAGGATGGACTGGAGAGGGAGACTGAAGGGAAGGAGGCCTTGCACAGAACAGGTACTGCAGAGACACAGAGAGAAGGGACAGGTGTGAGATGTTATACAGAGTCTGCAAAGACGGGCAGGAACGCTGGAAGAGTATGTCTGCATCTATCAGCACTAGACCGGCTGATTCTCCCCATTTCAATGCCGTTTGGTTTTGAACAAGTTTTGAAACCCACCACTGGCTTGCTCTGTCGGCTCTAGCCCACCTGCCTCCAAGGCATTCCTGGGTAGCTGCTCCTTTCCTGCAGTCTCTGCTCCAACCAGCTAAGACCGACCCACAGAGACAAGACGCTCCTTGCTTACTTCTCTCCCCTCTCCTCCCTCTGCCTCCCAGAGCCCCTGAGCTCTGAGCCAAGACAAGCTGCTCTTGGTTCCTACCTAGTCCTGCCTTTCCAACAGGTCCAGCACATGGACCTTTAAGCCCCATGAGGAAGGGGCTCCTCACCTGTCTTGCCTTCCTGACTCATGTGCATCAAGCAGAACTGACTCCAGAGCAGCAGGACAATGACCTCTCTGCCTCACTCAGGGCCAAGCAGTTAGTGCCAAACGAATGCTCACTGGCCCTCCAGCCCACAGGCAGTTCCAGGATGCTGAGCTGTGGCTCCCCAGCCAGCCCATGTCTCTCCTTAGCTCCCCCCACGTCAGCCCCAGCCCAGCTCATGCAGACTTGCCAACCTCCCCAGTCTGCTGGCCTCAGCCTCCATCTGGGACCCACCTGGGCTACCTCTGCATCAAGCGGAAGGTGGCCCTGAGCAGAGGGGGAAAATGAGGCTGCTAAAGGCTTGTGCTGCGAGCAAAAGGACTGGAATCTTCCCTGAGCCAGACCTGAGCTCTATATCCTTCCTCCTCCTACCCATTTCCTCTACCCACTCTCCCTCAAGCTTCTTTCTGCTGGGGGCAGGGGTTTTCTGGCTTATGAATTTCCCTCCCTGTCCTCCCCCCCACACACACACATAGTTTCTGCCTTTCTTCCCTTTGCCTGTATTCAAGGGTCTCAAGAGCCTTTGGGGGCAGGGGCTGGGGGCCTCTGGGCTCCTCAGGAGAATCCTAATCACACTGGAGCAGCCTGAGCTTGATTCCATCCTCAGTGATGCCTTCTGACATTTAATGAGTTAAGGAGCTAAATCCCCTTCATCCCAGAGCGGCTGAGCTAGCAGCAGTGCTGGCTGCTGCAGGAGCAGTGAGTGGGGGAGGGGCCAGGACCATCCGCACTTGTATCTACACAGCAGTGTGCCTGCACGTGCAAATCTACACACAAGCAACAAATAAATGCACGTACAGAGCTAGATGCCTATGAGCAATTGCTAATGTACACAGGGACATGACCCACTCTGGGTGACCCAGGCTGGGACCATCCACCTACCTCCTCCATACAGCCAGCACACTGATCACGGAGCCCAGGACGAGGAGGGCCGAGATGGTCACCACGGTGACAACGACTGCGGGGCTCTGGTCCCTGGACCCTGAGGTGGCTGGAGGAAAATCACGAGGCTGAGACAGGCTGGGTAAGGACCAGAACACACTCTTGTCCTCACCCCATGGTAGGGGTCTCAGCAGCACCTCTGTACGTGGTACTGCCTACCAGCAGCAGAGGGACCGAGGCTGGCCCACCGACCCACAGTAGCACCTGGATCCCTAAGAGCTGCTTCCTCTCCCAGAGCAGAACGCTTCCACTGCTGCCCAGCTCTGAGAGAGAGGAGCAAGGGCCCAGGCAGGCAGGGCCTGGCCTCCCCTTTTGCTTCTCAGCAGGGAAATAAGAGACTTGAAGTGGTTCTGCGGGGTGAATGGCCTCTGGTCTGAGGTTCCGCCCACCCGCCACCCAGACTGCTCACCAACAAGAACTGTAAGAGCTAACATTTAATGCTCAATTAACTCCATCAAGGCACAGTGCTGTGTGCCTTAAATATATGATCTTGTTTCATCATCACAACAATCCAATAAGGTAGTGTTGTCTCCATTTTACAGCTGAGGAAACTGAGGTAGAGAAAACTTACATAAATTGCCCAAGGTCACCTAGCTAATAAAGGTTGAAACCAAGATTTGAACTTGACTCTAAAAGCCTCCTCCTGACTCCAGTCTCTGCTTTGAACTATTTCCCCAAGAAAGAGGTCCAGGGGACCCTGGGCCCTCAGCATCATCCAACCATTCACCTACTCAACGTATATTCACAGATGGCCACCTCGTACCAGGCTGGGGCTGGTGCTGGGGAGACAGCAATGAATGAGCCAGAGTCCCTGCCCTGGAGGAGTGTGTGGACCAGTGGGGGAGATAGAAACAAAAATCTGAACTGTAGAATGAAAAAAGAAACAGGGAGATGGGCAGAGCTGAGCAGAGAGAGGCATGAGTATTTCTTCCTAAAGCCCATGAGGAAGGCTTCAGAGCAAAGGTGTCATCTAAACTGGACCTGGACAGTTGAAAAGGTTTCTGGGGATGCTTCAATGCACTTGGGTCTGGAAAATGGCAAGCCATCCCATGTGGCTGGAAAACAGACTGTATAGAGGCAGAGTAGTTAAGATGTGTAGCTGGAAGTTCGGGCAACAAGGGGAACTAGGGAGAGACGAACCTGGAGGACCTTGAATGCTGGGCTAAAGAGTATGAACTTTATCCTGAGGACAACTGGGAGCCAGGGCACAAGGGACAGAGTTCCTGCCAAAAGGAAAAGGAACAAGGGGTCTGCTGGGTTGAGGGTAGGGTGGCAGGGGAGGTGCCTGAAAGAGGTAAAGGTCTGGGGTAACGATGGAAGACGAGGAAAGTGCTGAGCAGCACTAAGACTGAACTGAGATTGGGAAAATATACTTCTCCAGGCACCATATGGCCTCAGCACAGGGCAGGAGAAAGAGCCTGTCCCACATTTGGGGACTGGTAGGGTGGTACAGCAAAGCATCCAGGGAGTGAAGGCTGGCAGAGCTGGTGAGCATTTCTGAAGTGGTAATTTGCAGTGTTCGGGTAGAGACAGATGTCGGGCCAGGAGGGGCTGGTTTCTAGGATGTCACAGAGCTAGTGAGGAGGGACAGAAGAGGGAGATTTAGAGGCCAATGAGGCTAGGGTCACAGAGGGTAATTCAGAGCCCAAGATTCCAACGGCAGAGAACAGGGTCCAGGGTGCAGCCGGCGGCAGAAGGAGAGGGGAGTTTGCAAGGAATGTTTCAAATGAGGACACAGACATGTGGACACAGAAGTGGAGAGTGAAGACCAAGGCAGTTGTGGTTGGTAGCCCTCTGGATCCCCGCTCCTGGTATTCACTCCCCTTGGGTGTGGGCTAGACCTAGTGACTCATTTCTAATGAACAGAACATGGCAAAAGTGATGGGATGTTATTTCCAAGATTAGGTTCCAAAAAAACTGTGGTTTCTGTCTTGGGCACCCTCTCACACTTTCACTTGCTCAGAGTCTCTGAAAAATCTAGATGCCGTGTTATAAGTAGTATCGCTATGGAGAGGCCCATGGGGCAAGGAACTGTATGTCACCAGCAAACGGCAGTGAGGGCCTGAGAGGGAAGCAGATCCTCCCCCAGTTAAGCCTGAGATAATGCAGCCCCAGAGGATACTGTGATCGCAGCCTGTGAGAGACCCTAAGCCAGCAGCACTGGCTGAGCGACACCCAGATTCCTGACCCACAGAAACTATGAGATAATAAGTGTCTGTCGTTTTAAGCCACTAAGTTTTGGGATAACTTGTCATGTAGCAATAGATAACTAATACAGTACTGAAGCATGAGCCTGAGTTGCGGTCGTAGCCCACTAGAAAAAGTGCTCTGTAGATTGGGAGCCGCATTCTCCCATAGCTAGGGCCACAGCAAGGGAGGCTGGGGACCTGGGCAGTCTCTACTGATGGAAAAGCACCAAATGAATGAAATCACCAGCTCTCTTCAGCTAGCAATCCCCAGCTGCGGCACTCTCCACACTCCTCCGGCCAACCCCATGAACCGCTCTGTTCAGAAGGCTTCTTCTACCCAAAATGCCTTCCCTGCCCATCTTCACATACTCAAATGGTCCCTAGCCTTCAAGACACAGCTCCATCTCCTCTTTCCAGCACCTGGCCAAGGTCTGGCACAAGACAGGCATTCAAGCAAGAAGTGCTGTCTTCCTTCCCAGAACTCAAACTCCCTCAACATTTTATCTTCACTTCCCTTTGGGCTCGGAGCTCTTCCTATCTTGGATTAAAGTCATGTAGCAGGTTGGAAAGAATTATTATCTTGACAGCTGGTGCCAGAATGCCTCTTAGGGGGAACTGCCTTTGTTCAGGAAAATACTTCCATGAGCTGCTCACGGTAGATAGAGGTGAGATCCTGAGGGCTGGGTTAGTGGCAGGCAGAACAACAAAAAAGACAGCGAAACTGCTCTGCACACATCATGGAAAGGAATTTGGGAGCGGGCAGAAGAGGAGAGGGACCAGGGGAGGAAAGCAAAGGGAGGAGGAGGGACGGCAGCACAGATCAGGAGCTCTCATGCTCAGCTTTTGTTTCATTTTGTTTTGATAATAGCTTTATTGAGACGTAATGCACATACCATACAATTGCACCCATTTAAAGTGTACAATTCTCCTTTTGTTTTGTTTACTGCTGCAGTGCAGCGGCCGTCCATATCCCCTGACCTTCAGGGAAGTCTGCTCCACACTCCAAGGTCAGGTGGGGAAAAGGACAGGGTCCCATGTTTGAGTCAATATCACGGCAGAGAGAAAGAAGCAGAGTGAGATCAAGAATTACACATTCAAAGCCAGAGGTGATCATGAGGCCATAACCAACCCCTCCCAAGAGAATGGACGAAATCTTGGGGAGGGAAAAGGATGTTTCCACAAGACGTTGATAGATCAAAAGAGGCAGAGAGGCACCAGCTGAGACATCGGTCAGAGCTGGTCGTAAGACCCTCATCAGCAAGCTCCACCAGGACAGGTATCCATCTAATTCATGTTGGTGAACAGGTATTTATCAGTACCTTCCAAATTAATTGATTAATTAGAGTGTAATTAAACTGTTCTGCAGCTCCCTTAATCGGACTAGGCACAGATAATTCTCCCTCTCTCTGTCTCCCCACCCTGCCCCATCCCAGACTCTCTCTGCCCAGGTCCCTCTCCGTTTGCACACACCACTTACCCTCCCCTGCGGTCTGCACTTCAATGCTAGGGTTAAAGCTCTGGGCCTCCCAGGAGGGCCCCGGGGACGCCGCCCGGATCTGAAAGACGTAGCGGGTAGCCGGCTTCAGGTTGGTAACGGTGACTGCAGGTGCCCCTGTCTTCACCATGGAGTAGGTCTGCTCACTCTGACCCTGGGGAGGGATTGAGAGATGGTCTCATGACAGACCAGTGGAGAAAAGGAGCAGCAGGCTGGAAAACACGGATTGGGTGGAAGAACCTGACCTCAAACACCTTGGGGAAATGCCACAGATTTCTTCCGTAGGATCTCCAACCTCTCTTTCCACCACAAATTCCCACACCCTCCCACACTCAATGGTGTTTGTAGCTGAGAGCAGCCACACCTCCAAGTAAGAGAAACTCTAGAGAAGGTGCTAGATCCTTCTTCTCTGAGATGATAGAATGATGGACATCAGGGCATGGCAGTCCTGAGGCGAGCCAGTCCAGTACCCTGGTGGGCTTGATGCCTCAGAGAAAATAAACCATGACAACTGTCCAGTCCTTGCTGGCTCACAAAGCTTTTCCATCCACTTGTCATCTGATTTCCACAACTGAACTGCAAGGCATGGAGGATGGAAGGTATTACTGGTTTAACAGATAAGGAGACTGGGCTCAGAGGAGTGAAGAGGCTTGCCCACGGTTCCCCATAAGAAAGTGGTAACAGCAACAGCTATCACTGATGAGTGCCTACTCATTGCCAGCTACTGCCCTGCCTCCCTCAATCTTCAAAACATTCTTATTGAGTCAGAATGTTTATCCCTTTTTATGAGGTTCAGAGAGGTGAAAAGACTTGACTGAAAGTCACACATCAAGGAGGTATCAGTGCTTGTTGCTCTGTATCATGCTACCCCCAGTTCCACCCCCAATACATGTGTACTGGCAGCTTGAGAAGACAAAATACTATAATGAAACGTGCAAAGAGTTGGAGTTAAAAAACCAAAAGGGAAGAACACGCTTGGCATTTCTCAAGCCGAAAGAACTGAAGAAAAAACTCAAGCCTCAAGTTGCAATACTGAAGAAGTCTATGGGCAAAATACTGAATGACACAGAAAGCATCAAAAGAAGACGGAAGGAACACAGAGTCACTGTACCAAATAGAATTGGTCAACGTCCAGCCATTTCAGGAAGTAGCATATGATCAGGAACCAATGGTACTGAAGGAAGAAGTCCAAGCTGCACTGAAGACACTGCAGAAAAACAAAGCTTCAGGAATTGATGGAATACCCATTAAGATGTTTCAACAAATGGAAGTAGCATCGGAAGTGCTCCCTCGTCTATACCAAGAAATTTGGAAGACAGTTAGCTGGCCAACTGACTAGAAGAGATCCATATTTATGACTATTTCAAAGAAAGCTGATCCAACAGAATGCAGAAATTATCAAACAATATCATTAACATCATACACGAGTAAATTTTGCCGAAAAGCATTCAAAAGCGGTTGTAGCAGTACATCTACAGGGAACTGCCAGAAATTCAAGCTGGATTCAGAAGAGGATGTGGAACCAGAGATATCTTTGCTGATGTCAGATGGATCCTTGCTGAAAGCAGAGAATACTAGAAATACGTTTACCTGTGTTTTATTGACTATGCAAAGGCATTTGACTGTGTGGATCGTAACAAATTATGGATAACATTGCGAAGAATAGGAATTCCGGAATGCTTAATTGTGCTCATGCGGAAACTGTACACAGATCAAGAGGCAGTCATTTGAACAGAATAAGGGAATACTGCGTGGTTTAAAGTCAGGAAAAGTGTGTGTCAGGGTTGTATACTTTCACCATATCTATTCAGTCTGTATGCTGAGCAAATAATCTGTGAAGCTGGACTACATGAAGAAGAACAGGGCATCAGGATTGGAGGAAGACTCATTAACAACCTGCGTTATGCAGATGACACAACCTTGCTTGCTGAAAGTGAAGAGGACTCGAAGCACTTACTGATGAAAACCAAAGACCACAGCCTTCAGTATGGATTACACCTGGACATAAAGAAAACAAAAATCGACGGGGGAGACGTGGTCAACATGGCGGACTAGTTAGACGCTTCCTATATCCCTCTTACAACAAGACCTGGAAAAACAAGTGATTTGATTCTATGTGAACATCTGGCAGTCCTGAACAAGGCAAGGTTAAGAAATCCCTCTGAGTCATACTGGAGAGGAAGACCATTTGGAAGAGGTGAGGAGCGCTAGAGCCGTGGCGGTGACATAGCAGAGACACAGCCACGGCTGGGCCACGGTGAAGCAGGCAAACAGCTGTGCTGTGCGTGTGCTCAAGAAGCAGTTTCCACATCGAGAGAGACCCGGCAGCAGAGATTCTGCTTGGACACTCCGAACCAGTGAAGAGCAGCTCCCAAGAGGCGGCGAGTTAAAAAAAAAAAAAAAAAGCCCATTTGGGAAAAACCTCTTTCCTTTTTACCTCTTACCTCTGCGCTCTGAACCGGATTTGGGAAAAACCTCTCTCCCTTTTACCTCCTACCTCCGCACTCTCCACCGGATTTGGGAAAAACCTCTCTTCCTTTTACTGCCTCCCTCCCCGCTCTGCACCTGGAGTCCACTGGGCCGGAAACAGATCCCAAAAGGTGCCCTGACCCCTTCTCCTGGCCTTGGAGAGGGAACAAATAAGCTGCTGGCTCCCCTAGGCCATGAACAGTGTTAGCCCTCACCGCCACAGTACAACAGGGCAAACATCTGAAGTTTAACTTCAACTGCTTCAGCTGTGAACGGGGAGATTTGTGATCCTCGAAACAGCCCTGCCCCTCAAGTAGGCACTTTTATCGATCTGCAGCAGGGTCTTGAGGACTGGTGATAGTTCCTAAAGTGCCTAGTCACCTGCTTCAGGAGTTCAAGAAAAA
>NW_004443951.1:19364548-19372033 GCF_000243295.1 Trichechus manatus latirostris | reverse complement strand
AATTCTGTATGGGAGACTAACTTGAAATGTAAACTTCATTTAATTACATCAATAAAAAAAAGAAAACAAAAATCTTCACAACTGGACCAATAAGCAACATCATGACAAATGGAGAAAAGATTGAAGTTGTCAAGGATTTCATTTTACTTGGATCCACAATCAATGCCCATGGAAGCAGCAGTCAAGAAAAAAACAACGCATTGCATTGGGCAAATCTGCTGCAAAAGACCTCTTTAAAGTGTTCAAAAGCAAAGATGTCACTTTAAGGACTAAGATGTGCCTGACCCAAGCCATGGTATTTTCATTTGCCTCATACGCATGTAAAAGCTGGACAATGAATAAGGAAGACTGAAGTGAAGAAGAATTGATACCTTTGAATTATGGTGTTGGCAAAGAATACTGAATATTCCATGGACTGCCAGAAGAACAAACAAATCTGTCTTGGAAGAATACAGCCAGGATGCTCCTTAGAAGCGAGGATGGTGAGACTTTGTCTCACATACTTTAGACATGTTATCAGGAGGGACCAGTCCCTGGAGAAGGACATCATGTGCGGTAAAATAGAGGGTCAATGAAAAAGAGGAAGACCATCAATAAGATGGATTGACACAGTGGCTGCAACAATGGGCTCAAGCATAACAACGATCGTGAGGATGATGCAGGACCAGACAGTGTTTCGTTCTGTTGTACACAAGGTCACTATGAGTTGGAAACAACTCAACAGCACCTAACAACAACAGAGATGCCCCCAATATTATGCCTTTGCCCATATCCCTTTATTAGAGCCCCAGCCACACCCACAGCCTCCCAAAGTGTACCACCCAAAGGGTAGCCCCCAAAGGGCAGCCCCTGTTACTCTGTGGACCCAGTTCTTTGGCCATGGCATTCAGGAATAGGGGCTGACTTTGACTAAAGCTGGGCCAATCAGAATCTCCATTCCAGCCACTTGAACAAGCCACTGAAAGTCAGAGAGGTAATGGCTGCTGGACCTATGAGCTGGAGTAGATTGGGGGGAAGGGGGTAAGAGCAAGGTTGCCAACCTGGGGCAGCCATGAAGTGCTATGTGCAAGCCTCTCTGCAGAGTAGGTTGAAGCTGGTGTGCAGAGAGAAGTAGGGAAACCACCTGACATCTCTTCAGACCTAGGTAGCCCAGCTACACTTCCGGTCATTGGATTCCATGAGATTCCCCTGAAGTCTTTAAAATATAAACAGATTTTGTATTTGTTCCTTTTTGAAGGTTTTTGTTTCCTACAAGTGCACACTTTCTGACTAAGTACTTGGTAGTCTAAGCCTGGAAAAGGAGGGTCTGGTGAAAGATGAGGGTGCAGTGAGCAGCGACCCTGGAGCATCCACCCAGCTCAGCCTTGGGGAAATCTATCTATGCTCTGATCCCCAAGCATCAGATCAATGATCCCTTTCTAAGTACTTACTGCATTCCTAGCTTCTTTCCAGTGTCCTTCGCTGCTGTCTCCTAAACATCAGGGTTCCTCCTAGGTCATCTCCTCCAGTCTCCCGGCTTCAGCTACCATCTCTATGCCAACAGCGCCCAACTCATTCACTGTCTGTCTTTCTCTCTCTCCAGCCCAGCCCTCTCCCCCGAGCTTCAGACCTGCAAGTCTACCTGTATGTTCCACGGGCCCCTTGAATACTACATGAGCAAAACTGAACTCACCATCTTCCCCCAAGGATGCTCCTTCTCCATAGTTCTCCATCTCAGCCAGAGGTACCACCATCTCTATGTTGCCTAGGTCATACACCTGCCAGTGACTCTGGAGTCCCTCCTCCTTCCTGTTCACCCCTGACACTCACAGCTCTCCAAAAACTTGTGGTATTCAAAAACTATTAGCTGATTCAGCAAAGAAATGACTGAGGCCTTTCAAATAGAAGTTTCTCCCTTCCTGTTACTGAGGAATGAGTGAAGTTCTGACATAATGTAGTGCTGAAGCTGAAAAAGGTTTCACTTTAATGAATTTGCACTAAGGTGGGAAATAGTTTAATAGTAGAGTACATGACAGATTTAAGCTGTTCCACAATAAATTTATGGGGAAAAGAGTTAACAATTGGAACATAACTCTATTTGTCAAATCATGGTTGGACTGCAAACACAGATTGACTATGGATACAAGAGGCCAGCAAAAATCAATGAAAAGTGTTCTAGGAGAATCAACTGGCTATACAGAGTTTACAATAAAGAGTATGGTATGTTTTCTTATCACTTGTAAATCATGCGCTACACATTCTTTATATTGGCATAATTTATATTAATTCATACATGTATCTTTCTAGAGAGCTGGTTGTTAAACATTTGCCAGCACATGACTGGACCTAGTAACGTGTTCACATAATCATATACTTTTGTAAAATTTGAAAAAAAAATGATATTCTTGTATTCTTTTTCATAAAGAGAGTTCTGCAAATTGCATGAACAAGATTCTGTCCCACAAAGCCTGGGTCAGCCCCCAGAAAAAGCTCTCTGTCAACTGTAAGCACCAGGCAATACAGTGAAGATTATGACTGGTGATGAATGGACACTTAAGGGGAAAGGAGAGAGCTGTGTTGATTTTGCAGAGGGAACAGGACGAAGGGAGAAACTCAAGCCTGGGAAGCCACTTACAAGGCTGGTGGATAGGTTTAGAAAAAAAGCAAGCAGGGCTTTTGCTGGGAAGATGGCGTGAAAAAGAGGGAGCAGACCACGGCAGGTAATGCAAGCCGACTCCAGGTCCCTCCCAGATGCGGACTCACCTTCTCGTAGTATCGGATCTCATACTCCGTGCCGTTGGCCCCGAGGGCTCCAGCAGGGATGGGCTCCCGCCACGACAGGGACACACTCTGGGGCTCCACTCGGTCCCTACGGATCGCATCCTCCTCCCAGGGCGCTGAAAATAAGTAACATGGGATTCTAGTCCTGGGCGAGAATGTAGGAAAGGATAAGGGGAACAGGAAAGGCAGGGCTTGCAGGGATGAGGGGTGGGGCTACGGAAGCCTGAGGATAGAACCTAAGGGATGTGGGTGGGTTAAGAGGCACCTTGGGGCTAGGGCTGTGGGTGGGGACAAAGGGCCTGAGGGGAGGGGTCCATGGGGCTAAGAGGCAGAGTCTTCATGGGACCTGAGGAATGCAAGGCCCCTCTCACTTCACAGCTCTCTCCTTTCGTGGCTCCTAGGGGGAAAGTGCCAGAATTCCTGCTGCTTGACCACCCCTGCACCCCAGGTTCTAATCCTTCAGGCTCTTTCCATACTTTCTGCAGTTTGAGAGATATCAGAGAAAATTTGGAGGGAGGAAGACCAGCTACTTAACTACTCCAATGGTCTGGTCAAAAGTTGATAATGCCTGAACCAAGCCAGGCACCCCAGGTGACTGGGAGGAAAGATCACGACTTCACTTTGGATGTGCTGAGACAAGGGATTTCCAAGAGAAGATGCCTCAAAGGCATCTCAAAGTGGTTCCAGAAAAGGTGTCTGGAGGGAAATGGAGGTTTGGGGGCCCTCCGAAAGTGACTGGATGAGATTGCCCAGGGAGAACGCATAGGAAGGAGGAAAAGCTTTTAAGTATAATAATCCCAAGAAACACCAATGTTTAACAGACCAGCAAGGGAAGAGGAGCCCACAAAGGATACTGAACAGGAGGAACCAGAGAAGTAGGAGGAAAACAGGACCAAACGAGGTCATAGAAGTTCAGGGAAGAGAATATTTAAGAAGGGTCCCCTCCTGACTCTTCCTGGTATTAGCTCTTGGCCAATGGGCAAGTGATTTCCCTCTCTGAGCTTAGGTTTTCTCGTGTGTAAAATGGAAACAGTAATGATGTAGGCTTGCTGTGAAAATTTTGTGAAATAATGTATATGAGGAGCTTGGCACAATACCTAACGCAGAGCAAATGCTCAATACAAGTTTATCAACAAGAGGAGGTAGTGTTCACAGTGCCATATGCTGAGGAGGGACAGAGTAAGATGATGATTCAAAGTGGCTGTAACAATGCGACTTCAGAGGACTGAAAACCAAATCTGTTGCCATTGAGTTGATTCCGACTCATAGCGACCCTACAGGACAGAGTAGAACTGCCCCATAGGGTTTCCAAGGAGCAGCTGGTAGATTCGAACTGCTGACCTTTTGGTTAGCAGCCGAACTCTTAACCACTGTGCCCTCAGGGCTCCTCAGGGGATTGAAGGGAGGTAGGTAGAAATCAGGTGGCAGTGGGTCAAGGAAGTGAGAACAAGGCATATATAGCTCACTCTGAAAAATTCATGAATGAGTAACTTTCAGTTTTAAATGGTATCCCTGTGGCAGCCACTACCTCTGTCTCTTCCAAATTCCAGTGAAAATATAAAGATACAAAGAGTTGAAAACCTACAACATCACCATAAACTAGTCCTGAAAGCTGATTGCCAGAATAAGATGAAGGGGGTGGTGCAATGGCATATTTCTACCTATGATAAAACCAGTGGAACTAGATTGAAAAATACAATTGTAGTGAACCCCTGGGCCATGCTGCCCACAGAGGGACATGGCCTTCCAACCTAAAAATAACTTGAAAGCTCCTTCATCCCCTCCCTACTGTCTGGCCCTTAAAAAAAAGGCAAGGTCTTTGTCAACTGGACAATGCACAGCCATCACTCTACTGCACAGTTGCTTTCTGAGGCAAAGTGCTCTTCCCTGTCCCTGGGAGTGCCTCTCAGCCTAAATCCATTTGGAATCAGCAGCTCCCAGAAAAGACTTGGGCACAAAGGGGAGGTGAGTGATGAAGCATCCTGGGAGGTGACACAGTCTCTGTAGATACAGACAGGGACAGGGTAGGAAGAGGCTTGGAGTGTCATTTTTCTTGAAGTTCATCTGTTCAAAGGCATCAGATTGCCAGAGCATTGAGGTAGGAGAAGGTTCCATTTCAGCACAGCAGAGATACATCAGATATAAGCCTAACAGATTCGGAGAACAGAGCTGAAAACTGAGGTCAAGTATCTGCTCTTCAGCTGTAGGTTGGGCTCCAAGTAACGCCAAGAGTGCAGCAGACTCCACTGGAAACCATTCAACAGCCACGTCCCCCTTCCCTGCTTGCTGAGTCCAATTTTGATTCAGAGTCTACTCTCTCCCCCAGAAAACTCAGGTAAATCTTGATTGTTCTAAGACATTTGTGTGCACTCATTACCTCTTGCCAATGATTGGTTTAGTGGTGGGCTTGTAATCCAGTTCTGGCCAACAAAAGGAGAAGTCTGCTGAAGGGATGGTGGGTGCTGGTAAAGGTTTCTTGCTCTTAAAAAGATACCTGTGGGAAGAAATCATTCTTTTTCTGCCTCTAGATGGTAAGGATGTGATGTCTGGAGCTGCTGTAGCCACCTTGCCACCACGAGAGAGCCATCCTCTCTTATGGCAGACTGGAAAGACAGAGAGAACTTGGGTTCCTGAGGACACTGTTGAGTTACTAAATTAACCAAGCTCTACCTCTAATTTTCTTATGTGAGCTAAGAAACTCTTCTGGCTAAACTCAGTTGAATTGAGATTTATTATTACTTTCAACTGAAAACCTCACAACCAATCCAAAGGGCAATTTACACATCTTGGTTTTTGTTGTTTTGTTTTGTTTCGCAACAACCAGCTATCTCTGTTCAAGAACAAATAAACACAAGACACCAAGAATCTGGCATATAAAAAAATATTTCAGAATAGAGGAACAGGAACTTTTTTCTGAAGACTCAGGAGGAGCAGACCTTTGAAAGTGATTTAGCATGACAGTTAGAGGGACAAGCAAGGAGACTGGTATCTTTAATAAGATGAAAGAAATCATGGCCACCACAAAACAGGAATGGGAAGACCATGAAGAGAAAGCAGGTGGAGAAGAAAAAGAAACAAGACTTGTGGAGAAACTAAAAGTACATTAGCAAAATTGAAATATTTCAAAGAAAATTCATTACAAATACAAGGAATTTTAACAACACTGTGAGCAGAAAGGGAAGCTAAACCTCTCAGTCTTTGGAACATCAAGCAGACAAAAAGAAATAAAAGAACTGAATAATGTAATTTATATAGACAGATAGCTACACTACAGAAATGATAACATTGTTTAAAGCAGTTGTATAGGGTCGCTATGAGTCAGAATCAACTTGACAGCAGTGGGTTTTGGTTGTTTCGGTTTATGAACAGTTAAAATGTGTTTACCATGCCTTAGACCATAAATAAAACCTCAGTAGTCAACAAAAATGTAAAAATCACGCAAATCTCTCTCTCTAACCACCTGGAAACAAGAACATATTCTCTAAAATAATTTGAGTCAAAACTACAATTCTAGAAGAAAACGAAGGTATAAATTGTGACCTTGGATTAGGCAATGGTTTCCTGGGTATGATACCAAAAACACAAGCAACCAAAGAAAAAATAGATAAATTGGACTTTACAAAAATTAAAAAGTTTTGTGCTTTAAGGGACACTATCCAGAAAGTGAAAAGAAAACCCATAGAAAGGGGGAAAATATTTCCAAAGCATATACCTGATAAGGGTCTATTATCAGAATATATAAAGAATTCTTATAACTCAACAATAAAAAATCAAATAAACCAATTTAAAAATGGGCAAAGGATGTGAATGGACATTTCTCCAAAAAAGACATCCAAATGGACAATATACAAATGGCCAATATACACACGGAAAGATGTTCAACATGATTAGTCATTAGGGAAATGAAAAAAAAATTAGATACTTCACATACACTAGGATGGCTACAATAAAAAAAGACATATAATAACAAGTGTAATGAGGATGTGGATAAACTGGAGCCCTCATACAGTGCTGGTGAGAATATGCAGCAAAATCCTTGTGGAGGCTGAGGGATGGAGTCAGGGACACACGACAAGACCTCTCTTTCTCAGACAGAAGTGAAGGAGATATGATACCGTTTCTTACTGAAATTTTTGAAAAGAGAGGGCTAAAGATTAAGGTACTTTCCACCTCTTTTTCCCTGGGAAATTACAGGCAAAGCAAACTGCAGAGTTGGGTATGAAGCAAAGGGTTTCTGCAAGAAAGTCAGGAGAAGGGGGAGCGCCCACTGGCTCCCGCGTTCACGGAAACGTTCACATCCTCTCTCTGCCCTAGGGGCAACGAGTCACCCGCACCCCAATCCCTCCCTAGTGGACTGCGGGAAAGGGGCTGATCCTCGGTGGGGGTCACCGGGTCAGGGATTTTGTGGTCACTTCTACGTTTTGAGGCGGCGTTTGCAGAGCCTGTGAAACGTTTATTTGCAGTGGCTGCGGAGGCGGGAGTGCTCCCTGTGGGACGGACGGAGGCGGCCGCAGGAGGGCGCGGGGTGTGAAAGGAAGGGGGTGTAGCTCTGTGGAGTAGAGGCGTCCAGGCGCGCGGGGTCGGGGGGGGGGTCTTACCCCCAGGTCCGGTGGAGACGGTGACCTGCGCATAGGTTGTTCCCGCGGCGGCCGCCGGGCCCGAAACGCCGTTGAGCGCGGCCACGCGCACGGTGTAGCGCGCCCCGGGCCGCAGGTGGAGCAGCGT
>NW_004443951.1:19328747-19364448 GCF_000243295.1 Trichechus manatus latirostris | reverse complement strand
CGCCGGGCCCTCTCGGCCGCAGTGCAGGCACAGCAGCGAGTACGTGACGTCCGAGCGGCCTCCCGAGTCGGCCGGCGGCAGCCAGCGCAGCCGTAGCGCCAGCGGCGAGCGGCTCAGGCTGTACTGCAGGTCCCGCGGCGCCGACGGTGGCCCTGGGGCGGCACAGAAGGCGGGCGCGGTCAGGGGCGATAGGGGCGGGCATGGGGGGAGTGGGTCAGCGAGTGGGGCGGAACAGGGGATATGGTCGCGTGCACTGGTGAGGGGGGAGAGAGAGACGCAAGCACGGCTGGCGTGGGCGCGGTCAAGGGTGGGAGTGAGAGAGGGGCTGGACGGGGAGGGGGTGCGGGCGGCGGTCAGATAGGACAGAATGGGGCGGTTAGTGAGGGGGTGGGGGTCAGTGAGGGGGCGGGATGAGGGTGGGAGGGTCAGTGATAGGAGCGTGAGGGAAGGTTAGTAAGGGGACCGGGATGGGGATGTGGTCAGTGAGCGGGTTTGAGGGCCTGGCTGGCGGATGGAGTGAGGTGAGGGCGGGGCGCTCCACTCGGTGATCCTTCAAGAATCCTCTTTCCTCCATCTGGACTCGTTGTCCTGGTTCTTCCAATCCTGGCCCTGGCCCCCATCCCACCCCAGGGTCCCTCTCTCCACTCTGCCGTCCGGGTCGCTGGCCCCTATGCCCGCCCTCATGCTCTCCTGTGCGGAGCCCCCTGGCCCTCACCGACCGCTCGGCCTCACCCCACCCCCGTTCTCCAGAACTCAGCCAGGAGCGGGACTCACGGGTGCAGGAAGCCGAAGGCGGGTCGGTCGGCGAGCGAGCATAGCTGTCCTGGCACACGCAGAACGTGGAGGCGTTTTCCAGGGCCCGGCTGTGGTCAGGGCATGGCGAGCAGCGGGGCCGCCGTGGGGACACCTTATAGAACCCCGGGGGGCAGGCTGCGGGGAGGGGCCATGTCAGGGGCAGGGGAGCCTCCCCAGCTCTTCGCTCCCCTACTTTCCTGCCTGCCCTCCTTAGGTGAGGTTTATCTCCTGGAATTGTGATCCAAGACTGCTCCCTGGGATGGCAGCTCCTGACTGAACAACCCAGTAACACCTAACCATTAAAACCAAAACACGAAACCCATTGCTATGGAGTCCATTCCGACCATAGTGACCCTATAGGACAAAGTAGAACTGCCCCGTGGAGTTTCTAAGGCTGTAATCTTTAGGGAAGCAGACTGCCACACATTTCTCCTGCAGAGCTGCTGGTGGGTACAACCACCACCTTTTTCGGTTAGAAAAGTTAGCAGCCGATTAACCACTTTGCCACCTCATCCTTAGTAAATGCTTAATATGTACCAGGAACATTGGAGTGTTTTACTTCTATTAATTCGTTTAACCCTTACAACAATCTGTGAGCTATGTACTTTATCCACGTTTTTAAAATGAGAAAACTAAGGCTCAGAGAGGTTAAGTAACTTGCCCAATGTCCCACAGCTAGTAAATGATGTCATTTGAACCCAAGCAGACATTTGAGAGCCCACACTCTTCACCACACCATACTGCCCTAATGCCCACTGGAATAAAATGAACTCAATTCACCCCCTTCTCTGATGTCAAACTTTCCAGTTTGTGAGGACAAGTAGAAAAGAGGTGCCTCCAAAGACTGTTCCACAGTTACACAGAGACACACACTCTGAGCTACACAGAGACAAACATTGAGATCCAATCATACACACACACTGCTGTCAAAGTTCATTTACCCACCACCACCGCCATTTGAGGATTAATGTGCCTAAGCCTCCCACCATAAGCCAGAGAAGAGGGAGAATGAATGTTCCCCAGACCATGAGTCAGACCTAGTTGTACTTTTGTCACCTCTCAGTTCCTCCACCCCACCTGGAATGGCTGTTTAAGAGCACAGGCTTTTATACCTGAACAACTTGAGTTTATCGCTGGTTGCACTGCTTATTTGCTGTGTGGCCTTGGGCAAGTTGGTTGACCTCTCGGAGCCTCAGTTGCCTCTTGTATAAAGTACCTACTCCTAAAGGTTTTTGGAGGATTAACTGAGAAAAAACATGCAAGCAGCTTAGCCCAGTGCCAATCACATTTACACCATAATGGTAGTAATTATTGTTCCTCCCTCACAGGCCTGAAGTGGAAACTGCAAAACACCCACTTTAAACACCCAGCTGGGCCAGGAAGGAAGGCAGTGGCTCATGGCCTCTCCTCTCAGAGTTAGAGTGGTTCTCACCTTGCTCCCTGGCCCTTGCCAGAACTTCTCTGTTCCTCCCCTCTAGCTTAGCTGTTGATGGAAGGGTAGCTTCTCTTTAGTTCTGAGAAGACAGTACAGCATAAGAGATGCAGACCCGGAGGCTGAGGATTTCCACTGTTTGGAAGGATTAGGCTTAGGAGGGTCCATCTGGCCCAGAGTCTTGGGCAACACAACTTTGGGAAGGGCTCAGTAGCCCAGGAGCCTTTGGAAGTCTCTGCCTTTGGAACAAAGCAAGGGGCCAGCCGACATCATGGTCTGGCGGGCTGCAGGGACCCAGGCTGGGACTCAGAAGGCCTGGGTTCCAGTGTTAGCTCTGCCACCCCCCTGTGGCTTCTGGCCTCAAGGAACCATCAATCAAATGGGAATAATAGCCATGTCCTGCCCATCCCGTTGTGAAATAAAAGACAGTGAGGGCCCTGGAAAAATGATCAGTTTACAAGTACTCACAGCAGTAGTGAAACAATGCTGGAGGCTCCCTTCCCCTGTCCTGTGTGGGGATGGGGGTGGGGGCCTTCCCCTGTCCTGGGGGGGGGGGGGCGCCTGCTGTCCTAGAGATGGGTGGTCCCATCAGAAACAGCAGTGGTTATCTCTACTTTGGGAGGCTCTGTTTAGAAGGGTTGTGTTGGAGGGCAGACTCAGGAAGCGACTCCTGACTGCTGGCGCCTATCTCATTTCCTCAAGGTCAGAGTCAGAATTTCAGAGGTCATCTAGTTCAGCTCCCCCTGGACTGTCCTCCTGGAGCTCTCCTTGCAGTAGCCACAGTCTTAGCTCATATACTCTGTAATGGGGGGCTGGCTCACCACGTTATGAGGCTGCCTTGCTGAACAACACCGTCAGTTAGAGTCCTTTCTTGTGTTGAGCCCAAGGCAGCCTCCATGTTTGAAAGGAGACCAAAGCCCCACCCATCCCATCTCAGGGTCTTGCTGTGCCCTCTGGAGCCTCAGACAACATGTCTGCTTGGGTCCCCCTGCTCCCGAACAGTCCTGCAGAGATTTGTCCTGATTTTTCCCCCCAGGGAAACAGCCCCAATTCTTTCAATAATTCCTCCAGTTTCTGCAAGAAGGGGAATAGAAATCAGGTTCACTAAAGAGAAGAACAAAGGGGAAAAGAAAATCTTAGCTTTATCCTCCCCTGCATATCCATCTACCTTTAAAGAGGATCTGTACTTAGCTGGAGAAGGTACTTGGAGGGCCTTAATTTTCTAATACAAATCTGACCATTTCACTTCCCTTCCTAAAACCCTCCAATAGCTCCCTACTGCCACCCATCCTACCCAAGCCACACTGAACATTTCCTTTCACATCTCTGGGTCTTGTCCTATAATGCCTTACACCCCTTCTCTCCTGGAAAACTCCTATAGTTCCTTCAAACCCAGGTCAAATAATAACTCCCCTATGAAGCTTTCCCTCAAATTCTCCCTAGCTCCCTACTCCCCAAGGCAAAGGTGATGCCATTCCAAGCGGCTTCTGTCCAGCATCAGCCTGGGGGGAGCGTGCTCAGCACAGCTTAGAAGTGGAACTGGGCTCCTGAACAACTCTCTCATTTCCCAGAGTGTGGATCCAATCCTCCTTCTCCAACCCCCGATCCACTCATTCAACAAATATTTTTTAGCATCTACCATGAGTCGGGTGCTGTTCTAGGCTCTAGAGATACATCAGTGAATAAAACAGACAAGACTCTGACTGACCAATGGTACAGACACCCTACCTCCTACCACACAGGGAGAAGAGAGGCCATCAATTGGTAATTCCCTCAGCATCTGGCCATCAAACCCACAAATACCTCCATTCCTACCCATCTTCCTTCTTCCCTCCAGTTCTAAAGAAGAGGACGAGCTACGTCCTGTTGAAGGCCAGCCCCTTCACCGACACTCTAGATCCTTTTCCTTCACCTCCTTAAAGAGTACATTCCATCAGTCATCTCCCCTCCTGTATCTTACACCTCTCCTTCTCTGCTGGCTCATTTCAGTGATATACCAAGAGTGGGGCAGCAAAAGAGGTCCATTTCAGGTGTAGGCTAGAGAGGGTGCACTGTCTATAGAATATTCAAAAACAATAATAAAACTGACTACGAGTTGATGTGCTTCTAATTAGCAACATGCGTCAGCAATTCTAAATGACGCTGTTGTTGTTGTTGTTATGTGCTGTTGAGTCAGTTCCGACTCATAGCAACCCTATAGGACAGAGTAGAACTGCCCCATGGGGTTTCCAAGGAGCGGCTGGTGGATTCGAACTTCTGACCTTTTGGTTAGCAGTCCAGCTCTTCACCATTGCACCACCAGGGCTCCAAATGACATTAGCAATAGAATACTTCCTCCCACTGGGGCAGATCACTCCCACTACCCTCACTTGGTACCCCACTGGCTCTTTCCCTTCAACATATGAACACGTTTCTCACATCTGCAATAGAAATCTTCTCTCAACCCAGTGTCCTTCTCAAGCTACCACCCATTCTTCCCGTTCAAATACAGGCTTCTAGAGAGTTGTTACATTCCCTGATTCTAGCACCTCAGTTTCCCTCATCCCTTAACCTACTGCAGCCTGGTCTCTCTCCTTACTACTCAACTGAAACTGCTTTCACCGGGGCCGCCAAGTAGACATTTTCCAATCCTAGCCTCACCTGACTGCTCAGCAACGCTGCAGACCATTCCCTCTTGGACTTCTCCATCTCCCTTGGCTATCACACTCTCCTGATTCTCTTCCAACCTCAGACCACTCCTTCTGTTTTTATTAGGGGCTGCTTGCCTTCTGACTTCCCATTAGATAGTGCTGTTCTGTGAGTTTCCATCATTGGCCCTCTTTCTTCTTACTCCACACATTCTCCCTGGGCTGTCCCAACCACACCCACAGCTTCAAGTAGTATCTGTATTGCTGGTTATCAAACCACAAGGCCAAATCTCTTTCCTGAGTGCCAGATCCGCTTTCTAGCTATGTCCACTTGAATGCACCCCGGACACCATAAATTCAACATGTCCATCCATCTCTTGTGTTCTCTACCCCAGTGAATGGCCCCTCTGTCCATTCAATCCCCCAAGAGCATCTGAGTCAAAGGGAACTCCTTCCTCCTCCCACATCACATGGTCACCAAGTGTTGTGGATTCTCTCTCATTAAAACATCCATCCTCATCACAACAATCTCTGTTACTGCCTTAGTTCAGTCCTCGTGCTCTTTACCCTGGATTATAGCACCATCCTCTTTCCTAGTCTTCTAGCTGCTTATCCTTCCTCTCCAATTCTTTCTTCAGCTCGAGTGATCTTTTGAAAATATAAATTTGAACATGTCAGATCTCTGCTTCAAATCCTGTCCATTGGTCGAAAACATAAAGTCCAAGCTCTTTATTCCAGTGTTCAAGGCCCTTAATTATTTGCCCCTGAATCTCTCCCCCCATTACTCATCACCACCCCTCCCCACATGCCCTGTGCTCCAGCCATGCTGGCTCACTTAGCCCCAACCGTAGTATATTCCCTCCTGCCTCCATGCTTACATACACAATCCCTTAGCTCAGTATGTTCTCAGCTGCCCAGGGGGAAAAAAAGCCTCTCATCTCTGGAAATCCCTGTCCACCCTTAAAGTTGGGTTCTCTCTTCTCTGGGCTTCCTCAGGTCTCTGTTCACAATTGTCACACCCTGTGGTAACTACCCATTCACCCCATCCAGAATGTCTTCACTGAGCACCTACCATATATCAGATCTTGTCATGGGCACTGGAGCTGCAGAGACTAATAAGACCCCATGCTTGAACGGAAGAAGTTCCTAGTTTAGTTGTGGGAATTCACATAAGTAAATCACTGTAATACCATGAGGGCAAGTGCAGAAACAGAGGTTACAACAGGTGCTGGAGAACACAGAGGTGTCTCCTAAGTCTACCCGGAGAGCTCAGGAAGGTTCATGTCTCTGAATCCCTTACCAAACTTCAAGTTCCCCAGAAAAGAGAGGTGACATTCATCTGTATAAATATAATAAACCATCAGTAAATGCAGATGGTAGGTCTTCCATTGATGTTTAATGAAAGATTGAAAAAAGGAATGAGAGCAAGTTTAGTCACCTCCTCCTCTGTCTTCCCACCACTCTCTTCATCTCTCTGGTTATAGCATATATCACCCTCTTCTGATTTTTTACATTTTTACTTGTCTCCACCTAGACTGTGAGCCTCTCAAGGCTGAGAGTATGTCTGAATCATTTCTGTTGCCCTGGCACCCAGAAAAAGACCTGGCTTAGAGAAAACATCATTTGATCATTCTGCTTTAAGTGCACACATCCATAACCCCATCCTTACCCTCAGTCCCCAGAGCCACAGATAGGGGAGAGAAGGAAAGACCTGTTCCCAAGCTCCTCACAGACCCAAACAGAACACTCAGCATGAAGGTCTCCCCCAGAAGGCACAGTGACTGCAGTTCAGTCAGAGTTGGGTGGGATATTAGTAGTCATATAGTGCAACCTGCCAATCTCTCTTGAGCTAAGCAATTCCTTTTTCCAGCATCTGACTTGAATATTGTCATTGCTGGGGAGCTCACTTCCTGTAAGGCAACCAATCCCACTAGCCCACAGCTTGGGCTGCCCTAGAGTTCTTCCTTATATATAGGGGAGGCAATATGGTGTAGCAGGAAGAACTTGAGAGTTGGGCAAACCTGGATTCAAGTCCTGGCTCCCCATTTCCTAACTTTGCAAGTGACCTCTCTAATCCTCTGTTTTCTCATCTGTGAAATAGGGATAGTAATAACTTACTTTATTGAAGACCTGTATGAGGTGCCCATCACAGTGCCTGAAATATTAAGCCAAATTCACCTACTAGTAACTTCACTAATTGGTCTTGGCTGTACCCTCTGGAAGCTCCAGGAGAGGCCAGGACTGCTGGCTCCAGAGCCCAAGGCTTCTTCACTTCCCCTTCAGCCTCGTGAGCGCTACAACACACTCTATCCCAACTGCTACCTGCGTGCTACACTCCCACCCCAAACCCCCCAGTAGGCTTGATACCTTCACAGATGTCGCCGCGCTCCTGGAATCCTGCACTGCAGCTGCAGCGGCCCACAGGCACCAGCCACTCACCATCAGCACCGCAGTGCATACGCGGGGGGCTGCTGGGCTCACCTTCCGAGTGCGCCACGCACGTTCCGGTCACCTCCACCAGAGTGGAGAAGGCGCCCTCGGCCGCGGTGGCTGGGAAAGTAGCCAGGCCCCGCACGGTGGCTCGGCACTGCTTATAGTAGACGCGCACAGAGACCAACGCCACGCATGCGCCCACGTCCTGGAAAGCTAGGTGAAAACCCCGCCGGCTGAGCGGGCCAATCTCGCGCACCTCCGTGTTCAGCTTCATCTTGCGCTCGCCCAGGTCGCCCTGCGTGAAGCTCTCGTCCGCGGCGATAGTGTCGATTTTGCGGGGCCGGCTGCCGGCGGGGCGGGGACGCCCACGGCCCAGGTCGGCCTCGGTTTCCAGGTAGTAGACATTGAAGGTCTCCTTGCAGGTGCCGGTGGCACCAGGGATGCTGCTGCAGTCGCGCAGTGTGAACTGCAGCTCCACGAAGATGCGCTGCCCACGGCCGCGGCTGATCCAGCCAGTCTGCAACCAGTTGTCTTGGTTGGGCTCTAGCACGTTGCACACCTGGTATGTGCGGATGGGCCGGTCTTGTTCGTCCACACCACTTATCTCTTCCCACTGGGAGAAGAGCGAAGATATGGGCAGCTCAGAATCAAGGCTCTCCCAGGAGATCTAGCCCTGGCTGTGACTCTGGCTGAAAACCCTCCTTCCTCATCATTTCACGGTCTCCTGTTCCACCCCCAACATCATGCACACTCCTGAAATTATAAGATACAGCGCTAGGAGAGACTTTGGAGACCACTGGGTCCTACCTTTAATTTTATAGATGGAGAAACTGAGGCTTCAGCAGGAGAGTGACTTGAGATATGCGTATCAAATTAGCCTCAGAGCTAAGACTCATACCTGGAGTCTCCTAACTCTTCACCGGGGCTTCAAACCGTTCAGTTTAAACCCCTGCTGAAAATTTACATTTCTAACAAGTTTCCAGGAAGTTATACATAAGAATCACCTGGTGATCTTGTTGAAATGTAGATTCTGATTCAGTATATCTGGGGTGGAAATGCAAATTCTCAGCAGGGAACTTGTTAGAAATGCAAATTCTCAGAAGGGGTTTGAACCAGAAAGAACTGGTTTGAAGCCCTAGTCTCCACCCACTGTCCTTTCCACTGCACCAAGCTGCTGTCACACTGTCACATCACCCTGCTCCCATCCCAAGTTCCCAAGCCTCTTGTAGGACTCCAAGGTTTTCTTCTTCTGTCAATCCATTAATCCACAACACTGCTTGGAGCATCTGCTGGATACAAGATGCTGTCCAGCATTGGCTCCATTTAGATGCCGCATTTCTGTTCCTAGACACAGCCAGTTCTCACTTATCTTTTTTTTTTCACTGTCTGATTGGCTAAAGATTCAACGTTTTCTTATAAGCCACTCTGGCTTGAAGCCAGGGGGCTGGAGACCACACACTCTGAGGAGGACTTTGATCTGATGTGACCATTGAGACCTAGTAGGACTGAGCCCTCAATCATCAGGGGATTCCTGGGATAGGGAGGGACAGGTTTACACTTACCCCATTACTTGGCAGTGCAGTCCAGCCCAGCTCAGCCTGGGAGGCTTTGGAATCCAGGAGGATGACTAGAGAGAGCGGAGAAGAGAGATGTCAGAAAGCCAGAGGGTCAGTTTAGCAGAAGAGTGGAATCCTTTGGTGGGTTCAATGCAAATTTGCTAACGGAAGGGACGAAGAATGTGGTGAAAGACATTGACAAGTTTTTCACACTCCGTAAATCCCTAGGAGGGGGTTTGAGTAGCTCGAGTCCAGACAGAGGTAGTCACAGCTATCGTTTCCTGTGGCAGTAACAAATTACCACGAACTTAGTGGCTTAAAACAATAGAAATTTATTCTTTTACAGTTCTAGAGGTCAGAAGTCTGAAAGCAGTTTCACTGGGCTAAAGTCAAGGTGTCAGCAGGGCTGGTTTTTTCTGGAGGCTCTGAGAAGAAAATTCATATCCTTGCTTTCTTCAGCTTCCAGCCCCTTCCTCCGTCTTCAAAGTGCATCCTTCCAATCTCTGATTCTGTCTTTACATCCCTTCTCCTCTGACTCCTCCTGCATCCCTCTTAGAAGGGCTATTGTGATTACACTGAGCTCACCTGGATAATGCAGGTTAATCTCCCCATCTCAAGATTCTTAACTTAATCGCATCTGCGAAGTCCTTTTTGCCATATAAGGTAATATTCACAGGTTCCAAGAATTAGGACTTGGACATATTGGGTGGGGGGGACCATTATTCAATCTACCATGGAGCCCATGGCAAGCACTCTAAGGCTAACTCTAAAACTGGGGGGTCGGTTATCTCCAGCCTTCCCAGGTTCCCCAGATTATGTCTGAGTGTCAAGAAGAGAAAGAAGAATATGAGTGTATCAGGGGATTGCTTGTAGACACACTCAAATTCGCTTAGACTCAGGAGCTCTTCTGAGGTCTGGGGTCACCAGAGATGGAGGAGGATTGAACTTTTTAAATTTGATTCCCAGGGTCTCTGGGGAAAACGAGGTGGAGAGACTCTACCAGCAACAGGAGAAATAAAAATCTCTCATCTCCTCAGTCAGACCCTTTTCCAGGTTGTCACCTTTGAAAAATGTCAGGGATCCTTTTTATATATAAAACCATGGTGCCTCCTACACCAGAGAGGCTTGGAGTCACTTTATTTCCCCAGTAGGCATCAGATCAGCAGTCTGCATCCTGCTTTCTGTATTGGTCACAGAGAAGCAATGGTTTGGATAGCACAGCTGGCAGCCCAGAGACAGGAGCCCAGGGCCATCCCGAAATCATGGAACGTTACTCATCTAGAGCTTATGCAATGGGGTAGGCTGCCAAACTGAGGCTTCTAAGAGCGTGTTGGCCCCGGAGACGTCAACCACAGTGGCCAGGACCAAAGATCCATTGCGATTTCAGCACAACTGAATGCACATCCGAATTGCATATTGGAAGGTATCAGAGATCCAGCGGCCCAACGAACCCTGAGGTCAACGCCTCCTATTCCAGCTCCTCAGAATTCAGCTTCAAGAAATGCACCTGCATCTGGATTCGTTTGAACGAACAGATCTCCCCAATCAAGCATCATAGGCAAGACGCGGGCTCTGGTACCGCGGGCAGCCGCAACCCAGGCACGGCGGACCGCGCAGAATGTTCCGCCCTCCGAGTTCAGCACTGCGGACAGCAGCCCCCCCCCCCCCCCCGGTCAGTTCCTCGGGCAGCTCCTGTCCCAGATCCCTCGACCAGCGCTCCACCTCCTGTGGGCCACACATTGGTCCTCTATCCCCCGCTACTCCACCTGCATCTCGTCCCCCCACATTCCAGTCTCACCTCTGCGTCTCCCTGTCTCCTCCGCTGTCTTCATCTCCCCGCCCCCACACCTCCCGCTTGCAATCGCTCAGCCTGTCCGTCTCACCGGCCCTTGAACTGCTGCGGCTCCTGGTCTCTCTCTTCCCAAGCCTTCCAGGTCTCCAGCCCCAAGCTTCCCGACGCCCCCCTCTTCCTCATTGCTTAGCCAGCTTTCTCTCTCTCTTTCTCTAGTTGTTTGCTTCTCGCTGCCCTCTTGCTCCAAATCCCAGTGCAGACTCCAGTTCTTCCAGCTACTCTTTCTCCCAGTACCCCAGTTCTCTGGTCCTCCAGCCCCTATACGTTGGTACTCCAGGCTCTGAGGACAGCCACCAGTCTCCTTACCTTCCTCAGCGGTACCGGGCCGCCCGGGCCCCAAAAGCAGCGCGAGACAGAGCGGCATCAGGCAGACGAACAGGCGCAGCGGGTGTGGGCCGGCGCCGGTCTCCATGGTCTGCAGACGGAGCTGTCAGTGCGGCGGTGGCTCTAGCCGCGCCAGCCCCAGCACCGCTAAAGAGTGCCCCCAGACCCGAGCGCCTGCTAGGGGCGGGGTCTCACTGGTCACCATCATCCATGGGGACCAATCGCTAGGTACCGCCTCAGGAGGTCCACCAATCCCCGCCAGTAGAGGGTAGGGAGGTGGAGTTTCATAGGCCAGGGGCGGAACGCCGAACTGCAGTCGGGGAAGGAAGGGGTCCCGCCAATCTCCAAACGGTGGGGGTGGGGCAGCGCTGAGGGCCAGCGGGGCTCCTGGGGAGGGGGATGAGCTGGTGTCGGTGGCCCAGGGCGCTAGACTTTAGCCCACTATTCCTGAGAAGTAGGCGATGTGGGCGTGGCTTGAGAAGGGGCGAACCTCGGAATGGCAATGCCACTTGCAGTCTCCTAGCTAGCTGGGAATCTCCCTTGTCCCCAGGCATGAGTCGCCGGACTTGCAGGGGGTTTCAGAGTCTGATGCACTGACCTCAAGCTCTGGCGAGCTCCTCTGTCTTGACTAGTCTTGGCCGCTTCCTGTGTCTGCGGCTTTTGGTGTCTCAGGGTTCTATCCCGCCTCCTTCTCGCTCCGCCGTCATTACAGACACACACACACACACACACACACACACACAGCGGCTGAAGAGCGGGGCCAAGCCTGACTCCCGCAGCTGCTTGAGAAGGGAGAGTAAAGTGGGAGACAGGGTTTCCCTCTGAGCAGCTCCTCCGAGCCTGGGAAACCCTGTGGATCCCAGGATGGAAATGGTGGTAGATTTTGCTTGAACGATCGGTTCCTCAGGTTCTTGCTCCTGCTGCCAGAACACAGACAGCATTCTCCACATCCACTCCTTGCCCAGTCTGCTCAGAGTCTGGGGTTCCCCTCTTTGATAACCCCACTCCTCCCACCCCAGTTAGCTGGTGAGAAGCGCAGCGGCGGGAATTCTGAGGCGTCTGCAGGAGGAGCGGAACAACCCTTGCAGAGTTCAGCCGGCGCTGGAGCCGCAAGGAAACGTGGAATACGACCTCTATCTAGTGAAGGTCATTTATGTGCAAGCTGAAGGTTTAAGACATTGGTGGTGGGAGGGGCTAGGGCCCTCGAGGGCGAGGAGGGGGCTATTGAGCGCCACCATCTGGGCTGAACTTGAGGGGAGAAAGCTCCACCCACCTTGTGGCATTTCAGAGCTTTTTTCTTCGGGGACCCACCTCCTTCCCTTTGGAGGCTATAGTAGCCAGAGATGACTTGAGAATAGTGTAAGCCCTGTGTCTGTGTGGCCTGTGTGGTCTGAGTGTCTGTGTATTTTGCATATATGTATTCCTCATCCCTCCAACCAACACTTATTGAGTGCAGTGCTGTGTGCTGGGGATACCTGGCTGAATCTCCCCAACCCCTCACAGTCTATTCCTTTTTGAGCACACAGCATAATGAGAATTCCTGGCTTTGTAGAACATTTGACCATTTAGAAGCCGCTTTAACAAGTCATTTTCTGTGTGTGTGTGTGTGTGTGTGTGTGTAGTATGCGTACATGCACACTTGCTTGCTCACAGACACACTTGCTAGACAGTAGCAATAGGAGGTGGGAGGTATTGGTTTCCTTTGCCCATAGAAAGAAAGGTCGTCAGGAGGGGCTGGGGCTCAGACACCGCAGGAAACCGGAGCTTGCTGAGGAAGCAGAAGGGGGTGTGGCGTCTGGCCGGTCCCTGGATGCAGGCGGGGCCTCTGAAATCAGACCTACCTGAAGAAAGGCTTTTACACCCCCACCTCCTTCCCATCTTTATTCTCCTCACGCTTGATTAGTCCCCTCCCCCTCCCTCCCCCCCTCCAGCGCTGGGAGATGGTATTTTTAGAAGCTGCTTAGAGACCCAGGACTCTTTCATTTCAGAATGAGTCCTCACTTCGCCACTCCTCATCCTCCTCTTCAAAACCGGGTCCCATCCTTTTAGCAGTCTCTAAGGTCCAGTAATAGCTTCTCATCCGGGAACCAGGGACTTCAGAGATTCTGACCAAAGATGCTAAAGCAAAGCACAGACTACCTCTGAGCCTTGCAAGGGACGTTCAGGAGCCAAACAGATGGGAGCAAATTACCTGGGGAAAGCTACATAGAATGCCCCCAAGAAACCCCTGGCTGTCAGGGATCTGGTTCCTACCCTCTCTCACCACACACACTTGCAGGCACCTCAGGGAAAACGCCAGACTGAAACCCTAGAATGGGAGAAAGAAAAGGAAGAGAAGGGTAAAATAATCCTTTTCTTTTTTACATCTGAATAATTCATTTATAATAAAACAAGAACAGAGAAGCCCTAGCCAATGCAGATATATGCAAATCAGCCGTATCTTAATAGGAGTTGCTCTAAGGCGGACCGCACTCTACTGCTAGGCTGCAGAATAGACACTCAGTGAAGAGTTGGAGAGGGTCTTAGAAGGTAATCAAGCCATAGTCCATCGCGACCTTTAAGTGCTAGAGGGACCATTCAGCCAAGGGTCCCTCCCAGGAGATGGGTCAGAGCCCTGGCCGTGGTGCTGAACTCTCAGCCGGTGGGTCAGTTTGGGCTGGTTTCTGTCCGTGGTGCTTAACCTGCAGGGGTCTGGGCACTTCATCTTCAGCTGAACCGGGGACTTCCCCGCTGTCGCGGTCTGATCCTAGGGCTGGGGCTCGCTGCCTACGTCTGCCTATAGTCCAGACACAGCGATTAGACTCTCCAGGAGCTAAGCAGCCTTCATTGACTGAAGTAAGAGTGGAAGGGCCTGGAACTTACCCGGAAACTCTTGTTTTCTTTCCTGCTTCTCCCAGATCTCTACTGAGGCAGGATGGAAGGGATGCTTTTCTCTACCTCTACCCCCACTATCTTCTACGATGGTGGGAAGAATACTTTTTGGGGCTGAAAAGCTTTATTCAACCCCCAAATAATGAGAAGTAGTCTTCCAGGAAGTAGACCCAACTTTACCACAACCTCCAAGTCACTGGAAGTTGCAAATCTAGAGGCTAAAAATTTGATCTCTTGTCAAATAGATGCAGAAAGTAATTTCAGCCTGGTTGAACAAGGAAGGTCAACTCCTCTGTGGAGAAGAATAAGATTGTACCATAGAAATCAGAGCCAAGCCCTGCTCTCAGGAGAGAGGACAGGGAGGGGGCGAAGAGCAATTGGAGTCTTAATACTCAAAGGGATGTTAACAACTTGCCTCTTTCCTCTTCTGTTACATTCCCCTTCCCCAGCCTAAAAAAGAAATAAACGTACCAGAAGTGAACTTATTGCTAGGACAACATACTCACAGGCAAAAATAAAGTGGAGGTTATAAATAAATTTTTAAATAGTTTTTCTTATAGTATAAAGGAAATACAAAATATTTTATTTAATAACTTTGAAAATTAAGCAGTGAAAATCTTTAAAATCATCAAACACAATTACTTAGTCTTTATGAGCCTACTCTTCCTTCTCTGTGAAATGTGGATGAAAATACTTTTCAGTTATTGTGACATCAGAATATAATTTACATATGTGGCCCAGCACGGTGTCTGTTACATCATTCTGTATGTATTATTATCAGACTCAATAGTCAATCAAGGTGAAAAACAGAAGAAAGAAAAATGAAAGAAAGGATAAAGGAAGGTTAACTGGTAAGATAGGAAGAGAGAGAGGTAGAATCAGAGAGACAGTCATAGAGGAAAAGACAGAGTGAGGGATAAAGAAATAGCGGGTTGAGATGAATGTGGTTAGAAAGCACAGGAGTCTGAAGAAAATGTGCTTGAAGAGACAAGAGTGTCATTACGGCAGGCTGGTTGGCCAGCTGCCAACTGGCCTCAGAGGTGACATTTACCTTGGTAAATTTATCATGATCCAGGCTCATAAATTTGACTTCAACAGCACTAAGAGAGAGCCTATATATTGGGGGTTGGAAAGTAGATCATATTAACTAAGCTCTTGATATCTGAGCCAAAGAACCAAGGTATTCATTTATGATAAGAAATGGCATTGCCAAGGGGGCCAGAATGCTCACATTGCCATGTCCATCACATACTTCCCATATAGGAAAATGTACACAGGATGCCAATTTATGATGTGAAGGTTGTTTTGAGAGTGTGAGGGGAGGGAATTAGATGGCTTAAACATTTGATAGCATCAGGCTCTGATAGACTTGTGACTCCAAATCTCCAGTAGTGATAAAGCTGCCACTGGCACTTCAGTCACTGTACTAGGGTCAAGGCTACGAATGGGATCTGCCAATATATGCTTCTGAGACTCTGTTTTTGTTTGTATAGTTCCATTTCTGACTAGCCCATTTTTAGATTGGAGCACTCCTTTTAAATCTAAACTACCAAAGTAATATACACTAATAAAAATTTTATGAGTAAAAACTGAACGTATTTACTCATCTCACCCCAAAACCCCAATCCCTAGAGTTAAACACTTTTAACAGGTCGATATGTACCCTCCCAGACATCTTCTATGCTTGTACAAACACACACTTACACATTTCTTTACAGAAAATAAATATATCTATTGGTGGGGTAAAAACTGGAGATTACATACGCAAGAGCTCTCCCCTCTCATATTTTTTCTTGCTAAGAGAACCCAAATTTTGGTTGGGTGTTCATCCTCTGTAGTCCTTTGCTCAAGAAAGAGGATCCCCTCTCCAGGTTCAAGGGTGAATAAAGATTGTTATTGGCTAATCATTTTCATTCCTTTCTATGTGCCAATGGTTATCTTAGGCATGAGCATGTGATATAACCCTGGTCTTCTGAGTTGGAGGTTTTAAGAAAGCTTTTCTCAACTAATAAAAGAGATGTATGACAGGAAATATTTCACTTTTTCTCTGGATGTCATCCCTTTAAACTACGCACTATCCCCTTCCCCCACGCATCTGTCAGTTTGTCTACTGTGGGGGCTTGTGTACTGTTGTGACATAGGAAAAGGCAGTCATTTGGACAGAACAAGGGGGGATACTGCTTGGTTTAAAATTAGGAAAGGTGTGTGTCAGTGTTGTATCCTTTCACCATACTTATTCAATCTGAGCAAATAATCCAAGAAGCTGGACTGTATGAAGAAGAACGAGGCGTCAGGATTGGAGGAAGACTCATTAACAACCTGTGATATGCAGATGACACAACCTTGCCTGCTGAAAGTAAAGAGGACTTGGAGCACTTACTGATGAAGATCAAAGACTACAGCCAACAGTAGGGATTGCACCTCAACATAAAGAAAATCAAAATCCTCACAACTGGACCAAAAAGTGACATCATGATAAACCGAGAAGATTGAAGTTGTCAAGGATTTCATTTTACTTGGATCCACAATCAGTGCCCATGGAAGCAGCAGTTAAGAAAATCTGCTGCAAAAGACCTCTTTAAAGTGTTGAAAAGATGTCCTTTAAGGACTAAGGTGCCCCCGACCCAAGCCATGGTGTTCTCAATAGTGTCATATGCATGGGAAAGCTGGACAATGAATAAGGAAAACCAAAGAAGAATTGACATCTTTGAGTTACGGTGTTGGTGAACAATATTGAATATAACTTGGACTACTAAAAGAATTTAAACAATTGTCTTGGAAGAAGTACAGCATGAATGCTCCTTAGAGGCAAGGATGGTGAGACTTCCTCTCACATACTGGCTGTTATCAAGAGGGACCAGTCCCTGGAGAAGGACATCATGCTTGGTAAAGTGGAGGGTCAGCGAAAAAGAGGAAGACCTTCAATGAGACGGATTGACACAGTGGCTGCAACAATGGACTCTAGCATAACAACAATTGTGAGAATGGTGCAGAACCGGGCAGTGTTTCATGTTGCATACACAGGGTCGCTATGAGTATGAACTGACTTGACGGCACCTAACAACAACAAGAAGTATTCCTTTGTTCTGTTCGAAGAACTGCCTCTTGATCTAAGTACAGGTTCCTCATGAGCACAATTAAATGTTCTGAAATTCCCATTCTTTGCGATGTTAACCGTAATTTGTTACAATCCACACAATCGAATGCCTTTGCATAGTCAATAAAACACAGGCAAACATCTTTCTGGTGTTCTCTGCTTTCAGCCAAGATGCATCTGACATCATCAGTGATATCCCTTGTTCCACCTCCTCTTCGGAATCCCACTTGAATTTCTGGCAGTTCCCCGTCACTGTACAGCAGCAACTGCTTTTGAATGATCTTCAGAAAAATTTTACTTGCGTGTTATATTAATGATATTGTTTGATAATTTCCACATTCCATTGGATCTCCTTTCTTTGGAATAGACACAAATATGGATCTCTTCCAGTCGATTGGCCTGTAGCTGTCTTCCAAACTTCTTGGCATAGACGAGTGAGTGCTCCCAGTGCTGCATACGTCTGTTGAAACATCTCAGTTGGTATTCCATCAATTCCTGGAGTGTTTTTTTTTTTTCTTTTTTTGGCCAATGCCTTCAGTGCAGCTTGGATGTCTTCCTTCAGTACCATTGGTTCTTGATCATATGCTACCTCCTAAAATGGTTGAACGTTGACCTATTCTTTTTGGTACAGTAACTCTGTGCAGTCCTTCCCTCTTCTTTTGTGGCTTCCTGCATTGTTTTAATATTTTCCCCGTAAAATCCTTCAATATTGCAACTTGAGGCTTGAATTTTTTCTTCAGTTCTTTCAGCTTAAGAAATACTGAGCAAGTTCTTCCCTTTTGGTTTTCTACCTCCAGGTCTTTGCACATTTTATTATACTTTATCTTCTCGAGCTGCCCTTTGAAATCTTCTGTTTAGCTCTTTTATTTCATCATTTCTTCCTTTCACTTTAGCTGTCTGTGTTCAAGAGCGAGTTTCAGAGTCTCTTCTGACATCCTTTTGGTCTTTTCTTTCTTTCCTGTCTTTTAAATGACCTTTTGCTTTCTTCATGTGTGATGTCCTGATGTCATTCCATAATTCATCTGGTCTTCGGTCATTAGTGTTCAGTGGGACAAACTATTTTTGAGATCATTTCTAAATTCAGGTGGGATATAGTCACGGTCATACTTTGGCTGTCGTGAACTTGTTCTAATTTTCTTCAACTTCAACTTGCGTGTGAGCAATTGATGGTCTGTTGCACAGCTGGCCCCTGGCCTTTTTCTGACTGACAATATTGAGCTTTTCTGTCATCTCTTTCCACAGATGTAGTTGATTTGATGCTGGGTATTCCATCTGGCAAGGTCCACGTGTATAGTAGCCATTTATGTTGGTGAAAAAAGGTATCCACAATGAAGAAGTCCTTGGTCTTGCAAAATTCTATCATGTGATCTCGTGTCATTTCTATCACCAAAGTCATCTTTTCCAACTACCAATCCTGCTTCTTCGTTTCCAACTTCCACGTTCCAAGTGACAGTAATTATCAATGCATCTTGATTGCATGTTAGATCAATTTCAGACTGCAAAAGCTGGTAAAAATCTTCAGTTTCTTCAGCATTGGCCTTAGTGGTTGGTGGGTAAATTTGAATAATAGTCTTATTAACTGATCTTCCTTGTAGGTGTATGGATATTATCCTATCACTGACAGTGTTGTACTTCAGGATAGATCTTGAAATGTCCTTTTCAAAGATGAATGTGATGTCATTCCTCTTCAAGTTGTCATTCTGGCATAGTAGATCATATGATTGTCCAATTCAAAATGACCAATACTAGTCCATTTCAGCTCAGTAATGCCTAGGATATTGATGTTTATGCATTCCATTTCATTTTTGACAACTTCCAATTTTCCTAGCTTCATACTTTGTGCGTTCCACTTCCAATTATTAATGGATGTTTGCAGCTGTTCTCATACAGGCAGCTCTTCCCCAGTTGTATTTTGAGTGACTTCCAACCTGGGAGGCTCATCTTCCAGCACTATATCGGACAATGTTCTGCTGCTATTCATAAGGTTTTCACTAGCCAATTTTTTCAGAAGTAGTCTGCCAGGTCCTTCTTCCCAGTTTGTCTTAGTCTGGACGCTTATCTGAAACCTGACCACCAAGGGTGACCCTGCTGGTTTGAAATACCAGTGGCAAAGCTTCCAGCATCACAGGAACACACAAGCCACCACAGCATGACAAACTGACAGACACTTGGTGGAATGGCACATTAGACACAGTTAATTCTAGGATTAGTGAGAGAGAGGATAAGTCAGTATAAAATATGTAGACTGAAGTATGAAGAGAGAGAAGAGATTGGAAAACATAGATAAGAGAGTAAAAGATGTATGTGACATGGTGAAAAGGCCTAAAATACATGTAATAAGAGTCCTAGAAAGAGAGAAGAGAGCAAACGGGACAGAAGCAATATTCGATGACAGAGTGGTTGAAAAATTTCCAAAACTGATGAAAGATATCAAGACACAAATTCAAGAAGCACAATAAATCACAAGCAAGATAAATACAAAGAAAACCACACATAGGCACTTCATAATAAAACTGCTAAACGTCAAAGACAAAGAAAAATTATTAAAAGCAACTAGAGAATATAGAGTAGCTAAAGTGAACAGAAGAAATGATGAAGCAAAAGAGCTGAACAGAAGATTTCAAAAGGTGGCTTAAGAAGACAAAGTGAAGTATTATAATGAAATGTGCAAAGACCTGGAGGTAGAAAACCAAAAGGGAAGAATACGCTCAGCATTTCTCAAGCTGAAAGAACTGAAGAAAAAATTCAAGCCTCAAGTTGCAATATTGAAGGATTTTATGGGGGAAAATATTAAATGATGCAAGAAGTATCAAAAGAAGATGGAAAGAATACATAGAGTCACTGTACCAAAAAGAACAGGTTGATGTGCAACAGTCTCAGGAGGTAGCATATGATCAAGAACCAATGGTATTGAAGGAAGAAGTCCAAGCTGCACTGAAGGCATTGGCAAAAAAAAAAAAAGAAGACTTCAGGAATTGACAGAATACCAATTAAGATGTTTCAACAAATAGATGCAGCACTGGAAGCACTCACTAGTTAATGCCCTGAAATCTGGAAGGCAGCTACCTGGCCAACCGACTGGAAGAGGTCCATATTTGTGTCCATTCCAAAGAAAGGAGATCCAATGGGATATGGAAATTATCAAACAATATCATTAATATCACACACAAGTAAAATTTTGCTGAAGACCATTCAAAAGCAGTTGCAGCAGTACATGACAGAGAATTGCCAGAAATTTGAGCCAGATTCAGACGAGGATATGGAATGAGGGACATCGTTGCTGATATCACATGGATCTTGGCTGAAAGAAGACAATACCAGAAAGATGTTTACCTGTGTTGTTTTGACTATGCAAAGGTATTCGACTGTGTGAATCATAACAAATTTTGGATAACACTGTGAAGAATGGAAATTCCAGAACACTTAACTGTGCTCATGAGGAAACTGTACTTAGATCAAGAGGCAGCCGTTTGAATTGAACAAAGGGATATTGCACAGTTTAAAGTTAGGAAAAGTGTGCATCAGGGTTGTATCCTTTCACCATGCTTACTCAGTCTGTATGTTGAGCAAATAATCTAAGAAACTGGAAGGTGAATGTGGCGTCAGGATTGGTGAAGACTCAACAACCTGTGATATGCAGATGATGCAACATTGCTTCTTGAAAGTGAAGAGGACTTGAAGTACTTACTGATGAAGATCAAAGGATACAGCCTTCAGTAAGGATTGCATCTCAACATAAAGAAAACAAAAATTCTCACAACTGCACCAATAAATACCATCATGATAAATGCAGAAAAGATTGAAGTTGTCAAGGATTTCAGTTTACTTGGATCCACAATCAACACCCATGGGAACAGCAGTCAAGAAATCAAATGACACATTGAACTGGGCAAATCTGCTGCAAAAGACCTCTTTAAAGTATTCAAAAGCATAAATGTCACTTTGAGGACTAAGGTGCACCTGACCCAAGCCATGGTATTTTCAACTGCTTCACATGCATGTGAAAGCGGGACAATGAATAAGGAAGACTGAATAAGAAATGACGCCTTCGAATTATGGTATTGGTGAAGAATATTGAACATACCATAGACTACCAAAAGAACAAACAAACCTGTCTTAGAAGTACAGCTAGAATGATCCTTAGAAGCAATGATGGCGAGACTTTGTCTCATGTACTTTAGACATGTTATCAGGACCAGTCCCTGGAGAAGGACATCATGCTTGGTAGAGTAGAAGGTCAATGAAAGAGAGGAAGATCCTCAAGAAGATGGATTGACACAGTGGCTGCAACAATGGACTCAAGCATAACAATGATAGTGAAGATGGCACAGGACCAGGCAGTGTTTCATTCTGTTGTATGTAGGGTTGCTATGAGTCAGAACAGACTCAACAGCACCTAACAACAACACAACAGAGGGGAAAAAAAGACCTATTACCTTCAAAGGAGTAACATTCTTTTTTGACAACATTCTTCTTCGACTTCTCAACATAAATGATTAAACCCAGAAAACAATGGAACAATATCTTTAAAGTGCTGAAAGAAAATAAGAGTTAATCTAAAATTCTATACCCAGTGAAAATATCCTTTAAAAAATCAGGGCAAATTAAGTATGTTTTCAGACAATCAAGACCAATAAAAATTTCTCATCTCAAGCAGAATGAAAATAAACTCAAAAGGAAGCATGGACATGCAGAAAGAAATAAAGAGCACTGTAGAGGGAAAATACATGGGTAAAAATAAGTTAACAGTTACTATAGAAAGCAATGGAGCCCTGGTGGACTAGTGGTTAAGAGTTCAGCTGCTAACCAAAAGCTCAGCAGTTTGAATCCACCAGCCGCTCCTTGGAAACCATATGGTTTCTACTCTGTCCTACAGGGTCGCTATGAGTCGGAATCGACTCTACAGCAATGGGCATATAAAGCAATATCTTGTGGAGCTTAAAATACATGTAGAATTAAAAACATACGATAAAAATAGCACAAAGGGTGTTAGGAGGTAAATGGACTTTACGTGTTTTAAAGTTCTTGCGTTGTTCAGGAAGTGGTAAAAGAGTTAATTTATAATGAACTCTAACAAGTCTAACAAGTAAAAGATTATTACCAACAAGCTAACTAGGAAATTGTATAATAATAAAAATAACCAAAAAAGATTTCAAAAAAGAGAGGAAAAAAAGAACACAGAAGATGTAGGACAAATAGAAAGCAAATATACAGAAACCAAATGTATGAATTCCTATTTTAAATATAAATGGGCTAAATAATCTGATTAAAAAGAAAGGTTATCATATTGGTTTTAAAAAGCAACTATATACTGCTTATAAGAAACACATCTTAAATATAAGGATATTGCTGTTGTTAGTTGCTGTCGAGTCAATTCTGACTCATGGAGACCTCATTTGTTCAGAGTAGAACTGTCCTCCGTAGAGTTTTCAAGACTGTGACCTGTCAAAAGCGGATCACCAGGCCTTACTTCTGAGGTGCCTCTGGGTGGGTATGAACCGTCAGTCTTTCAGTTAGTAGTCCAGGGTTTAACCATTTGTGCCACCCACGGACTCCAAATATAATGATACAGATGTGTTAAAGTAAACTGTTGAAAAAAGATATACAAATGCTAACCAAAAGAAATTTGGTATAGCTAATCTAATATTATACAAATTAGACTTTAAGGCAAGAAGTATTACTTTTGTTGTTTTTGTTACGTGCTGTTGAGTCAATTTCAACTCACAGAAACCTGTCATGTATTGAATTGTGTCCCCTCAAAATATCTGTCAACTTGGCTGGGTCATGATTCCTGGTATTGCATGATTGTGTAAAATTTTGTAAATCTGATGTGATTTCCTTATGTGTTTGTAAACTCTATCACTATGACTAGGTTATACTGATGAGGTTTACAAGATTAGAGAGTGTATTAATCCAATCTTTTTTGAGATATAAAAGAGAGAAGCAAGCAGAGACACATGGGAACCTCATACCACCAAGAAAGCAGCCCCGCGAGCAGAGTGTGTCATTTGGACCTGAGGTTCCTGGGCTGAGACGTTCCCAGACCAAAGGAAGACTGATGCATCACAAGGACTTCCTCCAGAGCTGACAGAGAGAGAAAGCCTTCTCCTGGAGCTGATGTCCTGAATTTGGACTAGTAGCCTACTGAACTGTGAGCGAATAAACTTCTCTTTGTTACAGCCATCCACTTGTGGTATTTCTGTTAGAGCAGCACTAGATGACTAAGACAGAATTCAGTACCGAGAGCAGGGTACTGCTCTAACAGATACCTAAAATGTGGAAGCGGTTTTGAAACTGTGAATGGATAGAGGTGTGGTAGCGGCAGAGGAGCTGCAGCAGCAGAGAAGGGGCAGCAGCAGAACCAGGAAACCAGCATAGGACGGCCCTGGGGCCAACCCATGGAGCGAGAGAGCTGAGTGCCTGTGTGCCAGAGGCTTCCTGGCAGAGTGGGGTGCCTCCAGACACTTATCAGTGGAGTTAGGCTTGCTGACCCACAGAGCGAGGGAGCTTAGTGCCTGAGGCCCGAGGACCAAGAGGCCACAGGAAGTAGAAGCTGAAGAGACAATGAACACCAGAAGGTGAGCTGCTTCAATCTCAAAAGATATGGCCATGACCTCAGGGGTTTCAAAGGGTGGAGCCATGGCCGCTTGGGTGTTTCTAAGGGTGGCGTTGTCACTCCAACGGACTAGGAGAACTGTGCGCCTGAAGCCGAGGGAGCAGAGTTGCCATCCCAGTGGGCCTGGAAGGCAGAGCTGAAGCCCAGGGCCAAGGGGCCTCCACTCAGAATCTGGAGACTGTGGCCAATACCTAGAGTCTGCAGGGCAGGGCTATTGTGTAAATCGTCTCAGAGAACAGAGGATTATTTTCAAAGCTTTGAGGGCTAACGTAATGTGTTTTGCTGACTTGCTTGGTGCCTATTATCCCTTCTTCTCCTCCAGTTTCTCCCGTTTGTAATGGAAATGTCTAGCTTCTGCCTGTTCTGCCATTGTACCTTTGGAAGCAGATAACCTGTATTCTAGATTTCACAGATGAAGAGGAGTTTTTGGATTTGGGACTTGGAGTTAAGACTTTTGCTGTGATATGATGAGATGAATATGTTTTGCATGTTGCAGGACATGAATTTTCGGGGGCCAAAGGGTGGAGTGTCATGGATTGTACTGTGTCCCCCCAAAATATTTGTCAACTTGGCTGGGTCATGATTCCCAATATTGTATGATTGTGTACCATTTTGTAAATCTGATGTGATTTCCTTATGTGTTATAAACTCTATCACTATGACGAGGTTATACTGATGAGGTTTACAAGATTAGAGAGTGTCTTAATCCAATCTCTTTTAAGATTTAAAAGAGAGAAGTGAGCAGAGACACATGGTAACCTCATACCACCAAGAAAGCAGTGCTGCGAGCAGAGTGCGTCCTTTGGACCTGAGTTTCCTGGGCTGAGATGCTCCCAGACCAAAGGAAGACTGATGCATCACAAGGACTTCCTCCAGAGCTGACAGAGAGAGAAAGTCTTCTCCTGGAGCTGATGTCTTGAATTTGGACTTGTAGCCTACTGGACTGTGAGAGAACAAACTTCTCTTTGTTAAAGCCATCCACTTGTGCTATTTCTGTTACAGCAGCACTAGATGACTAAGACAAAACCCCATATGACAGAGTAGAACTGCCCAATAGGGTTTTCTAGGCTGTAATCCTTATGGGAGCAGATCTTCAGGTCTTTCTCCCTCGGAGCCACTGAGTGGGTTCGAATTGCCAACCTTTTGGTAGGTGGTTAAACACTTAATGGTTGTGCCAGCAGGGCTCCTTCAAGAAGCATTACTAAATGCTGCATAATGAATAAAGCATCAACAAACCAGGAAGCTATAACAATTCTAGATCTGTATGAACCTACTACCACAGCCTCAAGGTATATAAAAGCACATCATGCATACCACATCTCAATGTATGCAGTATAAAAAGCAATGAACTAAGAATCCTGGGCACCCAGGAAAAGAAAATTTGTGCAAAGGAATGAACTTGGAATGCAGAGTGCATCTAGCATCGGAGTAGTAGTCAGTGCTAGCTGCTGCAACAGACAAACCCCAAAATTTCAGTGGCTTAATTCAACAAATTTATTTCTAGCTCTCTTTACATACGCCATGTGGATTCATAGTGACTATGCTCCATTTACGTCCTCAAAGAAAGAGAACTTCTAACTGCACCATCAGGAACCTGTGACAGGGGAAGAGGTGTGTCTTAGTTACCCAGTGCTGCTGTAACACAAATAACACAAGTGGGTGGCTTTAAAGAACAGAAGTTTATTTTCTCAGTTCTGAAGGCTTACAGTCCAAATCAGTGTCTCAGCCATGTCAATTCCTTCTATGAGCCTCTCCTAGTTTCTGGTGTCTGCCAGAGATCCTTGATATTCCTTTGCTTGTAGAAGATCCTCACATGTCGTCTGTCTTCCTGTGTGTGTGTGTGTGTGTGTGTGTGTGTTTATGTCTATTCTGCTATTTTTATAACTCAGAAGTGATTAGTATCCACCCCACACTGGTATGACCTCAACTGATTGATTACATTACATGAGTCAGCTCTGACTCATGGCGACTTTATATATAACAGAACTAAACATTGCCCGGTCCTGCACCATCTTCATGATCTTTGATATGTTTGAGCCCATTGTTGGGGTTATTGTGTCAACCCATCTCATTGAGGGCTTTCCTCATTTGTGCTAATCCTCTACTTTACCAAACATGATGTCCTTTTCTAGCTATTGGTCTTTCTTGATGACGTACTCAAAGTAAGCAAGACGAAGTTTCACCATCCTTGCTTCCAAGGAACATTCAAGTTTTAGTTCTTCTAAGACTGATTTGTTCGTTCTTCTGGAAGTCCATAGTATATTCAGTATTCTTCACCAACACCACAATTCAAATGCACTTATTCTTCTTCTTTTTTTTTTCATTGTCCAGCCTTTGCATGCATATGAGGCAATTGAAAAGACCGTGGCTTGGGTCAGGTGCACCTCAGTCATCAAAGTGAGATCTTTGCTTTTCAGAACTTTAAAGAGGTCTTTTGCAGCAGATTTACCCAATGAAATAATTTGTCATTTGATATCTTGACCACTGCTTTCATGGGCATTGATTGTTGATCCGAGTAAAATGAAATCCTTGGCAACTTCAATATTTACTCCATTTATCATGATGTTGCTTATTTAGGAGGATTTTCGTTTTCTTTAAGTTCAGGTGTAATCCAGACTGAAGGCTGTAGTCTTTCACATTCATCAGTAAGTGCTTCAAGTCATCTTCATTTTCGGCAAGCATGGTTGTGTAATCTGCATATTGAAGGTTGTTAATGAGTCTTCCTCTAATTTCAATGCCGTTTTCTTTTTCGTACAGTCCAGTTTCTCAGATTATTTGTTTAGCAGACAGACTGAATAAGTATGGTGAAAGGATACAACGTGGTTCAGACCATAGACAACCGTTCACGCACAGTCCTTTTCCTCATCCCTCATCTAAAACATTTGTGTATGTTAGCAAGGCCAGTAACGAGGTTGACAGTTTCACCGGAGAAGGTCTGTAGGGAGACTGGAAGAACAAACAATGGATTAGGATTTACACCCTCAGCTGGGGGCATTTATGTTGGTTTTGAGCCCTCTGAGATAAGAAATGGAGTCAAAACATATATCCCCCAACAATAGGATTTGAGTCAGGGACAACATCTAGAACATTACAACTGAAAGGGACATCAGCGCTCCACAGAACTGCCATTGTACAGATGAGGAAACTGAGGCCCAGAGAGGGAAAAGGACTTGCCTGGGTCCAAGAAAGTTATTGCAAAGTTGAGACTAGAACCTAGGTCTCTTGACTAAAAAGATCAAGGCTGTTCTAGTTAAAGTTGTCTTAGTTGGAAGGACAGTGTATTAGTCTTCTGCTGCTGCATAACAAATTAAGATAAACTTAGTGGCTTAAAACAATACATATTTTTATCTCACAGTTTCAATGGGTCAGGAGTCTGGGAACAGTTTAGGTGGATCTTCTGCTTAGGGTCTTACAAAGCTGCAATCAAGGTGTCAGCTTAGAGTACATTCTCATCTGGAGGCTCATTTAGAGAGGAAATCACTTCCAAGCTCATTCAGGTTGTTGACAGAATTTGTTCCCTTGTGGCTCTCTGAAGGAGCTCTGGTGGCCTGAGTGGTTAAAGCTGTTGACTGCTAACTGAAAGGTCAGCCAGTAGAAACCACCAGTGGCTCCTTGGGAGAAAGACACGGTAGTCTGCTTCTGTAGAGATTAACAGACTTGGAAACCCTACAGGGTCGCTATGAGTCAGAATCAACTCTACGGCAGTAGTGGGTGGGTGGCTGTATGACTGAGGGTCCTGGGTTTTTGCTGGCTTGCCCTGTGAGCTTCTCCAACATGTGTGCTTACTTTATCAAGCCCACAAGAAGAGTTGCTCACTTCAGGGAGAGCCCAGTCCCTCTTTTAAAAACTTTCACCTGCTTAAGTAACAATAACCTGTGACTAACTAAAAAAAAAAAAAAAACAATTGATTTGGGATCCTCATTGCATCTGCAGTATCCCCACCTTTGCTATAATCTATCGGCTAGAAGCAAGTCAAAGGTCCAGCCCACAGTCAAGGAGAGGGGATTACACAAGGGTATGAATACCAGGAACCACAATCATGGCAGTACTTTAGGGTCTGTCTGCCATAGACAGAAATATTCAAACCAGCTCAGCTGAAGTGGAGAAGAGTTATTGTGTGGATGCAAACACCTTCTAAAAATGAACTGGGCAACCTGATGGAAAGTGGAGCTGGGTCTGGAAGCTATCAGATACTGAGGCCACTGCTCTCTTCACTTTTAAATTGGCTTTTGCTCTCTCATTTTCCCTCTTTCCTCCTGCTGTCAAATGGTCTCCGTTTTTTTCTTGTTGTAGCATAGTTGTTGCATTTTCCTCTTTGTAGATACACTGCTTGTCTCAGCCTATTCATAGCCATCTGCCCCTCCTAATTCTGGTCTGCCCTTGACATTGGCTTGTCATGGGTCTACTCTGACTTCCACTGTTGCCCTGACTCTGCACAACTTTTCAAATCACTTTCTGTCTTAGGCTGGCTTTTCTAGAGAAGCAAAACCAGTGAAGCGTATCTATGTATATGTAGAGTGAGATTTATCTCAAGGAAATGACTCACATGGTTGTACAGGCTCGCAAGTCCCAAGTCCGTGAGTCAGACATCAGGCTGGAGGCTTCTCATGACTCATGTAGCTGCAGGGACCGATGAACCCAAGATTGGCAGGTCAGACGGCAGGCCACTCTGGCTTATGGGCTGTGGAGGCTGGCGAATTCAAGATCAGCAGGTAAGAAGGCAGGCAGTTGGCTCAGGTCCCAAGAACCAGAGGTCAGATGATGATGAGCCAGATGCAGGATCCAGAGCAAGCAAGTGAGCTTTGCCAGAACGTCCATATATATATATATATTGGATGCAGGCCACACCTCTGAGGAGACTCCCCTTACAACTGATTGGCTGATCACATCACATCACATCATGGAGGATGACTGTATCATTACACAACTGCCAAATTACATCACTACACAACTGCCAAACTACATCATAATTGCCAAACCACTGAGAATCATGGCCCAGCCAAGGTGACACACAACATTAACCATCACATCTCCCACACCTAATTTCAGTGAATTCCTAGAAGAATCTGATCTCCCAGCTTGGGTTAGAAGTTCGTCACTGATCTAAAAAAAAAAAATTGTTACTGGTCTAGGTTGGGTCAGATGGTTTATTACTGTGGTTGGGGAGACAGCGTTCACATGGTACAAGAATGGCCACTAAGCAGGAGGATATGGATGAGCAAGTTCCCCACGTCATGTCTTTTATTCTGTTCCACTGCATCAGGCTGGCAGCAGTAAATGGAGATGTCGATCCTTGCCAGAGATCTCAGCCTGCCCAAGTAGCTGCTCTGGTCATTGTGGCATTATTTTTAAGCTCCATGAAGGCAAGAAGACTGTTTGTTTTGTTCATCACTGTATAGTTAGTACCTAGAACTACGCTTGGCACACAGTATGCACTCAATAAATACTTACTGAATGAATGAGACCTTAAGAGTGTGATTCAACATTCCCTTTGAACCTCCTTTTCCTAAAAACTAAAATGTCCCAGGGAAATAGTCAACTACTTTCCTCTCTGAACTACAAAATCTGATTGTAGGTTTCACTGCTTTTCTCAGGGCTAAGGGTTGGGCTGAGGTGGAAGCATGATGTGTGAGTGTGTGTGCAGCGGTAAGGGTGGGGGTAGTGGTGTGGATAATTACTCTACTGGGTGGACTGAGTTGAAAGAAAATTCTGGAGTAAGGGATGAGAAAAACGAACAGAAAGGCCAGAGAAGGACATGATATCTTTTTTGCCTCAATGGAAATCAGAGTGATCTCTTATTATCTTAAAAAACAACAACAAACAAACAAGCCCAGCTGCCATTAACTCAACTCCAATCTATGACAATTTCATGTGTGTCAGAGTAGAACTGTGCTCCATAGGGGTTTCACTGGCTGATTTCCTGTAAGTAGATCACCAGGTCTTTCTTCTGAGGGGCCTCTGGCTGGACTAGAAACTCTAAACTTTCAGTTAGAAGCTGAGCGTGTTAACTGTTTGCACCATCCAGGGACTCCCTTATTATTTCAGCCTTTCCTTATAATGACATCTCCCAGGTCTAATCAATCCATCAGGGATCCAGCAGATGGCACATGGGGAGTCTATCAGGGATGCACTCTTGGCTGCATGTCTCTTCATGTCTTTGGGATTGTGGTCAAGTCTTAGCCTCTCTACCCATCACATCACCACCATCACCACCCCTACCATCACACACACACACACGCACACGCTCACACGCACACACATACACACTACTTTAGGAAACCCACTCTATCAAATTATTTCTTCTTCCTCTACTTAGTCTGGAGCCCTGGTAGTGCAGTGGTTAAGAGCTATTGCTGCTAACCAAAAGGTTGGCAGTTCAAATCCACCAGATGTTCCTTGGAAACCCTATGGGGAAGTTCTACTCTGCCCTATAGTGTTGCTATGTCTTGGGATCCGGCAAAGGTTTGGGCTGCTTCGTCTACAAAAATGCTAAAGTTTCTCACACAAAACCTTGATCCTATGCTTCAGTTTATAATAATTCTTGCTGCTGGTCCTATGTCAAGCACTGTTAAATGTCTTGTTTTGTTTAATCGTTACTGCAGATATATAAGATAGTTATTACCTTATATTTTCTTCTTCCTTTCATATCCAAAATCCTAAAATGTTAGTTTACAGTAACTTCTCCATTTAATTTGTTTAAATTCACTTTCATTTTTTAATCAAAGTGATATTGTACATAGTATTAAAGTCAAATAGTACTACAAGGCTTCTAATGAAAATAGAAATCCCCTCTCACCTCCCAGTCCCCGAGTTTCATTCCCCAGAGTCAACCGCTTCTAATGTTTTTGGTTATATCTTCTGGTATTTCCTACATTTACTGAATATGGCAAAGAATCTGGTACACTGTGGACCCTCCATAAGTGGGAATTCTTTCCTGCTCCCCCTCTGACCCACAAGCCTCAGGGCATGCTCAGTTGGGGTGATAAGACCACCGACATATTTGAAATAGTTACGGAAAAACTCAGTTAACATTTACTAATACCTACCGTATACCAACCCCAAGTGTCAGTCAGTTTGTTGTACTTTGGGGGCTTGAGTGTTGCTGTGATGCTGAAAGCTATGCCACCAGTATTCAGATGCCAGCAGGGTCACCCTTGGTGGACAGGTTTCAGCTGAGCTTCCAGACTAAGACAGACTAGGAAGAAGGACCTGGCAGTCTACTTCTGAAAAGAATTAGCCAATGAAAACCTTACGAATAGCAGCCGAACATTGTCTGACATAGTGCCAGAAGATGAGCCCCTCAGGTTGGAAGGCACTCAAAAGACAACTGGGGAAGAGCTGCCTCCTCAAAGTAGAGTCGACCTTAATAACATCGATGGAGTCAAGCTTTCAAGACTTTCATTTGCTGATGTGACTCAAAATGAGATGAAACAGCTGCAAACATCCGTTAATAATCAGAATGTGGAATGTACGAAGTATGAATCTAGGAAAATTGGAAATTGTCAAAAATGAAGTGGAATGCATAAAGATCGATATCCTAGGCATTAGTGAGCTGAAATGGACTGGTATTGGCCATTTTGAATCGAATAACCTCATGGCCTACTGTGACAGGAATGACAACTTGAAGAGGAATGGCATTGCATTCATCATCAAAAAGAACATTTCAAGATCTATCCTGAAGTACAACACTGTCAGTGATAGGATAATATTCATTTGTCTACATGGAAGACCAGTTAATACGACTATTATTTAAATTTACGCACCGACTACTAAGGCCAAGGATGAAGAAATTGAAGATTTTTTTTACCAACTCTACAGTCTGAAATTGATTGAACATGCAATCAGGATGCACTGATAATTACTGGTGATTGGAACGTGAAAGTCAGAAACAAAGAAGAAGGATCGACAGTTGGAAAATACGGCCTTGGTGATAGAAATGATGCTGGAGATCGCATGATAGAATTTTGCAAGACCAATGACTTCTTCATTGCAAATACCTTTTTTCAACAATATAAACGGCAACTATACACGTGGACCTTGCCAAGTGAAATACACAGGAATCAAATCAACTACATTTGTGGAAAGAGATGATGGAAAAGCTCAATATCATCAGTCAGAACAAGACCAGGGGCCAGCTATGGAACAGACCATCGATTGCTTATATGCAAGTTCAAGCTGAAGCTGAAGAAAATTAGAGCAAGTCCACTAAAGCCAAAGCACGACATTGAGTATATCCCACCTGAACTTAGAGACCATCTCAAGAATAGATTTGATGCATTGAACACTAATGGCAGAAGACCAGACGAGCTGTGGAATGACATCAAGGACATCATACATGAAGAAAGCAAGAGGTCATCAAAAAGACAGGAAAGAAGAAAAGATGAAAATAGATGTCAGAAGAGACTCTGAAACTTGCTCTTGAATGTCGAGTAACTAAAGCAAACAGAAGAAATGTTAAAGTAAAAGAGCTGAATGGAAGATTTCAAAAGTCTGCCTGAGAAGACAAAGTAAAGTATTATAAAGAGATGTGCAAAGATCTGAAGTTAGAAAACCAAAAGGCAAGAATGTTCAACATTTCTCAAGTTGAAAGAACTGAAGAAAAAATTCAAACCTCCAGTTGCAATATTGAAGGATTCTACAGGGAAAATATTAAACAACACAGGAAGCATCAAAAGAAGATGGAAGGAATGCACAGAGTTACTGTACCAAAACGAATTGGTCGACATTCAACCATTTCAGGAGGTAGCATATGATCAGGAACCAATGGTACTGAAGGAAGAAGTCCAAGCTGCACTGAAGGCATTAGCGAAAAACAAGTCTCCAGGAATTGACGGAATATCAGTTGAGGTGTTTCAACAAATGGACACAGCACTGGAAGTGCTTACTTATCTATGCCAAGACGTTTGGAAGACAGCTACCTGGCCAACAGACTGGAACAGATCCATTTTAATGCTTATTTCAAAGAAAGGTGATCCAACAGAATACAGAAATTATTGAACAATATCATTAATATCACACACAAGTAAAATTTTGCTGCAGATCATTCAAAAGCTGTTGCAGCAGTACATTGACAGCGAACTGCCAGAAATTCAAGCTGGATTCCGAAGAGGATGTGGAATGAGGGATATCATTGTTGATGTCAGATGGATCCTAGCTAAAAGCAGATAATACCAGAAAGATGTTTAACTGTATTTTATTGACTATGCAAAGGCATTCAACTGTGTGGATCATAACAAAGTATGGATAACATTGCAAAGAATGGGAGTTCCAGAACATTTAATTGTGCTCATTAGGAACCTGTACATAATCAACAGGCAGCTGTTCGGACAGAACAAGAGGATACTGTGTGGTTTAAAGTCAGGAAAGTGTGCATTACGGTTGTATCCTTTCACCATACTTATTCAATCTGTATGCTGAGCAAATAATCTGAGAAGGTGAACTATATGAAGAAGAACAAGAGAAATGTTGAACATTCTTGCCTTTTGGTTTTCTAACTTCAGATCTTTGCACATCTCTTTATAATACTTTACTTTGTCTTCTCAGGCAGACTTTTGAAATCTTCCATTCAGCTCTTTTACTTTATCATTTCTTCTGTTTGCTTTAGTTACTCGACATTCAAGAGCAAGTTTCAGAGTCTCTTCTGACATCGATTGGTGGAAGACTCATTAACAACCTGTGATATGCAGATGACACAACCTTGCATGCTGAAAGTGAAGAGGACTTGAAGCACTTACTGATGAAGATCAAAGACTACAACCCTCAGTTTGGATTACACCTTAACATAAAGAAAACAAAAATCCTCACAACTGGATCAATAAGCAACATCGTGATAAATGGAGAAAAGATTGAAGTTGTTAAGGATTTCATTTTACTTGGATCCACAATCAACACTCATGGAAGTAGCAGTCAGGAAGTCAAATGACACATTGCTTTGGGCAAATCTGCTGCAAAAGAACTCTTTAAAGTGTTGAAATGCAAAGGTGTCACCTTAAGGACTAAGGTGCACCTGACCCAAGTCATCATTTTTTTCAGCCACTTCTTATGCATGTGAAAGCTGTACAATGATAAGGAAGATCAAAGAAGAATTGACACCTTTGAATTACAGTGTTGGCGAAGAATATTGAATATACCCTGGACTGTCAAAAGAATGAACAAATCTGTCTTGGAAGAAGTACAGCCAGAATGTTCCTTAGAAGCTAGGATGGTGAGACTACATCTCACATACTTTTGACATGTTATCAGGAGGGACCAGTCCCTCGAGAAGGACATCATGCTTGGTAAAGTAGAGAGTCAGCGAAAAAGAGGAAGACTCTCAATGAGATGGACTGACACAGTGGCTGCAACAATAGGCTCAAACACAGCAATGATTGTGAGGGTGGTGCAGGACCGGGCAGTGTTTCATTCTGTTGTACATAGTGTCGCTATGAAACTCACTCGACATCACCGAACGACAACACCTCTGTATACTAGGTTCAGGAGACAGTATTGCACGATGATTAAGAGCACAGGCAGATGTGGGCTCAAATCCTAGTCTGCCTCTTCCTACCTCTCCAAGCCTTTGTTTCTTGACTTCTAAAATGGGGAATGACAGTAAGTATAACACAAGATTGTTATAAGGATGAAAGTGTGAGTGTGGGCAATCAAGCATCCCAAAACATAGCTTCTCATTCATCTATTACATCAGACAGGAAAGCTGTGGCTGGAAGATGGGTGAAATTTGGACAGGAAGGAAAAAGAAAGATTTATAGAAAAGACTTGAAGTGCAAACTTAAAGGCAGAAATGACTCACAGCAACCCCATGTACAGCAGAACGGAACACTGCCCAGTCCTGCTCCAGCCTCATGATTGTTGTTATGCTTGAGCCCATTGTTGCAGCCACTATGTCAATCCCTCTCTTTGAGGGTCTTCCTCTTTTTCTATGTTTGCTTTAGATGTGGGAAATAATGTCGGATCTTTAGGCAAAGCACCCACTGTAGGGTGGCAGGGGGAGTAGTGGGGCGGTGTGTGAGGAGTAGTTACTTGTGAGCAGCATGCAGGATGGACTGGATTCAGGTGAAGGGCAGACACAGGTGTGATATAATTAAGCTTCACCTGGTACTCCAGAGACCTAGCTGAGAGTTCTCAGATGAGTAACTTAATCTGGGCTTCTGTAAAATGGAGGAGTCCTGGTAGTGCAGTGGAGGAGTCCTGGTAGTGCAGTGGTTAAGTGCTTGGCTGCTAACCGAAAGGTTGATGGTTTGGAGAAAGGTGTGGCAGTCTGCTTCTGCTCTGTAGGGTCACTATCAGTTGGCATTGACTTGAGGGCAATGGGTTTTGGTTAAGATGGAGTTATACTGGATGGCCTTTAAGGATTCTTACAGTCCTAGTGTTCCATATTTTATATCATTATAGGACTGATATGGTGGCAGTGGAAATATAGAAAAAGAGAAAGAAATAGAATATTTTACATTGTTTGATGGTTATGAGGGTGAGGAGGGAGGGAGAGTGTTATTCCCTAACTAGACAGTGGGCAAGAATTATCATAGGTGAAAGGAAGGATAGCACACACTACAGGGTAGCCAGCACAACTGGACTAAACCAAAGCTACGAAGTTTCCTGAATACAACCAAACACTTCGAGAGACAGAGTAGCAGGGGCAGGGGTCTGGGGACCATGCTTTCAGGGGACATCTAGGTCAATTGGCATAACAAAGTTGATTAAGAAAATGTTCCGCATCCTACTTTGGTGAGTGGCGTCTGGGGTCTTAAAAGCTAGTGAGCACAAAGGGACAAATATTGTACCAGACCACTATTATAAGAACTCAAGAAAAGGTTTAAACACAGAAGAAAACATTCTTTGATGGTTATGAGGGTGGGGAGGGACAGTGAGAGTTATTTACTAACTAGATAGTAGATAAGAATTATCTTAGGTGAAGGGAAGGACAGCACACACTACAGCGGAAGTCAGCACAACTGAACTAAATCAAACCTAAGAAGTTTCCTGAATACAATCAAACACTTGGAGGGACAGAGTAGCAGGGTTAGGGGTCTGGGGACCATGCTTTCAGGGGACATCTAGGTCAATTGGCATAACAAAGCTTATTAAGAAAATGTTCTGCA
>NW_004443951.1:19320000-19328647 GCF_000243295.1 Trichechus manatus latirostris | reverse complement strand
GTTCAGGGGACATCTAGGTCAATTGGCATAACAAAGCTTATTAAGAAAATGTTCTGCATCCTACTTTGGTGAGTGGCGTCTGGGGTCTTAAAAGCATGCAAGTGGCCATCTAAGATGTATCAGTTGGTCCCAACCACCTGGAGTAAAGGAGAATGAAGAGCACCAAAGACACAAGGAAAATATTAGCCCAAGAGACAGAAAGGGCCACATAAACAAGAGACTGCACCATCCTGAGACCAGAAGAACTGGATGGTGCCCGGCTACCACCAGTGACCGCCCTGACAGGGAACACAACAGAGAGTCCCTGATGGAGCAGGACAAAAGTGGGGTACAGAACTCAAATTCTGGTAAAAAGACTAGACTTAATGTTTTGACTGAGACTCGAGAAACCCCAGAAAGCATGGCCCCCAGACTCTCTGTCAACCTAGAACTAAAACCTTTCCCGAGGCCACCTCTTCAGACAAAGATTAGATTGGACTATGGGACATAAAATGATACTTGTGAAGAGTGTGCTTCTTAGCTCAAGTAGATACATGAGACTAAATGGGCAGCTTCTGTCCAGAGGTGAGATGGGAAGGCAGAGAGGATTAGGAGCTGGTTGAATGGACATGGGGAATCAGGGGTGGAAAGAGAGAGTGTGCTGTCACAGTATAGGGAAAGCAACTAGAGTCACATAACAATGTATGTATAAATTTTTGTATGAGAAACTAACTTGAATTGTAAACTTTTACTTAAAGTACAATAAAATTAAAAAAATAATTTATCAAAAAAATAGAACATTTTAAAAGTAGTATCAATATGACTTGATCATCATTTGTATACTGAGAATTTTAAAGATGCATCAGTAGTGACTAAAGTTTGAATATGTGTTCCTGAGAGAATGGGGTTGGATGGGGAGGTGGGTAGTGGAAGTGACAACAAGACATGCAAGTGAAATTCTAGTAGATGCATGAACATGTGAGACTGCTCTTGTCTCTGGGCCCTTGCACTTGCTGTTTCTTCTGCCTGGAGCTCTCTTCCTCCAAATGTCCATATAGTTTCCCTCCTCTTGCCCTTCAAGTCACCCTCTTGGTGAGGTTTTCCCTGACCAACCTACTGAAAATCGAAAAATTTCTCCACTCTGGCACTCCATCTCCCCAACTTATATATATGTGATATATGTTGTTAGGTGCTGTCGAGTTGGTTCCGACTCATAGCGGCCCTGTAGAACAGAGTAGAACTGCCCCACAGGGTTTCCAAGGAGCAGCTGGTGGATTTGAACTGTCGACCTTTTGGTTAGCAGCCGAGCTCTTAACCACTATGCCACCAGGGCTCCATGTGATACATATATCACTTATTTATTTGTTTATTGCTAGACATCCTGATATGGGGACAGTGTAAAAAATAGTATCCAGAGGAGTTTTATAGTTGTATTGGACAATTTAGGAAGAACAACTAATAGAGACACAGAAAAAATATCAAATAGAAAAAAAATATTGATTCCGGAAGAAACAAAAAATGTACAAGAAAGAAAGCACGAGTCATCTTTTACTACTTGGCTCAACAGTGAAAAATATTATAGAGTGTAATGTATTCACTAGTGATTCACCTAAAATAATGATATAATCATATGTTGTTGTTGTCAGCTGCCATCAAGTCGGTTCCAACTCGTGGCAACTCCATGCACAACACAATCAAATAATTGTGATCCTTAGGAGTTTCATTGGCTGATTTTTCAGAAGTAGATCGCCAGGTCATTCCTCCTAGTCTGTCTTAGTCTGGAAGCTTCACTGAAACCTGTTAAGCATCATACGATAGCAACACACAAGCCTTCACTGATAGTGGTGGCTGCACTTGAGGTGCATCAGCCAGGATTCAAAGCCAGTCTCCCACATGGAAGGCAAGAAGTCTACCATTGAACCACCATTGCCCCCTTACAACCATATAGGGGTAAAGAAAGAGAAGAATTGAGAGGGGGTTATATATATCAGAATATCAATTTCATTTGTTCCAGGAGATACCCTTCCTGGGGCCCTCTGTCTTCTTTCTCATATGGGAAAGATTGCTCTTTGGATTTGCTGCAAAGATGTTGTCCTAGGACTCCCCTAAGGTTTTCTTCTGTGTTAGATTTTCTTTTCCCTGGATCCCAAGTTTCCCCTCACCTTTTTTTTATTTGCCTCCTCGTTACATCCTTTGGTAACTTCCTGAGAAAGAGAGCATAGAAGAAAAAACTTGAGACTTTGTGTATCTAAAAATGCCTTTATTCTAATCTCACACTTTTTATACTGGTGAGAATTCTAGGTTCAAAATTATTTTTCCTTAGAATTTTGGAAGCAATTCTCCATGTCTTCTAGTTTCTAGTGCCATTGTTATTCCAAATCTTTGGTATATGACTTCTTTCTCTCCAAAAGTTTTTTTTCTTTTTTTTTTGGATCTTCTCTTTGTTTTTAATGTCCTAAAATTTCATGATGATGAATCCTATGTGGGTCTTTTTAAATTTCATTCACTGCTTACTTGAGGGGCTATTGCAATTCAGGAAGTCATGTCCTGGAAAATATTCTTGGGTTATTTCTTTGATAATTTCTCCTTTCAGCATTATCTGCTCTGTCTTTATCAAATTTGTATTAGTCAAACATTGGACTCCAAGATTCAACCTCTAATTTTCTCATTTCCTTTTCCAAATTCCATCTTCTGGCCTTTTTTTCCCCTTCTACTTCTTAGATTACTTGGGTTTGTCTTCCAAATTTTCTATTAAAATTTTAAATTTAGGCTCTGTTGTTTTTAATTTCCAAGAGTGCTTCCTTGCTCTCTGATTAGCCCTTCCTGCTTTTTATATTACATCCTGTTCTTGTTTCATGAATTCAAAATCTCTGAGGTAACAAATAGTAGTATTTTTGTTTGTTTGTTGGTCTTATTTGGTTAGCTGCCTTATATATGTTTCCTCTGATTTAATCTCTCTCTCTTGCTCTCTTTTTCTTCTTATCTTCTTTTTCTTTTTTTTTGCTTATTTTTATCTCTTTCATGCAGAAGGCTTTCACTAAACGTCTGGGAATCATTGGTTGTTTATTAATATTTAGAGTGAAGCACTAGAAAGCAGATTGAAAGATCTGAATGCAGGGGGAAGTTTGCTGACTGATGTGTTTCACTCTGGGTTGGTCAGGCAGTGAGCTGGCATTTCAGTATGTGTAGGACTCTTCTCAAGGGTCTTAATTTTTCTCCAGAGAAGAATCACCCAGACTTGTTCCCGGAAGGAAATTTCTTGGGGCTGACTGGTGTAAAGGGCTGGACTTCTTGCCATTTATTATGAAAATTTTTACTTAGACTCCTGGTTTGTAACATGCATCTCACATTTACCTCTGCTATTGCCTGGTGCCCCTGTTGCTGGAGCCACTCTTGTTCAACTTCTCCACAGAATAAACGTGCCATCTCTTGCCACAGTGGGGAAGGGTGTCTATCTTGAACATAGTTATAGTTTTGTTAGGAAGAGGAAGGAGAGAATAAACCCTGGGCAGATGTGAGAGACACTCTTGGTTTTCTACCCAACCCCCATTTCCTCCCTTCTTCCTGATTTTGTTCACCCTTCTCTAAATGGTCTTGGATTATGCATGAGTATATGACACAATTCTGGCCAATGAGAAGTGATGGAAAATCTGCTGGGAGCTTCAGGAAGAATTTATCTTACTCTTTGAAAGGGTTGTAAGATAGGTTTATGCCCTCATTTTCATCTGGACATTGTCATGTGGGAATGTTATCCTTGGAACTACTTCCATCCCTTTTCAATCGTGAAGGGAAGGCCAAGAAAATCACAGAGAAGATGATCTGATGCCACAACATCTTTGAGCCACTGGATTAACCATTCCTGGCACCAGCCTACCTAACCAGTTGCCAAAGTCAGTTCTGACTCATGGCGACCCCATATGGGCAGAGTAGAACTGCACTCCATAGGGTTTTCAAGGTTGTGGTAATAAACCCACTATACTTTAATACCTAAAATGTGGTCTTAGGACCAATAGAATCAGCATCACCTGGGGGCTTGTAAAATGCAGAATCTCATGCCCTACCCCCCAAAAAACCAAACTCAATGCCATCGAGTCGATTCTGACTCATAGTGACCCTATAGGACAGAGTAGGCAGAACTGACCCATAGGATTTTCAAGGCTGTAATCTTTATGGGAGCAGACTGCCACATATTTCTCCTGTGGAGCAGCTGGGGGGTTCAAACCACTAACCTTTCTGGTTAGTAGCCAAACATTTAACAACTGTGCCACCAGGCTCCTTGCCCTATCCCAGACCTACTGAATCTGAATCTGCATTTTAACAAGATTCCCCAAGGGAACTGATAGGCTCATTAAGGTTTAAGAAGCACTGCTTTAAGCCATGTGTAGCTGTTTTTCTTCTTATTTGCAGCTGAACACATTCTAACTGATAGAATGGGCATAGAGACACATTTGATGTCGCGCATCACATCTCCTGGGCCCACCTTGATTTAAGGAACAGCTACTGTGGTAGACAGAATTAAAAAAAAATCCCCCCCCCCAAGATTCCCATCCTCTGGCTATTCAGTCAAGTATGGATCTAGGTACTGCTGTGAAGGGACTTGGCAGATGGAATTAAGGTTACTAATCAGCTGATCTTAAAATAGTGAGATTATCCATGTTTACCCTTGTGGGCCCAATGTATTACATGATCCCTTAAAAGCAGAAAGGGAAGACAGAAGAGTCGGTGAGAGAAATGCGGCAGAAGAGGAAGGCAGGAGAAATGAGGCAGAAGGCGGAGGTCAGAGAAATTCAAGGTATGAGAATGACTCAACCTGATATTGCTGACTTTGAAGATAGAAGAAGAAAGCCACAAGCCAAGGAATACAGATGGCCTCTAAAAGCTGGGGACAACGCCTGACTGACAGTCAGCAAGGAAACTGTGACCTCAGTCTTAAGAGTTGTATAGAACTGAATTCTGGCAGTGAATTTGCAAGCAGAACCTCCAGAAAGGAGCATAGCCCTGTCAACATCTTAATTTTGTCCTTGCGAGACTGTAAGCAAAGAACCAGTAGACCCACATTGTGCCCAGACTTCTGAATTACAGAAACTGTAAGATAATAAATTTATATTGTTTAAAGGTGCTCAATTTGTAGTAATTTGTCCATAATAGCAATAGAAAACGAATACAGTTAAGATGGACAATTCTGTGCAAGTTTAGGTTTATCTCTCACTGGCAGCGTCCCACTTCCAACATACAATGTGTCCGTTTTGATGCCTCCCTCAGGGCTTTCTCTGACATCATGAGAGCCTGCTTGGCAAAATGCAGACCAGAAGTACAAGGAAGTTAATAACCCTAGGAAAAACACTCACCAAACCAAGGGGAGAAAGCCAGTAGGCAAATGTTCCAGCTGCCCACCTTTTAGATAGATAATTCTGGGAAGCATTTGTACACTTCTCAGAAGTCCTGGTAGAATCAAGGCCCCATTATCTACAGCAGCAACCTCCATAATGAACCATTAGTTTGGCTTTTCTTTCTTCTTTGTCCACTCTCCCTCATTTCTCACTCTTGATTCCTGGGATAACTAATAACTTTCCTGCACCCAGGAAACCCTGGTGGCACAGTGATTAAGTGCTACGGTTGCTAACCAAAAGGTCAGCAGTTCAAGTTCACCAGGTACTCCTTGGAAACTCTATAGGGCAGTTCTACTCAATCGTATAGGGTCGTTGTGAGTCAGAATCTACTCAATGCAACAACCCAAATCCCTTTCTCAATCTCTGCTTGAGATTGATAGGCAAAAAATAAAGTCTACTCTATGAGCTCATCTTGCTTAGAATAAAAGGGTGATTTGTTGGGAGGATATTTCAATTATTCACACTGAAACCAGGCCTCAAGGAAAACTGAAACTGGGGACTCCAGTGCCTCCAAGTTTCTCTCTGTCCTTTGTCCCTTCTTCTCTAATGGCTTCACCTATAGAGAGAAGGAATGAATCTCTCCCCACTAGGAGAGAAAAATCCCAAGGAAGGCTTTTAATTGGCCACTCTTGGGTCAATGTCTATAATTGGTACAATGGGAGACAGGGCACTAGATTGGTCCATCTTGGGTCAGGAGACTATCCCTGGATCAAACCACTATAGCTGGGTGGCAGGGGTCAAGTAGTGCAGGCATGGCCAATGGGGACCACCATTGTGTTTCAGGGCATTCTCAGAAATAGTGGAATTATTGAGAGCTGGAGAAACATTCCTACTAGTTATCCAAAACCATCATCCCCCCCTCCCAATGCTCATATCCTCTTCTCTGGTTCTTTCTCAGTTTCCTTTATAGGCTCTCCCTCCTCTGCCCAACCCATAAATGCTGGTGTTCCTGAGAGTTCCATCTTTACTCTTCTCACTCTTACTCATACCCAGAGTCATCTTACTCCATGATAGACATTATGGTATTCTCCCCAACATTTAACCTAATTTAATCTAATGCAGTAAAGGTAATTCCACTTCACTCGGCAACGATTGGTTCGGGATAAATGGGCCTAAACCAAATTAGACCAATGAGAATCAAGCATACACTTGCTAAGGACTTCTGGGAAAGAGAAATCAGTCTTGCTGTTGCCTGTTGGACAGGAAAAGCATGCAGCCCTGATTGCCTCTGACAGCCATCTTGTGATATGAGGGGAGCCAGCCCTAGGATGAAATCAATGGCGGGGTCAGCAGAGCAGTGAGATGGAAATATCCCAGGTTCTTAATGGCATTGTTGAACTAGGGAATCTACCCACTCTGCCCTACCATTGGACTTCTTGCTTTGCGAGCTAATACATATCCATGTTGCTTAAGTCAGCTTGAATCATCAACTGTGTGCTACTTGGAGCTGAAAGCATCCTACTTAATTCACACTTATTACCGTGAATTCTCTCAAACTCACTTTTCTGGGCTCCAGACCTACTGACATTTCCCAACTTTGTTCCTCCTTTTCCTAGGTTCCCTGTGTTGTTGTTGTTAGGTGCTGTCGAGTCAGTTCCGACTCATAGCGGCCCTATGTACAACAGAACAAAACACTGCCTGGTCCTGCGCCATCCTCACAATTGTTGCTATGTTTGAGCCCATTGTTGCAGCTACTGTGTCAATCCATCTTATTGAAGGTCTTCCTCTTTTCTGCTGACCCTCTACTTTACCAAGCGTGATGTCCTTCTCCAGGGACTGGCCCCTGCTTATAACATGTCCAAAATATGTGAGATGAAGTCTTGCCATCCTCGCTTCTAAGGAGCATTCTGGCTGTACTTCTTCCAAGGATTCCCTACAATTCATTTATTTAAAAAATAGTAATTGGGTGCTTACTCATTTATGCATAGCTCTGTTAAAAACACTGCAGATAGAGCAGTCGATGAAACAAAATTGCTGTCATCATGGACCAGTGAAGGAGACAGAATAGACAAAACTGTTACTGAATGAATGAAATAATGAATAATGCAGAGTAGAAACTCAATAAATGTTTGAGTGAAAAACTTACCATTGTCTATGGGATATCACACCAGATCTCACAGCTTTTGGAGTCTAAAAAGGTAAATAACATCTGGGGGCTGCACCCTAGACTCAGAGTCCTGGAATAATGGTGAACATATTATGAGTGCTCATTTTGACAGGCCCTTGCAAAGTGCGTTAGGGAACTGTTTCATTTTACCCACCCCGCCTCTAGGAGGTTGTCCAAAGAGAGACGGCCCCGACTGAGACCAGGCAGTCTGAGCAGTGAAAGAGCCTTGGAGAGCCATTCCCAGAGCCCTGGGTTTTGGCCCGGTTACTGTGACCTTGCGCAAGTCACGGTCTCACTCTTCCTTCAAGGCTCTGTCCAGGGAGACTGGCGTCTGACTCCTCAGGCGTTTTCCCCCTTTCTACAGCTTCACGGATTGCTTGCGATGTATGAGAGGGGTCTGAGGGCTGGGGGGCCTGGGGCAAATAAGGGTGGCCAACGAGATCAGTAGGGAGGAGGTTAGTAAAATCAGTAAAGGAGGATCAGTGGTAAGGAAATCATTGGAGTAAAGGAAACCATAAACTCTTTATCCCTCGCCGACACTCTGTCCCCACCTCCCTCCAGCACCACCCCCTGGACCTTCTCATGTACTCCAAAAAGAAGACATTTCCTTTGTTCCCACTGGGAGCCTCCACCCCGCTGCCCCATCTTGAAAGTTGAGGATTCCTCGGTGGGCGATGCGGTTTGACTTAGGGACGGGTTTCTTTAGCCCCGAAACCCGCAGTCCAGCTGGGCATAGTCTCTACTCCACGTCAACTCCCCCTTCAGCTCGCGATCACTTGGTCTGCGCCGCCTGCATCCTCTGTGTGCCGGGCCCGCCCGCACTGCGGGGGAGAGGCGGGAGCCGCCCACGCCGCGCTCCGATCTCCGCGCCGGGCGACGCCGTCTTCCTGGGACACGCGCGAGCTTCGCGGCGCGCAGGAGCCGGGCGGGCGACCATGGCGCGGCGCGTCTGGAGGTAGCCCGGCCCGCGGAAAAGACCTCAAGCGTCGCCATGGCCCGGCGGCGGCGCCGCGCCTGCATCGCGCTTTTTCTGGTGCTGCTTTTCGCCTTTGGCACCCTCATGGGCTTGCGCACGCTCAAGGCTCCAGACGGACTCCCAGCTGTGGGCCCCGGCCAGGAGCTGGCGCCCTTTGAGCGGCGCCCAGAGGGGGTCCCCGCTCCTGCCGCCCGG
>NW_004443951.1:19247447-19319900 GCF_000243295.1 Trichechus manatus latirostris | reverse complement strand
GGAGGCTGAGCCCGCCCCTGGGCAGAGTTTGCGCGTCTACTCGGACCTGCACGCCTTTTACTACTCGTGGTACGGGAGCCCGCGGCGCGAGGGCCACTACATTCACTGGGACCATGTCATGGTGCCTCACTGGGACCCCAAGATCTCGGCCAGCTACCCCCGTGGCCGCCACATCCCGCCCGACGACTTGGGCTCCAGCTTTTACCCGGAGCTGGGGCCCTACAGCTCCCGGGACCCCGACGTGCTGCGGGAGCACATGACCCAGCTTAGGGAAGCCGCCATCGGTGAGTTCCCCGTCCCAGATGGCCCTGTCTCCCAGCCTCGACCGTCTTTGTTCTCACAACCCCAACTCCCGCTGGGCCTTTGGCCCCACTCACCTTGCAGCCTGGTTTCTTGCCCCTTCCCTTCCACTCTCATCCTGAGCCCACCACTCGACACCGTCCCCACTTTCTTGCAGTCAGACCCTCCCCACCTCGGTCCTTCTGACCCTCCACAACTCGAGGACGCTTCCACAAGGCAGAGGTGCTGGGAGGATCAGTGGAAGGAGTTTGCGCCAGAGCTGTCCCAGACAGGTAGGAGAGGGAGGCAGTCTTCGTGTCTGTTAGGCTTGTAGGTTTGGAAGGGGAAGTCAGGCCTGGGTGTCCTGGCCTCTCAGGAGCGTGGGGTGCAGAGGACTAGCACCTGGGATGGTCTCTGCCTTCACACCAGGTAAGGGTAGAGCAGCAGCCCTTCCTATTTTTTCGGGCTGCAGAAAGGAAAGTTTGCCCACATTGCATGATGGACCCTGCTCTGTTTGCAGTGTAGGGGCCCAGGAGCTTTTCAAGTACCGGGCTGGAAAAGAGGTCCCTGGGAGCCCCCTTTGCAGGTTTTTTTTTCTTTTTTTTTTGCGGGGTTGGGGGGTGTGATGCTTGTTTAAAATTTTGCCACAGAATTCTACTGGATTTTGCAGTACATTTCTGTTTATCTGGAGATAGTTTGTGAGGAAAACCAAACCAACCAACCACTGAATGCCAGAGGCAGGGGTGCAAACTATACATAGACAAGACCTGGGGCATCCCTCAGGCTTTTACACTCTAGAGAGGAGTCGAGCCAAATGTTACTTCCCAGGAGAAGCATTAAGATGACCTCTACTCAGGGCCCTTCTCCCTGTGGAACCTCAGTGGTGTCCCTCTTCTCTAGAGGTAGGGCTGTGGCTTCCAGGTGGGTGTGCCATTGTCTACCCGTTTCCCTTTTTTCTACTTATGCACTCGAGAGCCCAGCTCCTTCCCGGCCTGGTACGGTACAGTTCTCGCAGCAGCTGCGCTTCAGCACTGCCGGCGTGGACAGCGCCGGGCGCGTTGCTCTGGAATCTTATCTGCAGGAAGTGAATCCGGCAGGAGCCTTGCTCTCGGTTTTTAGCAACCTTCGTTTTGCAGTTGCAGATGGTTTCTGAGAGAGGAAGGAATAATCTCTGTTGAGGGGGGCCTCTGTGTTTCTGAAGTAGCCTCTGTGTTTCTGAGGTAGCCTCTGTGTTGTGTTTCAGGTGTCCTGGTCCTGTCTTGGTACCCACCTGGCATGGCTGATGATAACGGTGAACCCTCCGATGACCTGGTGCCTGCCATTCTGGACACCGCCCATCAGTACAACATCCAGGTGAGTCTCCAAGAGGTCACGTGCTTTCTAGCCTATTCTCATGATGGCCCCTCCTCTGCCCACAGGGTTAGCACCTCTACAGAAGTTCCTGGCAGTAGCCCAGGAATGACAAGTACTTACCTAGCAAGTGTGGTGTTGAGGGAGGGTCCTAACAAATAGTGCCTATGTCACTCTTTATTTTCTTGAATAATGAGAAAAAGTAATAAAACCAAATATAGGACAAACTGGAGAACAAATATAATTTTATTAATGATAGAGGGTAGGTTGGAGATTAGTGCAAGAGTCAAATGGGCCTGAAAAATGAACTCCAAACTTAATGTTTAATTTAGACTCACCTTCCTGGTGGGAGGCAGTGCTGGGCCTCAAGTATGGCACAATGTGCTCTTGGCAGGCGGATTAACTTTCAACAGGAAAGACACAGCTGAGCTAAGTGTGTCCCGTTATTTTCCCCAAATGTACCAATCAAATAAGTCATTCCCATCTTCTATAGTAAAGGAAGAAAAATAAGAGAAACCCTACTCCCTGTTACTGAGACTGTCACTGACATGTTTAACACATAGTAGCACATTTTCCCATTGACACAGTTTCAGCTTCCTCTTTCCATTGTTTCGGGCAGCTAGTGCTAATCACTTGGAGCTGACACATAGAATGAAACCCATTAGCCATCTTGCAACAGCCCATCAGGATAATCTCCAGATGCCCTTCTGTGGGAGGTGGGCAAAGTCTCAACCCAAAGGCTAGGGCTTGGTGGTCCCTTTTTTGGCCTGGGCAGTTGCTGCCTTTCTTTTGTGGCCACCATTGCCAGGCCCCTGCCTGAACTCAGGCTCTCATCCAAGCTATGGTTACAGCCTGGGTCTTATAGGTTGGTGTCTACAGTCAGTCAGGAACGTGGCCCCTGGACAGATGGCCCCTGACCAGTAACTCCTCTGTTTGTGGCAGGTTGCCTTCCACATCCAGCCCTACAAGGGCCGGGATGACATCACTCTTCATGACAACATCAAGTACATCATTGACACGTAAGGTGGCTCTGGGGTCTGGGATTTTGGTAGGGATCAAAATGGAGTTGGGGTCAGGCTTGAAGGGGCAGGCCAAGAGACAAAGGGCAGAATACCTGCGTTCTCAGCAGCTGTTTTATAGTGAGTGTGCTGGGCTTGGAGTCAGGCAACCTGGGTTTGAATTCCAGTTCTGCAGCTTCCAATCTATGATCAGAGGCAAGCTTCTTAACCTCGGTCCTGAGAGTTACGAGTTAAGCTATGTGAAAGTGGCCTGCACAGTACCTGGCACATATCATTCATTCACTCCAAAAATATTGAGTGCCTTCCAGGTACTGCCCTAAGCCCCAGTTACACAGGAATGGATAGGACTAACAAGGTTTCTGATTTCATAGAGTTTACATAGGGTAAACATTCTCAATGAGATGGACTGACACAATGGGCTCAAGTATAACAATGATTGTGGGGATGGTGCAGGACCGGGCAGTGTTTCATTCTGTTGTACATAGGGTCACTGAGTCGGAACTGACTTGACAGCACCTAACAACAACATTCTAGTGTGTGTTGGGAGTACAGTGGAGCAGTCAGTAATTAAAATTCTATACTATGAAAAAAGGAGCCTGGGTGGCACAACGGTTAAGCATTCGGCTGTTAACCAATTTTGTCAGTTTGAACTTACCCAGCAGCTCTGCGGGAGGAAGATCTGGTCATCTGCTTCTGTGAAGATTATAGCCAAGAAAACTCTATGGGGCAGTTCTACTCTGTCACATGGGGTCACTAAGAGTTGGAATCAACTTGACAGCACCCAACATGAAAAAATAAAGCAGGCTGTTAAGTGTATGTCCAAGTAGCTACTTTAGAATGGGTGGTCAGGTGAGCCTTGCTTAGATGACAGTTGAGCTAATACCTGAATGAAGAGTCAGCTCTGCAAAGATCTGGGGCCAAGCAGAATATTTCAGGCAGAGGTGAAAAGGGGTTGGTGTGAAAATGGAATGGAAAGGCCAGTGTAGCTGGAGTGCAGAGATGGGTGGAAGAACAACAGCAGTGGATATAGGCAGGGCCAGATCAAGTAGGTGGGGCCTTGAAGGTGATGGTAAGGGGCAGATCTGGTTTACACTTGTCAAGGAATGGATTACAGGGAGGCAGGAGAGGATGCTGGAGACCAGTTAGGCAGCTACTGTGCTGTCCAGATGAAGATGGTGGTGGCTTGACCTAGGGTAGGGAAATGAGACTTGAATAAATGAATGACAGAGCCGGGAGGGAGGGGAACCAGGTTCTCACTTAGAGGTATGAAAAGTCCAACTCTGGAGACTGGCTGGACCCTGATTTGTGCTGTGGACATCAGGAAAGAGCTCACCCATGGCTGGCCCTATAGCTGTGCTGGCTCTGCTGATCCTAGGCTGCCAACTCAGGCTCTTCTTCCTCCTGCTCCTCAGGTATGGCTCCCATGGTGCATTTTACCGCTATAAGAACAGCATGGGTAAAAGCCTTCCACTCTTTTATATCTACGACTCATACCTGACATCCTCTGAGGCATGGGCCCATCTCCTGACACCAAGTGGGCCCCACTCAATTCGCAATACCCCCTATGATGGGGTCTTCATAGCGCTGCTGGTGGAGGAGGGGCACACCCATGACATCCTGGCTGCCGGCTTTGATGGCATGTACACCTACTTTGCCTCCAATGGTTTCTCCTTCGGCTCCTCCCATCAGAACTGGAAAGCTGTGAAGAACTTTTGTGATGCCAACAACCTTATGTTCATTCCCAGCGTGGGGCCTGGCTACATTGATACCAGCATCCGGCCCTGGAACAACCACAACACGCGGAACAGGGTCAATGGCAAGTACTATGAGACAGCCCTACAGGCGGCCCTGACAGTGAGGCCGGAGATCGTCTCCATCACCTCTTTCAATGAGTGGCACGAGGGCACCCAGATTGAGAAGGCTATTCCCAAGAAGACACCAACGCGCCTCTATTTGGACTACCTGCCTCACCAGCCCAGCCTGTATCTGGAGCTGACCCGCCGCTGGGCAGAGCACTTCATCAAAGAGAAGGAGCAGTGGCTGATGTGAAGGGCCTGCCAACAGGGGCATGAGGTCCCAGCCTCACTGGAAGATGTCATAATGTGGGGCTCAGCTGACAGGGTGTGGGCACTCATCTCCAAGTCAGCAGCTGGGTCCTTCTGGGTGGGCCACTGAGCCTGAGCCCATGTAGAACAGAGCCTGTTCCTGAGGCAAGTGGTGCTGGGGTTGTCTACAGTGACAGGAAACGCAGCGGTGGTCCACAGAGGCAACGGTAGTCTGACAGGTGACTGGACTCAGCCCAGAGCCCAGCTCCAGTTGTTAGTGCACTTCAAAATAATCCCTTCTAGCTTTGTACTCTGCAGAGGCTGGTGTTGTACAGTGGAGCCACCCACAGTCACTGCTCCTGGAAGGGTGTTAGGGTTCTGGGCTAGCATGCACCCTGCTCCCTTCTGCTAGTCTGTGTCCTCTGTTCAGACCTCCTTCCCACATCCAGTCTAAGTTACAGAACCATATTTGAGATTTTCTAAAGAGAAATTCTAGGTTTAGGCTCTCCCAATAGATTCCTGAACCCCATTATCAGAAAATGATAATCCAAAGCATTCACACATTCCACACACAGTAACTGAACTCCTTGCTATGTGCTAGGTGTTGGGGGAAAACTTGACCAAGGAGCAGTTCCTGTTCTAAAGCTTTCCCTAATTGGTGTGGCCTTGTAGTTAGTGCCTGGGCACAGCTAGAAGTTTCTTCTTCAGTTTTACCCAGTGCTCTAAGAAAATACCTCTGTGCTCTGGAGCCTACATTTTCCCAGATGAACAGTTAGCTCCACGGAGACTAGGATATCCGCCTTCCTTTAGCTGCCTAAACTGAACAAGGCCTACTCACTAGTCATTTTCAGTGCTATTATGAGTTGTATTAAAACGAAGTGGGGTTCTCAAGTAAGCACTCCTTCTGCACTCTCCAAGACCTCACTAATTCTGACCCCTCAGTCAGATTTCACAACAAACTGAGGTGTGAGCTGGGGGGGTAACACTGTTAGCACAGTGAAGAATGGGGTTGCTTAAGAAACTACTAGTTTAAACAAGACTTCTAGAGGGAATACTTAACGACCAGTATTTATACACAAATAAACTAATATGCTAATGGGGGGGACCCTTGTTATAGCAGACCCCAGCAACACCATGGCAAGATTCTTAAGATCTACTTGAAAATAAGTGCACTGTAAACCACTGTACTAAGAACTTTATGTACTCAAAACTGAATCCCAATTCCGGTAACTGAGACACAAGTGGATAAGGAGGAAGTGGACCCTAGTGGTCACCACAAAAAGACACGTAGCTCCAGCCGGGTCCCTAACGCTAAACCCCACTGGATGGAGGGGCCGACCTGGCCACACTTGCAGATTAGTTGAAACTAAGACCGGCAGGGACAGGTGAAAAGGGCTGGATGCTGACCTGCAGTATTTAACAAAGGTAATCACACCGAGGCATCATTTCACATGTACACAATTTGAAAAACAGTAAAATTACGGTAAGGGTAGGGGAAGCAGCAATTCTCACACACCGCTGATGGCAATGTAACTTGATTCAGTTCTTTTAAAGGCTAATATGTATCAACAGCCATAAAAACATTCATATATTTTGACCCAATAATCCTACCCTAAGAGGATAACACAAAAGAAAAATAAACCATTTACAATGTTTAACAGCAGTATTGTTTTATATTAACAAAAAAAACGAAGTTCAAATGCCCAACAATAATTATGCTTCATACTTGGTATACATATACAGATAAAAGGCTGTGGAGTAAATATTGCATTTAAATAAAGATGAATAAATAAATAAAAAAAAAAATTACTGGCTGAAAAACACGGCAGAAACTTGTTTTCCAACATTCTTGAATTTGGATCCCCCCCCCCTTCCCCTGCCAGCTGAGCAGACTTCCCACATTAGACCAAAAGAGTGACTCTCCCTGGCAGGCAATTACATTGCACCACCAGCCCCCTGGTTCAGAGGAAACAGTGTATGGCCTGCGCTCTACATCTTTATCTTAACCTGGTTCCAGCTTCAGGAGGTCAAATCCATGTCTTTGGTCACTTGAGACTTATAAACAGCACCGGCACATCTAGCTGCTTTGGACCTTAAAAGCCACCAATCACCAAGGAGGCGGCTCTCACTAGATTTCAAATCTTATTAAATCACTTAAAAAAAAAAAAAAAAACAAAACAAAGCCGCTCTACAAACATTCTTAATCTATTTTTCAGTTTTTGACTGAAACATAAAATTAATGATAATAAATATAACCTTCTCCCCAGGAATAAAGTTGGAGCCCTGGTGGCGTAGTGATTTAAGAGCTTGGCTGCTAACCAAAAGGTCGGCAGCTCAAATCCATCAGCTGCTCCTTGGAAACCCTATGGGGCAGTTCTACTCTGTCCTATAGGGTTGCTATGAGTTGGAATCAACTCGACAGCAACAACGGTTTTTTTTTTTTCTCCCCAGGTATGAAGCTAAACCAATAGCTTCTGAGGCTGGGTCTACAGTGTTCAGAAAGACATTCTGCTCAAAGGGGTCAGGCTAGTGACGCAGCCCCAGCAGCCTCTGCAGATGAGGCCTTGCCAACTGCCAGTGGACAGACACACAGTGTCCACACAAGTCCTTCGTCCCCCTCCCCCACCCCAGTTCATGAGCAGGTACCATCTGAGGGCAGCAGCCCATACTTCTGTTGGAGGATGGCCGTAGTACTTTCCAGGGCACTGAGGAGGAAACAGAGGAGAGTTACAGACTGACTTCTCAAAGCTGTGAGCCCACCAGGGTGCGGTGATCAGCAACCTTTAAACTCACTGGTTTTACTCGGCTCTGTTCATCAAACCCTCAGGAAGCTTTCTGAATCCCAAAAAAGCCAGAACCCAGCAAACTTAGTCCCACTGCACCCACCGCTTCTCCAAACCTGCCCCCCAGCTCAGGGATAGACAGCAGTGACAACCTTCATTCTCTTAAGGCTTGTTTTCTATTCCCATGCCACAGGAGAGAGACTCACCAGCCTGGACGAATGATGCCAAACCTTCCAGGCACAGATAAGTCGACCACAGTTGAGCCGAGGCGATACTCAGGGCTTTGGCCATCCCCAATAGGCCCCCCATCAATGACCAGGGACAGCTGAGGCCATAGGTCCTGGAACTCCTGAGAAGAAAAGGAGGAGCATGGACATGACCCCTAGCATCTACAATGATGTCATACTACATGCAGGGTTCATAAAATAAAAGCTGCAAAATTTAAAAACAGTAGGCATCTTCCTTTAAGCTGAGGATGGGAACACATTTAGTTAGGGCTAAGAACACTGCATTAGCACCCAAGGCACTGCCTCCTATGAGATTTGGAGCCCCCTGGGTGACAGCCCCAAATAACACCTGTCTAGAGCCTAAACGAGGAGCCCTGGTGGTGTAATGGGTAAGTGCTTGGCTGCTAACCGTGCGAACCCAGCCAGTGGCTCCCTGGGAGAAAGACATGGCGATCTGCTGCTGTAAAGATTACAGCCTAGAAAATCCTATGGGACGGCTCTACTCTGTCACATGGGGTCGATATAAGCCAAAAATCGACTTGACGGGACCTAACAACAGAGCCTAAAGAAAATCTTACTGTGCCAGGGAGAAATTCCACGTACTGCTTCAGCTGGGGAGGTGTAGGGCACGGAAAACCTCATCTTCTTACTGTGTTCTACCTTTAAATTTAGTAAGAAGAAAAATAAAAACTTCTGTGTGTGCTCATTTATTCTAAACAATGCATCCAAGACTAGAATAGAATGATACTTTCTTCAACCTGGCTTGTGGTAGAGATGAGAGAACAAGGACAGCAGTCACAAATTGAGTACAAATCAGAGTCTGCCTCTTAGTGGCTGTATAACCTGGGACAAATGATTTAAGTTCTCAGATCTTTAACTTTCTCACACTCTTCACAACACTGTTACAATAGTTAATAGTCTAGCTGCAGTGTGATGGACTGCTTTTATGTGGCCTTTCTTGCCACGGTGTTGTAACTCCCACCCAAGTGATTGGGTGGGGCTGTGCAGATTGGGAAATCGTGGCCCACCTAGGGGACTGGTCAGTTTTGCCATCCCGCTGGTGTGAAATGAGCCATTCCAGAGGCAGGGAAGAGAGGATCTTACCACCACTAAGGAAGGAGAACCAAGAGCAGAGTGTGTCCTCTGGCCTTGGAATCCCTGTGCTGAGAAGCTTCTGGAACCAAGAGACCAAGAGAGAGAGAGCCTTAACACTGAAGACGGTGGGAAGTGATGGCAGAGAAACGGTGGCAGGAGACCAGCAGCAGGAGACGGTATGGTGGGCTTCCCAGCCCACAGAGCAAGAAAGCTGAGTGTCTTTGGGCTCAGGCTTACTGGTGGAGTGGAGTGCCTCTGGGCACTTACTGGCAGAGCTAAAAGAGCTCTGTAATACTTGCTGAATTATCGAACCCAGAACAGAGTAGAGAGTGCTGTGGGAGGGACAGTTGGTGTCAGAATTGGTAAAGACAGCGGAAGGAGGAGGCATGTCTGAGCTCTGCCTCATAGGAATCAGCCTGAGGCTGCTGATATCGATTCTCCTTCCCCGCTGTGAAGTTAGAGGAGATCAGACGCCACCCTCACAGTGTTTTCACACTAACTCTGTATTCAACAACTGTTACCCCCACAAAAGGTGGAAAACAACGATTTTACTTATCATAATCTTTCCTATTATTATGAAGATTAAAAAACAGAAACCAGTTGCTATCAAATCAATTCCAACTCATGGCAAGCCCACGTAGAGTAGAACTGTGTTCCATAGAGTTTTCAGTGGCAGACTTTTCAGAAGTAGGTCACCAAGCCTTTCTATCAAGGAGCCTCTGGGTGAACTCAAATTTCCGCCCTTTTGGTTAGCAGCAACCATTTGCACCACCCAGGAACATCATAAAGACGGAGAAAGAAAACACAAACTCTCCCCTTGGTTTCTCAAACTTTATAAAAAAACCTTTCCAAGATTCTTTAATTCTGATTCCCCCAACCCCTACCCACTGCCAGCTGGGCAGACTTCTCACCATTAGACCAAAAGGGCAACTCTCCCTGCTAAGCAGTTAGTCCACTGGTTCAGAGGAAAGTGTTTGGCCTGATGATATTTCTGGAAGACTGGGTAACTCTCACCTTGACATTCAGAGAACTGGTCTGAGAGCTGACGTTGGCACTGGTGAGTGCAAGAGGTCCCCCAAACACCTGGGCCAAGTCCTGCATGAAGGCATGGTCAGGAATCCGGATGCCTACAAGCTATGAGACAAGAGAAAAAATGACCATCAGAAAGGTTGGAAGGGGTGGGGAATGGGTCTGGCCTGGATCCTAATGGCCAGGAGTCTGGGGACACACACAACAATAAAAAATCTGACTCACAGGAGTGAAGGGGTTCAGATCCCTGTTCAGCTCTTCCGAGCGTTCCATCACCAGGGTCACTGGTCCTGGCAAAAGGTCTTTCAGGAGCTCCTCAGGGACTCTCACATGGCAGTACCTGCGAAACAAACAAGCGTAACTCCATCGATAAATGAAAGGCCACCACTGGTCTTCAGGCAGACAAAGAAAGGGATCCTTGCGGCCTGCAATGGGATCTGTCTGTCTCCCAGATTCACCTTCCTGAGAACCTGATCAGAATCTAGAACTTCCATCTCAGGGGCTACAACAGGAGCTCATCACGCTCCGTGTCTTATTTTCTTCAGGGCACTCCCTGTTAAGTTACCGTGTTTGTTTCCTTTTTTACCATGCGACTCTCCTTCTTAACAGAAAAGCATCAAGAGAACAGGGATTCTGCCTGTTTCATTCATCGCTCTGTCCCAGCATCTAGTTCAGGGCCTGGCATACGCTAAACGCTCAATACATATTTCCAGTTCCGGATTCCTGGGTGAGTTTGGACAGGCCCCTCCCGCTCTCAGCGCCTCAGTCTCCCAAGCCTGTCACCGGAAGCCCCTCCCGCGGTGCCGCCCCCAGCGGGGCCGGGTCGGGGCGGCCTCACCTGTAGACGTCGGCCACGCGACCCAGGCATACGGCCAACGGCTTGGCCTCGCTGCGGCCCTTGAGGCGGTACACATCTCCCAGTGCCGCTGAGCAACTCGCCGAGCAAGCGAGGCCGTACAGCGTGTCGGTGGGCACGGCCACTACGGCGCCGGCGCGCAGCTCGGCCACGGCGGCCCGCAGCGTCTCGGTCCAGCCGGCGCACTCGGAGCTCGCGGCTCGCACGGCCCCGCTCCCTGGGAGCCGCAACAGCCGGGCCCCCGGCGCCACCGGAGAGGTGCTCGGCGGGCGAAGGAGGCGGCCGCTCCGGGCGGAGCCCGCCGAGCCCTCACTCAAACCCACACTGGCAGCCACCGCGGCCCTCAGCCCCCTGCACGGAGACATCCGCCGAGGCCTACTTCCGGGAGGAAGTGACGCAACCATCCAACTTCCGGTCCGGGAGGCTCGGCCCCGCCTCCGCGCCGGGCACCTTAAAGGGACCGCGACCCCCAGGAGGATTGAAGGAGACCGGTGGGGACGGGGCGGGGCGCAGCTTTGCGGAGCCCTAGAGCAGCTCTGGGGAGGGGGACGACCGAAACGGGGGCGGTGGTCGGGCCGCACAGGCGGAGATGGAATGGGGCCCAGGCTCAGACTGGTCACGGGGGTGAGAGAGGGTCCGTCAGGGCGGGGGGAAGGGGCTTGGACCCCGCGCAAGCGCGGGCCCTGACTGTCTCTACCTCTCTCCCGGGCAGGGAGTCTGCCGGCGTGGACCGCGGGAAGGCGGGGCTGGGGATCGGCGGGAGGCCACCCCCGCAACCGGCCCGGGATGAGCGCGCCCAGCAGCTGCTGGACGCGGTGGAGCAGCGGCAGCGGCAGCTCCTGGACACCATCGCCGCCTGCGAGGAGATGCTGCGGCAGCTGGGCCGCCGGCGCCCGGAGCCGGCTGGTGGCGGGGTCAGTGCCCACCCCGGGCTGGGCCTAGGGGGTGGGGTCTGCCGACTGGCTGGATTTGCTAAGCCCTAGCTCTCCCTGGAGGGTGCAACAGTGTCTCCACCGCCCTGCCTCTAACCTTTTATTTGGGCGAGAGGCTTTGAAAAAGTTGTTACCCAAATGCAAAGTGGCCGTACCCTTGCAGGGCCTAATCCAAGGCCTTTCCTCCCAGCCTCACTTTCTTCCTTTCTGTTCCAACCAGAACGTCTCAGCCAAACCCGGAGCGCCCTCCCAGCCAGCTGTCTCTGCCAGAGGTGGCTTTCCAAAGGATGCTGGTGATGGAGCTACGGAGCCTTGACCGTCCCCGAGCCGGGCATCCTGATCTCTCTCCCTCCCTGGGGCTGGTAGCTGGACTCTGAACAACTCCCTTCAATAAAGGGTCGTCTTCACTGGCAGTGGCTGTCACTTGGCTTTCAGCCTGGGGTGGCAGCTCTGCTAACAGCTGGGTTCACTCCCACTTCATCCTGGCTGAAGGCGGTGCTGTGCTTTGAAATGTAGCCAACGAATACCCAGTCTGATTACCGGAATGTGGGCAGACCAGCAGTGCTCGCCAGCATGATCTGGTCTGCTTTGGGGGAATTAGGTGGTGTTAATGTCCATTTCATGCTTTGGGGGCTCCTAGCCCCATAAAAAAATCTTCAGCAGAGCCTTGATTAAAAGGAAACCTGCAGACTCTCTTGGTGACCGACCTTTTCCTTTCTGACTCCTCTCCAAGACTCGATGGCTGGGGAGGGGTAAGTGGTTGAAAAACTGTCAGCAGTGGGCAGGGCTGGGAAGAAATGCCACAGATACTACCAGATTTAAATAAGCATTTAATTAGGATTTCATTAGTATTTAATATTGCTTTTTCAATTCCAAAAAGTTAAATTTTCACTTCTTAGCAGATATTTTAAAGTACAATATTAAGTTTATACAAAATGAGCAATTAAGCAAACACCATTATTTCACATTCTTCAAAAATACAAATTCATGTTTACTCTTTTTTGGGTTTGGAGGTTTCTTCCTTTGGAAGTACTGAACCTGTAACGTTTTCATATCGCTCAGTGGAAGTCCGTTGTTCCCATGTTTCACACTTAAATAAATTTGATAGACTATTACATAATTCAAATAAAACTATTTGGGATTTAAAAAACTGTCACCTAGATCATTGGCCAGTGACTAGTGTGTGTCAAAAAAGAAGGCTCTCGGGGGCTCTTGCCTTTCCTGGCTAGAAGATCTGAGCCAGAGATTCAGCAAAGATCTATGTCCAGCCACCTTCCCCAAACAAGGACGAGGAAGAGTTCACAGAGAAAGGGAACAGCCACCCTGGACCCCCGACCCCCACTCCCCCCACATCTCCAAAACACAACAAAGGATGTAGACTATCGGGTCAAACAGAACCTTTGGGAGGCCTGAGAACACAGGTGAAGGGGCAAGAGAAGCCTCTGGCTTGGCACCACTACAAGGATACTGCAAAAAACACCCCTAGGTTTGGTGAAAAAAGATTTTATGAAAAATTTTCCCGTAAGAAAAAGAGTAGAAACTGCACTGAGCTGAGAAAGTGACTACATTATTACCCAATTTTTGGCCCAGCAGGCACACCACCAAAAGGGCAGTGTGTTGTTTTAAACCTCGCTTCCAGTAAAAAAGCTTGTACTATGTACACAATGACATAAAGATCCAGTTTAATTTGCATTTTTTAGTGCAGACTGAGAAGCCCTCTCTTGAACAGGAGAAACAGAAATGCCCAGACTGATCATCAGCTTCCCCAAAGGGCATGAGAAGAAAAACAGGACTCTTTCCTTCTCCCCCGGCAAAAATATGCAAGACGAAACAGGCTATACTGACTGACCAATCAGAAATATGCATGATTCAGTTTTGCTGTCTCCCCACTCCAATCATTACGGAAAGGGTGATTTCTTAACAATGTTACAACAGAATTATTTGCATAATATTGGATCTATGGGAATCTTTCTACTTTGGCTGAAGTGTATTTTAAAACTTCTCTATATTAGCCTTAGAATGGAAGATAAAATGGGGGGAGGTGGGAGAGGGGGTGGGGAAGAAAGTTGATAAACCAGATTATTGACAGCTTTGTTTACTGGATTTAATGAAGGTTGGAGGCCTTTTTGCTTAAAGAGCCAACAAGCAGTATATGGAGCAGTATGGAAATGGCTCATGTTGCCCCCCTCACACTATCTCCCCAAACATATTTCTGATTGGTGGTATAGAAAAATTGTAAACTCTTCAGCAATATTGTTGCAGTTGCACAAATCAATGGTTTCAGAGACTGGAGAAGTCTGTAAGAATAAGGACAATGGATGTGATTACAAACAGAGTCTAAAAGGTGTCAGGTTTCTGCCTTGGAACAACCTGTTCCTTCCTTTCAGGTGTCACCTGGTTATGGTGAAGAGGGGAAAGACGGCAAGGGACCAAGAAGAAGTGTTGAAAAGGGCCTCAACAGTCAGCAGAAGAAAACAGGACCCGCAGCAGTTCTTCAGAGAGCCTGAGGGGGCGTCCTCGGGCCACAGGCGGAAGGCTTGCATAGATTGAACAGTTGCAGAGAATGCATAATAGTGTTTCCCTATAGACAGCTTCATGGTACAGGGCTGATCAAACGTTAAAATGGTGGCCAGGCCAGGGCCACATGGGACAACGACCATCAAGCTACACATATTGCACCAAGGGTAAGTGCTTTTCTTTTCACACCTCAATTTAACTTTTTATTCTGAGCAAAAAATAAAACTTTGTGGAAAGTATATATATATACATATATATATATATATATATATATGTATATATACACAAAAGAAATTGCAGCAATTGGGTTAAAGATAAAATAACCTAAAGTGCTTTTTTATTTTATTATTTCTTTAATATACCAACATGAGTTTCTGCAAACTCATCCCTCTGGACACATTCAGCATTATACAAATTCTCTCAGGAAAACCCACCCCCCTCCATTATCCCCATCAGTCCACTGCCTTGACCCTGAAAACAAAACTCTCTAATCTACTGACTCTCCCAGGGGTGGTGAAGAGAAGTCCCTTGCCTTATACCCAGAGAGGTCTTCACACCTTAAGGCCCTTCCTGGGGTTTGTACCATAATCTCCTTCTGAAGTGGGGTGGAATTCAATAAATGACCTCAACTCCTGTCACCAAACTAGTGATGCCTCATGAGACTGGCTGTGAGGAAGCCAGGCCCTGCCAGGAAAGGTCAGGCCACTTTCCCTCAACACTTCACCCACTACCTGGGAAGTGCCATTCACTAAGGCAGCTTGGCGGTGCCAGCCAAAGTTTCCTTACCACTTCCTAAGCCCATGAACTCCAACCCCTCGTGCTGACTAGCACCCTTTAGAGAGGCAGTTTAACTGGAGATGCTAGTGGAGGCTGTAAACAGAAATCTATAGGGTGAAAGTGGTTAAGGTTACCATGGAAAGAAACGAAGGCTTGATTTCACCTGCTAGAAGTCTGCGGACCCTCACCGCACTCTAGATTCATTTCCGGATTTGGGAAACCACATTCTCCAGGAAGGCTCTTCCTGGCTCCAGCTTAGCCAGGGGCCTTCTCTTCTCCAAGGTCCTTGGCACTAGAGGCCAGGCTTGTGGAAGGCGGGAAAAAAGGGAAAGACTGCTCACAACCACTCACGATCAGGTTACGCACATTCCTGATTTTTCAAAAGCTGACTGGACCTGATAGTGCCCCTTCTAGAGTCACCCTCAAAAGGCAGATACTTCAACTTCTTCAACTAGAAAAACACTGTTTCGAGATGCTTCTTTATCACTCCCAATCTTTGGAGAGTGAAAAAGCTACTGACCTGGTTGGGGGCCAACATAAGCACAGCCCTGGCCAACCAGGAAGAAACAATATTTAAACTATGGGCAGCTTCAAATGGCCTTCTCTGGGCTCCTACTGCCCACCTCAGCTCCCAGGGAACCAGAAACCCAGGTGACCACAGGGCTGTTATGTGAGGAGGTCACTACTAACCTCCAATACAAGCTGACTTGCGGCTCTCACCACACTGCTCCTTCTCAGCAGTTGTAGAAAAAACAGCAAGGACCCTACGTCAACCCATGCTCAGCAGTTGCTTTTATAGGAGAATTAACCCACTATAGTAATAGAAGATTCCTCCTGCCTTCTCAGCTTCTGCTGAGGTCACCAGAACCCACCAGCCTTTTGGGAAGGAGAGTGCAGAAGATCAAAAAGAAATCAATTCTCCTGACTAGACTGCTGGAATGAGAAATCAGGTGCTTGTAGTTAAGCCCATTTCTCCTCGTGGCAGTAACAACATTTACCACCACGGCCCTCTTGTCCAAGTCCATCCTTGACTATCCTGGCTAAAGGCAGGGCCTCTGGCTCCAAGGTAAATGATCTGCTCTGGATACTGTCTTAGCAGTCCCTGAATAATGGCTCAGAGAATAGGAGAGTGACAATGCAGATCTCTTTACATTACAGAGTGGAAAAGAAAGGCAAAGTGATGATTGCTTTCTGCCTGACATCACTGACTCGGAAGAGCAATCCTGTTTGTTGAATCCTGCCCCCTGCTCAAGGCAGGGAAAGGGCTCTCGGGAGGCAGAGGCCTATTCCAGGGCCATGCCTAGCCTCTGAGCTTGGTGAGCGTAGGGATTCTTTGTTGAAACACTCATGACTATGTTAATATAGCCACTTGAGGGAAGCCTTCCATTTTAATTTTAGTGTGGAGTGTATTTTCTGTTTTATTTTAATAGGCAATGACTTGGAACCAAAGGCAGACAGATGGATATAATTCTATACACAAATCAAAAAAACATTTTTCTTTCCCTATAACACAACTTAATGAAACATTCCAAATGAGATAACTTATTGCAACATTTCAGGCTTTTTGGTGGAAGGGGAATTTTTTGTTTTGTTTTACCCTGAGTAGAAGATCATCGTTTTGTGGAGGTTTTTGTTTTTTTTTTTTTGTTTAGCAATCATATGACTAAATTGAGCAAGTCACATCCTTGTTTGCACTGTACTAGGCTGTATGCAAAATCCAGACAGGTAAGGGGTAAAGATGGGAGGGGGCAACCAAAAACCTAGATAGAACCTGGAACCAGACACCTGGCCTGCCAATTACATGCCACCTTATACAAACTCCCTTAAATCTGCACCTTCTCCTGATCAGCAAAATGCAGACCTTCTGCTCTGAGGAAGCAAACAGAGTTCAAGGGAAGGCAGACCACTGACCAGTCCTGGCCATAAGCCACATGTCCACTCCAGGACAAAACAGGGATGTTCCCCAAAGAAAGTTCATTGCAATCTGCAAGCCCTGGCAACCGAGAGATAGAAAGAACCAGGGAGGCAAAGATTGTGATAATGTTGCTAGAGCCTGCTCTGCACACACGTCATCGGCAGACAGCAGTCCCCAACTTACCCAGGACCGCTGCAGAAGCAAATCATCCCCACAGACCACGGGCCAGGCTTTCAGCTGCCCATTGTGCTGAGGCTGGCTGCAGGCTGAGCCCTGCACTATCCACCCTGAAGTCCACAGACACCAAGCGCAAACAACAAAACCATCTCGCCCAACTCCTGTCCAACTCACAGCTGTCTAACCTGCCTCTGCCACTTCCCTCTCTGATGGAGCGAAGGTCTGGCCTTCTGAGAAAGTGTTAGCCTCAGATTCCAAAGACACACAGGGAGGAGCAACACCCAGCACACTGAATTCTACTGCCCAAACCACAAAGACCCCAGTGCAAGTGATGGGCAAGATCAGATTGATGGAAACCACACCCTTTCATTTAGAATTTTTATGCATACGAGTAACCTTAATTTCCATGTTCACATGACAATAAGCAAAAGTGACATACAGTGCAGCCAAACAGTTCATTTATAACTTAGCTTTTTTTTTGTTGTTTTTTTGTTTTGTTTTGTTTTTTTTCCCAAAGATCAGTTCCTTAAGATGGATCCTCCTGGGATGTGAATAAAGAAAATACGTCTGAAAGGTGAGAATTTCAAACAATAGATTTCTTCATTCTTCCAATTTCTGACCCAAGATGGTAGGCATCACGCCTGTGCCTTCTGCTCACCCTCTTTTCCTGGGGGTGAGCACATATGGGCCCTTCACTTGGAGAAGCTGCTGGTCAGGCCCATCTCCTCCTCCCCCTGCAGTAGTGCTTCAATGGGAATCAGATTGGACGGGGTGTCCAGGCTCTGGAGGGACAGAAACTCTGACATATCCATGGCACTTAATGTTTCCGTTTGAGGGTCTGAAGGAGTCTCTGCTTGTCTGTTTTGCTCATGGGAAGAGGGTAGAGGGGAGGATGACGAGAGTGGGGCAGAGAGTGTGGAAAAAGTCTGTGGTGGTAGCTGCAGGCAGGGCCCATCAGGAGGCTGGGGGCTGGGCTCTGGTAGGGGTGGGGAAGCACAGCCTTTTCTCCTGCTGGAAGCCCGCTCCTTAGCAGAGTCCCGGCATGCACACTGACACTGACACGCCTCCTCTTGTTTGATGATGATCACAGGAACACTGAGGCCAATCTGCTGTACAGAGCTCCCTGCGAAAGAGGCGAGAGAGACTGCTCTTCAAGTGGCGGCAGGGCAGGGGCATGAGGGATGGGGTCAGAGGCTAGGTGAGGGCTGAATGCCACGAAGGCAGGAATGGTGGGAAGGGTGGGTGCCATGTGCCAGGCTTTGTTCTGCTATAAATCGGACCCTGTTTTACTTCTTAGGTAAAAAGTCTCTGATACTCCACATCCCCTCCAAGCTCCCTCTCCTTAGAAAGCCACACACACAAACTAGATGCACCCTGCGTTTCCAGCTTCATTTCCTGTCATTCTCCCCCATACCAGCTACAGCAGATGTCTCCCCTTTCCTGACACATTCCTTATACCTCTGGGCCTGGGGGTTCTTCCTTCTCCATAAACTACCTAGACACTTCTGCTCTCCTGGAGAACTTCCTTTCATCCGTCAAGACCTAGCCCACTCCCCTCCTCTCCTGATGCCTCCACTGGTGCTTCCCTGTCGGCTTGCGCAGAGGGCTTGCCTGAGTGCAGCCAGCATGTGAGCGTCCTGGTCAATGTCCACAGTGCTACTGGTTCCTTCCACACCACTCTCCACACTGCACAGGACGTGTTCATACTGACTGCCCCAGAGACTCTTGACAGCTTACTCATCTTTGTAGCCCCAATGGCTGACACACAGTACCAAAAAAACCAAATGAACAAAAAAACAACAACGACCTAAACCCACGGGTGGATTATCCAATAAGCAAGGTAAGCATGGTGCTTATCTTGCTAACCTAATCATCTGTAGTGAACAATTTCACATTTTTTCACCACATCAAAGATTCTGCTTCTAGGTATGGCTGGCATCTGTTTTTCTCCCAACCCCACGGCACCTTCCTATAGAATCAAAGCCTCTTTTCAAATTTACAATCTCTGACGGGGCGGATGACCCAGATTAGTAAGTATGCACAAGTAAGCCTGTGCTTACCTTGCTTATTGGATAATCTGCCCCTGCCCAAACCCGCTGAATCGATTCCCACGTGTTACAAAGTAGAACTGCTCCATAGGGTTTTGCTGGCTGTAACTTTTACAGAAGCAGATCACCAGGCCTTTCTTCAGTGGCATTGCTGAGTGGGTTTGAACCACCAACCTTTACGTTAGCCAAGTGCAAACTGTTTGTGCCACCCAGGGACCTTAACCAGTTGCTGTTGAGTCGATTCCAACTCATGGCAACCCCACGTATTGCAGAGTAGAACTGTGTTCCATAGGGTTTTCAAGGCCGTGAACTTTTGGAAGCACAGAGCCAGGCCTTTCTTCCAAATATCTCTGGTGGGTTCGAACTGCCAACCTTTCAGTCAGTAGTTGAGCGTTTCACCGTTTGTGCCACTCAGGGACTCTGTGACACATACTAGGTGTCAGTAAATCTCCCTTTTACTTAGCCAGCCTCATGTGTGTGCATTCTCTCTTCTGTGCATGTGTGTTGTGCACACACACTCTCTGAAATCAGCCAGGTTTTGTGTCTCAGCAGAGCTTGAGAGACTAACGGACAGAAGAAGGGAGTGGGAGTTAGGAGGCCTGAGAACTAGAGCTTTGGCTCTGCCACAATTCACTCTGTGACCCTGGGGGAGTCATTTAATCTTTCCAGGCCTCAGTTTCTTAACCTGTAAAATAAAGGGTTTGCATAAAAGGACCTCTCAGTGCTGTTTCAGTCTCTGACCCCGGTGCTATTTCTTCATCATTGTAATTAGAAAAGAGCCCAGTGAATTAACAAGCCCTCTTTAGCATTAATTGTGATTCAAACTGTTTTCTGGCTGCATTTAGAAGCTGTATCTGTAAGGGAAATAACTGCTACCAGTTAAAGAAATGTTAAATGTGGTATTTGTATCATAAGTACTCTAACTTCCAATAGTTGTGGGACTATGAAATACTCTAATAAATAAACAATATAATGTGAAAAATTTAATTGATGCTGCTTAAAGATTTTTAAAGTTTTAAAAACTGGGGAGAAGGAATAATTAACTCATGCCTCAAGGGCCCAGAGAGCTCACTTTCTGTTAAAGCTAATACAGAGTTACATACCTGTGCTACTGGCTACTGGAACTGCAGTGGTGAAAAACACCTTCTCAACTTTAGGTGCTTGCTGCTGAAAAAAAAGAAAAGAAAATTACATTTACGGCCACTCAAATATGGCAGATCTCCAAGGACCTGGTGGCGCAGTGGTTAAGAGCTTGGCTGCTAACCAAAAGTTTGGCAGTTTGAATCCAACAACTGCTCCTCAGAAATCTTATAGGGCAGTTCTACTCTGTCCGTAGGGTCGCTATGAGTTGGAATCGACTTGACAGCAACAGGTTTGGTTTGTTTTTTTCCAAGGACCTGAAGCCTACCCAGTTGTAATGGTCACTCAATAGGACAGAAATCCCTCAGTGCCCAGGAATTTTTGTCCTGAATGATGTTTTGTTTGTGTTCTGACATGAGGTCACTGCACTGTTTGACATTCAGTGCTGACAATGCAGCCAGCTCTGTACCCTACTACTTGGCTGCCTCCTCAGCTGCCTGTTCCAGTAGGTTCTCTGTGCCCAGAGGCTCTTCCAAGGTTGCTTTTCTCAAGTGATGTCTTCTCAGAGGGAGCCCAGGGCTAGCTTCCCCTCCATGCTCTCCATCCCCCCACCCCTCAATACTACTTATGAAGGCTGGACAGTTCTTCATCCCCCTCAGGAATTAAGCTGCACGCTAAGGACAGGCTAGGGCTTCCTCGCACAGCCAGAGCTGCCACCGTCCGGCCCCTTGCTACAGAAGGCCTGGGCAGTGTGCTGCAAGCTGCACAGGATAAGGCTAAAGGGTGGGCTCTGGAGTCTGCCACACCTGGATTCAAGTCCAAGTTCTGCCACTTATTAGTTGTTGACTTCAGGCAAGTTATGTAAACTTCCTACAGCCTCAGTTTCCCCACCTGTAAAAATGAGGATGAAAACCAAAGAACCTCCCAAAGGACCCTTGCAAGGATTAAATGAGATGATGCCCATAGAGCACTTGGCACATAGTGAGCATTCAATAAACATTAGCTGTTGATATTATTACTAAGTAGGACTATAAAGTCGTGCCCATAAAATCACCTTTATCATTTTATTACACTTTCTGTTAAATTGGCTAAAGGGTTTCTGCTTCCTTTAAGTCTAATCTTAAAGGTACTTTGTCTTTCATCCTTTTAAGAAAAAAAAAAAGTGCCTCTAAGATGGGTCTGGGAGGAAAGTGAAAGCTTCTGGCTAAGTTATAGGAGATGACACTGTAAAATAATGATAGAGAAATGAGAATCACATTTAAATACAAGAAAATGAATTGCGTGAAAGGGAATAACACTTGTTCCATGAAGCTCCCCTGGGGAGATATAGAAGTAACGGATAAAAACTACAGGGAGGAAGACTGGGCCGTAACACTGGAAAGACCTTTGCAATGACTCTGGCTATCCAAAAATGGAGATAAGTTATTTCCAGAGGTAGCTGGCACCCTATTTCTAGAATTCAAGGCCTCTCATTGTTTCGCTCTAAACTACCTTTCTAGTTTGTTTGATATTGTCATACATCCAGCTACGCATTCTCCTACCTAGAACATCCTTTTCTCCATCTAATTTCTACCCGTACCTCAAGGCTCACCTGACCTAGTTGGCCACCCTCTAACAAGTCCTTAGTATCTAAACCCCTCATCTGGCAGCACAATGTAGTAGCCAAGAGCGTAGGCCCTGGAGTTAGGCTGCGTATGCCCAAACCCCAGCTTTGCTACTTATGAGCTATGTAACCTTGGGCTAGTCACTTTAACCTCTCTGGGCCTCAGCAATCCATAGGCAAAATCGTACCTACCTCCTAAGATTGTTGTGAATTAAATGAGATAATGCATTAAAAAGTGCTTAGTTAGTGCAGTGCATGATACATACTAAAGGCTCAGTAAATAATAGCTATTGTTGGTTTTTTTAATATAATTACTATCATTATTATTAAAACTTTCTTTGAGGCATTTTAGCCTCTTTAATTAGAATGTAAGTTTTTATGAAAAAGAGATCATGTTTTTCATTTTTCTGCGTTCCCCAGAGTCTCCAGCATGGTATCTGGCAAATCCTAGGCTCTCAAATCTATTTACTTGAATGACCAAGTCATTTCCTTCGTCATCAAGACCAAACACTTTCTTAGAAAATGGTTCTATAGTGGGCTCTGTGAGCATAGATTATTTCTCTGACTTGGCCACTGCAGTCTGGTTCCATCTGACTGGGCCACATTAGTTACTCCCATCAGTCTGGCTCTGCCTCAGAGACAACCAGCGTTCCTGAAGCACTCTTGGGTCTCTGGAGTTTGCTGACTGCTTTCCTGTACTACATGACGGGAGTGGACTACAACTGGAGTATTTGTTCAAGTATTTACTACTAGGTAAACATGATGATTGTTTCTCTGCCTCCCTATTATAGGCAGTGACGACAGCATACTACTCAACAATAGGGAAAATGACTAGAGATAAACTCACTGTATATTTATGCAAATAACACGTGCCTTCTACGTTTTGATTGCCAACCGCACCCTCCCCCAGCAAGGTATTTTCATAAGCGCACTATGCTAATTTTTTTTTTTTACAGCAACATGTAAAAAAAATTGGCATAGCAGAGCTTATGAAAATACCTCGCAGGGGGAGGGTGCAGTTGGCAAACAAATGTAGAAGGTGCGAATTATTTGCGTAAAAATATGGTACATGTTTCGGGGCAGGTATGATAACCATTTCCTTTTCTGAAATGAAAGTCCCTGATCATGTCATCTTTGTAAATACACTTCACCACACTTACTATGTATACATTTATACATAATACTTACATTTTGTTCTTGGTTTTGCGGTGAACTGGTGGCACCATTTAATAACCACTGTAGGTTCTGTTCTCCCATCATTAGGCTGGACTGCAAAATAGCTGTGTTGGGAGTTGGGGTGATGGTTATAGTGGGATTATTAGTTAGGACAGAGTTGGCACCCAGGGGCAGAGTCTGGACCATGGTTGGCAGGGGCTCAGTAGTACTTTGTGGTGGTGGGGGTGCTGCCACAGCTGTTGCCGCCACCGCCGCTGCTGATGTAGAAGCCCCAGCAACAACAGAAAGTCCTGGTACGATGGGCTGCGGTGTATGGGGGTGTGGAAGAAACTCTTGATGATTAGCAGCAAACTGTGTGCTGTGGGGAACAGGCACTTCTGGAGGTTGTAACACAGCAGGGGGGGTGCCAAATGCAGCTTGCTGGGAACCAGTTCCTAGGGAGGAAGCAGGCGGAGGAGCAGATGGCACTGAGGCTGGTAGTAGAGGCTGGGGTGGCTCGGAGATGCCAGGCTGCAGTACAAGTGGAAGAGATAAAGATGCTGAATTTCCTGTGGATGGTGGAACATCACTGACTGACTCTGGATCACCATTAAAACTTTCGATCAAGGCAGCTGGCAAGAAAAAGAAATAGAAGTATATATACATGTCCCAAGCCTTATATGAGCCACAAAAACACAGTCATTATGGGCTACATAAAAGACATCTGAAGTCCCTTAGGGCCAATTTCTTCTTTTCTAGCAGGCTCTCTTTCTGCTTTTCGTTTAATGACACCTCTGGTCAAAGCACCAAGCTTTACCATCAATTTCATTTTCTAAATGCGAAGACCAAGTCTAGGTCTAATCATAGAAAAAAGCCCAAGGCTTTTCTGGAAAAGAGACTAGACATTCTTTTTTTTGGCATGACCAGTGAACAGACTTTCTGACCATTGTGAAGAAGCTATAGGAACAAATTTTCATTCAAATACAAAATGATTTATACATCTGAAGCTTGGTTTGTGGTTCCTTTCCACTCAGAACAGGGCACCACATCAGAAGAAGAAAGAGATTATAGCTTCTTCCATTTTTTAAAGCCAATAAGAGCATTAAAACACAGTGGCTTCTTGAAAAAGAGACTCTCTTCTTCAGGAGCTGAGGGAAGTAAAGCAAAAGATGTAATTGAACTGAAAGGCCTATACTTTCCTGACCCTTCACAGAAAGCCCACTTCATTTAAGCTAACTGAAAGAGTATTTCATTATGCCTGTCATTCAGTGTTTCAGCAAGTGTGAATTCCCCTTCCCAGGGCTGAGATTTGAGCAGGAAGAGAGGCTGTATAGCAAACCTGTCTGTTGAGGATCTTCCTGAATTGCTGTATCATCTGAATTCCGGAACATTGATTCAAAGATGACTGCTGGTGAAATTGTGCTGAGGTCCTGGCCCTGTGTCTGACAGAAAGAGACACAGATATGAGACTAGCCATCCTGAAGCAATTCTCTACCATATGAGAACATATTCAGGGCAGCAAACCTAGAATGATCTTTTGATAGGCCTCTTGTTTCTAACTTATCCTATTTCAAGATGACATATTTCCCTAAATCTCAGAAACAGAAGATTCTGTGTCCTTAAAGACTTTAAAACAAGGGTCAACTGACTATGACGTGCATGCAGGCAGAGGTATGTGCCTTTGTTCATGTACTGGCTGTGGCTGTGTCTGCACTATAATGCAGAGGTAAGGAGCTGTGACAGAGACCATATGGTCCACAAAGGCTAAGTATTTATAATTTAGCCCGATCTCTGCTCTAAAAGACGAAATCCTACATATAGGAGTTATTTTGTTTTTATAGAAATGGGATTGTATAATATTCATGAAACTACAACTTGCTTTTCTCATATAATAATATACTGTGAACAGTTTTCAAAGTCATTGCATAATATCTGATATTCTAATATGTACATACGGTGATAAATCAAACAATATAAAAAAGCTTACAATGACAAACAATAGTGATATACTTAATAAAAGGTCAGAGACACTGCAAAAAAGGATAAAATATGGAAAAACAAAAAACAAAAGCAATGCCCTGAGGGCCTGGTTCCTGATAGGCACTAAATAAAATGACTTCTACTCTACCCTTTAGCTAAGTGGAGGGGGGTAAAATTCTTTTATCCCCAGTCCAGCTCCACCTCCACATTTTGTAGGGCACGTATGACAAAGGCAACCACCTAGTAGAGGTCAGGCAAGTAGTATAAATAAGTGAAGCAGCTGGGGGAGGCCAGGGAAGGGAAGGACTGTAGCAAACTGGAGAGCACGCACCCTTCAAATCTAAAGGGCTTCAGCTAAATGCTGCCATGTGAATATGCAGGCCTGCTACTAGCAAACCACAAAAAAAGGTTCAGAAATTTGGATTTTTATGTGAGAGCTACTGATATGTTAGTAGAAGCAAACAATTAAAAAGTATTTAAAAGCAATGTGTAGACCAAACAAAACTTGTCTTCAGGCTAGATTTTGCCCTAGTGCAACTTGTATTTTAAGGTCATTTCACAACAAATTCTGCCTCTGGGGGAGTACTCAGGAGGAGTACTCTGAGGCTCGGCAGAAGTGAGGTGAACAAGACTGTCCACCAATGTAGAGGTCCTCAGGTATGAAACTGCCCATCTGAGCCAAGAGGAGCCGATTGTTCTACCAAGATTCCATCATCTGGAAGAATGAGGGGAAGTTTAGTGAATCTGACTACCAGGTATGATAGAAGCTGAAGGCAGAAACCTATGCAGGATTCCAGCCAGCTTCCAGTCCAGAAGTAGTTAAGAATCATAGGCCAAGACGGTGGCTTTCAAACTTTTCACTGTGACACAAAGTAAGAAACACATTTTATATATTACATATTCATATGTATAACTGAAACAAAACTGTGCAACAAAGCTTACCTTTACTATGTGCCATGTTCTCTGATCTTTTCTATTCTAATGTCTTTAAAATGCTGATTGTAAACTACTATTTTATAACCCAACGAAGAAGTGCAACCCAGTTTGAAAAAATAGTGGGCTAGCAAGTATCGCTAAGCTGTAAACTTTGCAGTTTCCTCATGATTATCATTTTTGTTCTACCTATTGACAAATTAAAAAGGAATGGGATATAAATAGCAAAAGATAATAATAAATAAATGGGACCTCATAAAAATTAAAAACTTTTGTTCATCAAAAGACTTTACAAAAAAAGTGAAAAGACAAGCTACCGACTGGGAGAATATCTTTAGAAACCATATATCTGACAAGAATCTAATAACCAGTATATAAATAAAACTTTGAAAACTTAACAACAAAAAAACAAGTAAACCAATTATAAAATAGGCAAAGGACTTGAACAGACATTTCGCCAAAGAGGACATTCAAACGGTCACCAGACACATGAAAAGATGCTCAGTGTAATTAGCCATCAGATAGATGCAAATCAAAACCACAATGAGCTACCATTTCATTCCCACTAGGATGGCTAAGATAGAAAAAATAGGAAATCACAAATGTTGACAAGGATGTGGGGAAACTGGAACCCTTATCCACTGCTGGTGGGAATGCAAAATGGTACAGCCATTGTAGAAAACAGTATGCGGCTCCTCAAAAAGCTACAAATAAAGATCTCAAATTAACAGCCTAACTCAACAACTCCAGGAACTAGAAAGAGAAGAGCAAACTAAGCCTAAACTTACCCAGAAGAAAGGAAATAACAAAGACCAGAGCAGAAGTAAATAAAATCGCAGAAAAACAATAGAGACAATCAATAAAACCAGAAGTTGGTTCTTTGAAAAGATCAATAACCTCTAGCTAGACTGACAAAGAAAAGATGCAAATAACCAAAATAAAAAACAAAAGAGGAAACACAAAATGACCCAACAGAACAAAGAGAATTATGACAGAATATTATGAACAACTATATGGCAGCAAACTGAATTACCTAGATGTAATGGACAAATTCTTATAAGCACACAACCTAACCAAACTGACTCAAGAGAAAAAGAAAGTTGCAACAGGCCCATAAAATGTGAAGAGATCAAATCAGTGATCGAAAACCTCCGAACAACAACAACAACAAAGTCCTGGACCAGATGGCTTCACTGGGTAATTCTACCAAACATTTAGAGAAGAACTGACACCAATACTGTTTAAACTCTCCCAAAAGATAGAGAAGGAAGGAATATTCCCTAATTCATTCTCTGAAGCAAACATAACCCTGATATCCAAACCAGACGAAGATACAAGAAAAGAAAACTACAGGCCAATATCTCTTATAAAAATAGATGTAAAAATCTTCAACAAAATACTAGTGAACAGAATCCAATAGCGAGTCATATGCCATTACCAACTGGGACTTATTCCAGGAACGCAGGGATGTTTTAACATTGGAAAATCAATCAATGCTAAGGGGGAAGCATTGTTTGATTGGAGTACAGTGGGACAGAATTTGCCCACAAACATTTTTGAGCTCTCAGGTTTCTTGGGAGGGAGGGTACTCTCCCCACTAAAAACATTTACTGCCCTCCAGTGGGGGCTTGTGTAATGGTGAGAAATGAAAGAAAAGTTCTTTGGCGAATATTCACTAAGGTAGGAGGCTTCAGTATGAGGCAGTGAATCCAGGGACAGTGATTGGGTCAAAGTTTTGTCTCTTGGCTTTTGTATAGGTAGATAAGCACGATAAGCATATTTATAGCCTCCTGTGTGATAGCTAGGGAGCCCTGGTGGCTTGGGTGTGTGTGTGGTATTTGGAAAACCAATGTAACCAAATGAATTTTGGCACGTTTGAAAAGTTTTGTTTTTTGGGGGACATATGTTCCCCCAAAATTATGTATCAAAACATAAATTTAGAAAAACTCCTTGATTCAGCATGCCTTCCATAACTGAAAACACATAGTATCAAAAAAAAAATTTAAAGGAGAAAGTAATAGGGTCTTGAAAGGGCTAAAGGTTTTGCTATGCTGATACCTCATGGGGCTCAGAATAAGGGGATAACATTCTCAGTTAAATTTTATCAGACACCAGAAAGGGTGAAGTTGAGATGACTTTTGGAGAACCTGACCACATCAGACGGATACCTGCAGCAGACCTCAACGGCTGGTACCTGAGTAACTTCACCCTGAGGACTCTTTGCCCTACTAAAGGACTAATTGTTAATGACTGTTTTGGACTGATAAAATGATTGGGAGGGGGAAGTAATCCTCCAAGTATGAAAGAACCATGGCTAGAAAAGCCAGGGGGTGGCCTGTGGTGCAATGGATCGCTTTTATATGGCCTTTCTAGCCATGGTCTTGTAACTCCCACCAAATGACTGGGTGGGACTATGCAAATATGGTGCTTGTGGCCCACCAAGGGGATCAGACAGCTTACTAATAATGCAAATAAGGTACATGGCACCCTTGTGGGGGTGGGGCCATGTAAATAAGGTCTATGGAACCTTAAGGAGGGGATTTGTCAGTTTTGCCATCATGCTAGGCTTAAAATAAGCCATCCCAGAGGTAGATGGGGGGGCTCACTACCACCAAGAATAAGAGACGGGAGTGGAGCGTGTCCTTTGGACCCAGAGTTCCCGTGCTGAGAACCTCTTACACACAGGAGACTTCCTGGCAGAGTAGGGTGCCCCCGGGCACTTACTGGTGAAGTTAAAAAGCTTTGTAATACTTGCCCGAGCAGGGCAAGGGCTGAGCCAGGGGGCTGAGGGACTGAAAGCCAGGGAGAGGCTTGCCTGGAGGCACGGCTGAGAAGAGGTTGTCCTGATCAAAGAACTGTATCCTGAGTTGTTCCTGATCCTGAATTATAACCAGTTACTTCCCTAATAAACCTCGTAACTATGAATATAATCTGTGAGTTCTGGGTGGCCACTGCAACAAATTATTGAACCCAGCAGAAAAGTAGAGTGCCATGGGATGGACGGCTGTGTGTCAGAAGTGGGAAAAAGGTTGGCAGGTGAGAGTGTGCCTGACCTCCACCTCACAGCAATCAGCTTTGGGCTGTTGAAGCTGATAATGATTCTCTCTCCTTCCCCTTATGAAGTTAGAAGAGGAAGTCAGATGCCTCTGCCGTGCCATTTTTACAAACGTAATACACCACATCAATATAACAAAGGAAAAGAACCACATGATCATTTCTATGGATGCAGAAAAAAATTTTTATAAAATCCAACACCCTTTCTTGATAAAAACCCTAAAGAAGATTGGAATAGAAGGGAAATTCCTCAATATGATTCAGGGCATGTATGAAAAACCAAGAGCCAACATTATATTTAACAGAGAAAGACTGAGAGCTTTCCTCTTGAAATCGTGAACAAGGCAAGTGTGCCCACTCTCACCACTTCTATTCAATATTATATTAGAAGTCCTTGCCAGAGCAATAAAACAAGAAAAAGAAATAAAAGATATTCATATTGGAAAAGAAAAAGTAAAATTATCTCTCTTCGTGGATGATAATGATCCTATATATAGAAAATCCCAAAGAGTCCACAAGAAAACTTTTAGAGCTCACAGAAGAATTTAGCAAAGTTGCAGGGTACAAGGTCAACAAACAAAAATCAGCAGGGTTTCTATACACCAGCAATGAGAAATGTAAAAGGGAAATGAGGGAAACAATTCCATTTACAATAGCATCTAAGAGAGTAAAATACCTAGGAATAAATCTAATCAGGGACGTGAAAGACTTAGACAATGAAAACTGTAAAACACTGCTGAAAGAGATTAAAGAAGACTTAAATAAACGGAAGGACGTTCTATGTTCCTGGATTAGAAGACTTAATATTAAGATGTCAATACTACCCAAAGGAATCTATAGATTCAATGCAATCCTGATCAAAATTCCAATAGCCTTCTTTACAGAAACAGAAAAACCAATCCTCAACTTTATATGGAATGGTAAGAGGCCCCAAACAGCTAAAACAATGTTGAAAGAGAAGAACAAAGTAGGAGGACTCACATTTCCTGGTTTTAAAATATGCTATACAGCTACAAACATCAAAACAGCCTGGTATTGTGTAACAGCAGACACACAGACCAATGGAATAGAATTGTGAGTCTAGAAATAAACCCACACATAAACGGTCAACTGATTTTTGACAAGGGTGCTAAGTCCATTTGATGGGGAAAGAAGAGTCTCTTCAATAAATGGTGCTGGGAAAATTGGGTTTCCACATGCAGAAAACTGAAACAAGATCCACACCTCACACCATATACAAAAACAAATTCAAAACATGCAAACTAAAACCCGAAAATTCTTTTCTTAGAAGAAAATGCAGGGGCAAAGCTGTGAGACCCAGCTTTCAACAATGGATTATCTAATATAATAACAAAAGCACGAACAGAAAAGACAAAATAAATAAATGGGACCTCATAAAAATTAAAAACTTTTGTTCATCAAAAGACTTTACCAAAAAAAGTGAAGACTAGCTACCGACTGGGAGAGTATCTTCAGAAACCATATATCTGACAAGAATCTAGTAACCAGTATATATATAAGAGTTTGATAACAACAAAAAGACAAGTAATCCAGTCATAAAATGGGCACAGGACTTGAACAGACATTTCACCAAAAAGGACATTCAAATGGTCACCAGACACATGAAAAAATGCTCAATCTAATCAGCCATCAGATAGATGCAAATCAAAACCACAATGAGATCCCATTTCACTCCTACTAGGATGGCTAAAATAACAGAAAATCACAAATGTTGACAAGGATGTGGGGAAACTGGAACCCTTATCCGTTGCTGGTGAGAATGCAAAATGGTACAGTCATTGTGGAAACCAGTGTGGCAGCTCCTCAAAAAACTAAAAATAGTACTACCATATGACTCAGCAATTTCACTTCTAGGTATTACTAAAAGACTTGAAAGCAGAGATTCTAAAAAAAAGAGAGAATTACAACAATGTTCATTGCCGCACTACTCATAATAGCCAAAAGGTGGAAACAATCTAAATGCCCATCAACCGACGAATAGATAATCAAAATGTGGTATATACATACAATGGAATACTACTCAGCCAACAGGAAAAATGAAGTCTTGATACATGCTACGGTATGGATGGAGCTTGAAGACATAAAGCCGATCACAAAAGGACAAATGTATGGCCTCACTTATATAAAAAGACAAGAAAAGGCAAATATATAGAGGCCCAAGTTTATCAGTGGTTACCAGGGACAGGAGGGAGGGGAAAAAAGAGGGGTTAATGATGAAGAAAAATCACATTGATTAAGGGTAGGGTTGCATGGCCGATTATTGCAATTGCTGTTAATAAATTGTACACCTGTAAAAAGTTGAATTGGCAAAAGTTGTGTGATAGATATATTTACAACAAACACACATACACACGAAAAGAGTAGCTGCTCAGGCTGCTTATGTACAACAAAACACCTCACAGGATTTGGTTCCTTGGTTTGGACGTTTAGGGTCATGGTTTCATGACACATCCCAGTTAACTGGCCAAATAACATGTTTAGTGCTTCTGTTCTACCTCCCAGTTCATTGAGTAGTGTCTGGGGTCTTAAAAGCTTGCAAATGGCCATCCAGGGCACAACAATTACTCTCTATTCACCTGGAGCAACAGAGGAAGAAGAAGAGTCAAAAATAGGAGGAGGAAATGGAATGTGTGGCTAATTGCCTCCGTGAACAACTGCCTCCTTTGCCATGAGACCAGAAGAACTGGATGGTGCCTGGCTACCATTACTGAACATTTTGATCAAAGATTCTATAGAAGAATCCTGATCAAAAGGGGGAAAATTCATAACAAAATTTCAAATTCTCATTGCCTCCAGACTTTCTGGAGCCATGAGGGCTGGACAAACTCCTGAAACTACGACCCTGAGATAATCTTGAAAACTTAAACCAAAAATACCCCTTGAAGTCCTCTTAAAATCAAATAGTTTAGCTTAACTATTAAAAATGTCTGCCTTGGTCATTATGCCCTTTTAAGATCTATATGGAATCAAACTGACAACAGCAACTTCACAGATAGGAACCTTAGGGGGCAGTGAGTTTACGTTAATGGGGGAGGAACAAATCAGAAAGGAGGGTGAGAATGTTTGCACAACTTGAAGAATGTAATCGATGTCACTGAATTGCACATGCAGAAAAGGCTGAATTGGTGTATGTTTTGCTGTGTATATGCTCAACAACAACAACAAAAGGAATGGGCTTGTGTGCCTCCAAAGGATATGTACCAGAGTACTCATAGCAGCATTATTCATAATAGCTCCAGACTAAAAAATGATCCAAATGCCCAACAACAGCAGAAAGGACAAATTGTGGTATATTCACTTAGTGGAATACTATTCAACAAAGAGAATTAATGATCTATAATAAATATGCAACAATATAGATTAATTTCTTAAATATAATGTGAGAAAGAAGCTAAACACAAATGAGAACATCTTGTATGATTCCAATTATACAAAGCACAAAAACAGATAAAGTAATCTTATGTTGTTAGAAGCCACAGTAGCAGTGACCCTTAGGGAGAAGTAGTGGCTGGCAGTGGGGGTAGGTCTTCTAGGGTACTAGTAATGTTCTGTTTCTTGATCTGGGTGCTGGTTAGATGGGTGTGATGAATTGTGATAATTCACCAAGCTGCACATTTATGCTGTGTGCACTTTTCTGTATGTCTGTTATACCTTAATAAAATGTTTTTAAATTTTTAAAAAGGAAAATGCTGAAGGTACTTTGTCTCGGTCATACCAGGATTGAGGGTGAAAACTCCAGGGAGAGAGTAAATAGAAGCAGCTCCCAAAAGTAAAGGAGACAAGAACAGGCTGAGCCTATGGGGCCTAGAACAAAGAGAGAAGGAGGAACCCTGGGAGCTGGCTGGGACCCGGACAGATCTGAGGGCTCAGCTTACAAAAAGGCCCAGTGGGCCATTCCCTAGCAGCTTCAACCTTCCTTTAACAAAAGATCTGAGTGAACCAAAATTCATTTCAAGGACATATATACCTACATGGCTGCCAGAAACCCATAAAATGATTATCTCATAAAAATTTATCATTTGATTTTAATAATTCATAATATTTCTTAAAGCAAAGCAAAATTAATCCTATTACTTGGAATTGTCATCTTAGTTCGAAAGACTAGAAATGAGACTATTTCCAATTTTGGAATATGTAAATGCTGGTACAATATGTAATTTGATACCAAGGGACAGAGCTCCTCTCTTTTGCTGATAGAAAGTGTGGTAGAAAAGGCTTCATCCTCTTATACCAGGGTATCCTACATGGTGACTTTAGGGCTCCAAAAAGCTCCTCAGTCATATGTCACACCCCTGGCCAGGGAGTGGACCCCTAAGCCATTTAATACAGTCTCTGAGGTTAAAGGGATATTATACTCAGATATCATAGAGTTGGGTAGCTCAGTGGGCATCTAGGCCACCCAATGTAGAAATTCCTTTTAGGGTATTAGCTCATCTGAGGTGCTCATTTAATCTTTATACTCTTTGTTTTTCAGATTAATTCATTTTTATTGCTCTATTTTCAACTTGGAGCCCTGGTGGAGCAGTGGTTAAGCATTCGGCTGCTAACCAAAAGGCCGGCAGTTTGAATCCACCAGCCGCTCCTTGGAAATCATACAGGGCAGTTCTACTCTGTCCTATAGGGTCACTATGAGTCAGAATTGACTCGACAATGGGTTTGGTTTTTTAGTGGTTTATCTTCAACTTATCTGATTCTTCTGTCATATGTAACTATTATTAAGCCCATCTAGTGAATTTTTTACTTCAGATACCGTATTTTTCAGTTCTAGAATTTCCATTTGGTTCATTTTTTATAGTTTCTATTTTTCTGTTGATATTTCCTATTTGTTCAGACATTACAAGCATATTCCTTTACATCTTTCAGCATAAAATAGTTGTTTAAAAATCCTTGTCTGCTAATTCCAACTTCTGGGTCATCTTGGGGTGGGTCTCAACAGATTACCTTTTCTGTTGAATAGGGGTCATGTTTTCCTGTTTCTTCATATGTCTACTAATTTTGAATAGTCCTGGACATTGCAAATGATATGCTATAAAGACTCTGGATTCGGTTATACTTCTCTGAAGAGTGACTTTTTTGTTTTAACAAACCATTAACTTGGCTATGCTCAAACTCCAAATTCTGTCTCCCTTGTAGTAGATAACTGCTGTAACCTCTGTCAGTTCTTTAGCCTTAGCTGGGCTGCTTAGAGTATGTCCCACAAATCCACAGTTGAGGGATCAGCCAGAGATATGGGCAGAGTTTATACACAGAATTTAGGGCTCCTCCTTTGTGGCTCTTTCCTTTCCAGGTTATCCCTCCTCATGTTCCAGGTGCTGTGGTCACTCTGAACTCTGCCTCTGGTTATTCAAGCCAGTAAGACTGAGGTTTTACTGAGTTTAAACCACCTCATTTGGTCCCAACTGGGGTTTGTCCTGAGGTGATAAGTAATAAAACCTGAAAATTCACCCAGTGCCTTTCCTATCTTCCAAGTGTCCCCTTCTTCCAAGGGTAATTTCCAGTTTCTGCCTGCTTTTGGCCACACTGTGGTGCTGTCAGGTAGTTGTTTTTTATATTTTGTCTAGCATTTATAGTTGTTTTCTGTAGAAGGGTTGGTCTGATAAAAACAAATCTGCCATTACCAAAAAGAGAACCCAGGCTCTGGGGTGCTTACATAAAAACGCAGTTTCATACTCCATTCCCAGAGACACTGATTCAGTAGAGTTGGGGAGAGGCCCAAAAATCTAGATTTTTTTAAAGTGTGGCAGATAATTCCACTGAACACACTTTGTGAAATATCTTTTCATAGCATTCCTGGGTCATTCAGTCTCTATTCAAATACTTCCTATCACATCCAGACTTTGTCTCACATACTTTAGACATGTTATTGGGGGGAACCAGTCCCTGGAGAAGGACATCATGCTTGGTAAAGTAGAGGGTCAGCAAAAAAGAGGGAGAGCCTCAACAAGATGGATTGACACAGTGGCTGCAACAACAGCCTCAAACACAGTGATTGTGAGGATGGCGCAGGACTGGCAGCGTTTTGTTCTGTGGTACATAGGGTCACTATGAGTAGGAACCAACTGGATGGCACCTAACAATGACAACAACATACTCACATAAAACCTAACCTAATCTATATTTATTTACTGGAAGGAAAACAACAAAAACTCCAAACTCAACCAATTAGTGTTGGCAACACTATAAAATTCACAGATTCTCGCGAAGGAGCCCATATGAGCTCAGACTCAGTGCGGTGGTCTGTAAGTCACATCATGGGAATTGCAGGAAAATTTCCTAATAAAGTGAGCTGAAGCAATCAGATCCTCAAGATAGAGCGGGTCTGTCCTTTAGCAGAGGGCTTGTGTAGGAGGGTCCCTTCAAAAACTCAATGTAGTGAGTTCAAGGGAAGGGAAAAGACTAACTCAGATCAGACAGGCAGGGTTTGAGAAAGTCTCTTGTTGTTGTTGACAGCTGCTGTCAGTTGGCCCCTGACTTATGGCGAATCCAGGTGCAATGGAACAAAACACTGTCTGGTCTTTGCCATCATCATGATTAGTTGCAGATAAGACCACTGAGATCCATAGGGTTTTCACTAGCTGATTTTTCAACACAGATTGCCAGGCCTTTCTTCTTAATCTTAGTCTGGAAGCTCTGCTGAAATCTGTTCAGCATCATAGCCACATGCAACCCTCCTGTAACAGAGGGGCGACAGCTACACATGAGGTGCATTGACCAAGAATCCGACCAGGGTTTCCTGCATGGAAGCTGAGAATTCTGCCACTGAACCACTAGTGTCCTCTTGAGAAAGTCTAGAAACTGGAATTGTACTACATCTTACAGTGGACTAGACTTTAAGCTCCTCAAGGATAGATCATACCTACTTTTTTAACACTATAAGCTCAGCACCAGCAAAGCACCTGGATACAGTAGGCATTCAATATTTACTAAATGAATAGAGAAAATTTCTGGGGCCAGGAGGTTATCAAGTGAGTGACTTGGGTCAAAAGGATCAGGCATCAGAGAGAACATCCTCTCCTATGAGAGCTCTTAATAGAAAAAAAAAATCCAACAGTCAGTAGTTGAACATAACTAAGCCTGGAAGACTTCAAAGACTGGCCTACCTCAGTTTTCCCTCCAAAAGGAGCCCTCAATTCTTGCACCTATTTTTTAGCACCTGTATCACAGGTGTACTTACTGTATTGGAATTTTCTCGCAGTTCAGAATCTGTGGACAGAAGGCTCAAGTCACTTAGACAAAGTGAGTGATTTGTATCCTGTGAAAGAGAAAAAATTCTAATTGAGTAACAAAAATCAGGATTTCCAGCAGCATATCAGGTACTAAGACACTTAGACAAACTCTCCCGGGTTCTAAATGTCTACACATACTACATAGAGAAATACAAACCATCCAAAGCAAGGGCTATGGCAGTTATTGCATTTTTAAAAGCCCTGACATTCTTAGAAGAATCTCTTACATTTCTTAAGGAAGGTTAATAAATTAAGGGCTCTTAAATTATCTCGTGACAAAGGTGTAATAATATGAAAGTAAGAACATTTGTACAATCGGTTTTATCATTTTCAGAATGATTCCACATGACCTCAGTTGCCATTCCTATCAACATCTGAAGTATCATTTCATATTTCCATTCTGACTATGAGAAAACTGATGCTAAGACAGTGGCAGTGAACCGTCCTAGGACACACAGCTCATTAGTGGAAGACGAACCCAGTGCTTCTGATTAAAAAGTCCACCTTCCTTCCATTATGCCACTGAGTCCCCAATATGGGGATCTGAGTGATCCTTACTCACAGCAGTACTGAGGATTTACTATTCAAACACCACTGCCCAGGAGAACTCTGAACTCTAGAGTCCTACAATTGCAGTTGTAATTCATACACTCTATGTGGCAACTCTGTTTACCTCATGTGAATTAGATACTTCCATTCATGTATGCATTCAACAAATATTTATTGAGCATCTACTATGGATTAGACACTGTTCTGGGTCCAGGGATAAAATAATGAACAAAACAAAGACCCTGCCCTCATGGAGTTATATTCTAGTGGGGAGAGGATAAAAAAAAAAAACCCCACACAGCAAAAACAAACAAACATATAGTATGCAAGGTAATGATAAGTGCTGGGATGGGGGAAGCAGAAGAGGGAATGCTGGGGTGGGAGCTCTCTTTTATTAGTTAGGGAAGATCTCTCAGACAATGCTGCGTTTATGCAGAGGAAGTGAGACATGCACAAATCTGGGGAAAGTGTTCCAAGCAGAGGGTACAGCAAGTACAAAGGTCTGGGGGCAGGACTGGGCTTTCCTTGTTCAAGGAACCACAAGGAGGACACAACGGCTGAAGTGAGGGGAAGAGGAAGTGGATGAGATCAGAGAGGTGACCCGGCCAAATTGGGTAAGGCCTTGTGGGCTGTTATACAGATTTTTAATTTTTATTTTAACTGATATAAGAAGTTTCTGAAGGGTTATAAGCAGAGGAAAGCCATTATCTGCCTTATGGTTTAGAAAGATCACTCTGGCTGACACATATAGGATAGTTTATAGCTGGGGAGGGGATGCTAAGAAGACCACTTTGCAGGTTACTGCAGTAATTCAGGCAAGAGATGACAGTGGTATGAACAAAGTCATCAGAAGAAGTGATCAAATTCTAGATATATTCTCAAGGTAGCCTGATAGGCTTTGCTGGTGGACTGCATGTGGAGTGTTAGGAAAAAAGCATCAAGAGTGACTTCAAAATTTTTGGCCTCTGCCACGAGAAAAACAGAGTTACCATTTACTAAGATGGGGAAGACTCCAGAAAGAACAAGTTTGGATATGTTAAGTTGGAGATGCCTAGTACATATTCAAGTGGAGATGTCAAGTAGGTAGTTAAATATACAAGTCTGGAGTTCAGGGAGAGATCCAGGCTAGAGAGATAAATTTAGGACTCAAAGGCAATACAGATGGCATTTAAAGCCTTGATAATACATAAGATTCACTCTATTGGGGAGTGAACAGAGATCCAGAGAATATGCCATGTGAGGACCAAGCACTGGGGCACTCCATTGTGTAGAGGCTGTTGGCAATTAAACTGTCCCTGGATTGCTATAAAATGAAGAAAATTGGCTATATTTAATAAATGCAGCTTAGCAGACAAAGACTCTCAAATCTTAATATTTTTATCTGGATTTACAGACAAAACTGAGACAGAAAGAAGCCATTTGCTTCAGGTCACACAGTTAGTGGTGGAGCTCAGACTTGAATTCAGGCAGCTGGGCCCAGAGGCTATACCCTTCACAACAAATACTATTTTGTCTCTCAACATAGGGGTTAGGAACTAGGCTCTGGAATCAGAATGCCTGTCTAAATTAGATAATTATCAGATGTGCAACCTTAGGCAAGTTATTTAATTTCTCCTTGCCTCAAGTTTCTTTATTAGTAAAATGGGGATAAAAGAATATACCTCGCCAAGTTCTTATGAGTGAGATAATCCATATAAAGGCACTTAGCACAGTGCCTGGCACATAGTAAACATTCAATAAATATTAGTTATTGTTAATAAAACAAAGGGAGACAGTCTTCTTAAAGGGTTCTTTTGTTGTTTGAAAATTGGAAACCACAGAATTAGAATATACTCTCTCACACAAAATCAAAATCATACTACATACTTTAGGACCCTCATTATTCAAAAAGGGATCAGTATGGTTCACTTTATCTGTAAAATGCAAACAGTAAAAGTACTCACTTCACAGGTAAGTGCTCAACACCATATTAGAAGTACTGTTGTTAAGTGCCCTCGAGTGAATTCTGACTCATAGCGACCCTATAGGACAAAGCAGAACTAGCCCATTGGGTTTCCTAGGCTATAATCTTTATGGAAGTAGACTGCCACATCTTTCTCCCTCAGAGCCGCTGGTGGGTTTGAACTGCTGACCTTTCAGTTAGCAGCCAAGCACTTAACCTTGTACCACCAGGGATCCTTATATTAGAAGTAAGAACAGTAAATTTATCCCAAGACCTCTCTAGAAAGGAGCTGCAGGGGGAGGTAAGTATGGAGGAGGGGCTTGGTAAAGAAGAATAGACAAAACTGCCCGAGACTCTGTAGAAGCTTGTTCTGTGGTGGTACTTTAAGCCAAGGGCTCTCAAACCTTTTGGTCTGCAGCCCACTCAGAAGGGTGAGAAACTCTCCAGATTCTGCCTGGTTTTCCAGTGACAGATGTGTGAAACAAATCATTAATTCACGTCTCAAACTCAAGTACAGATAGATCATTTTATAGACATGAAGTGGGAAACAATACCCCCTTAAGAGCATCTGGGCAACCCTTTGAAAGCCATTCTGAATCTCTGGTTTTAAGATCACCTCCTTCCACCATACCTGATGGAAATAAGGTGGAGCTGAAATCAGAGACTGCAGCACATGGAGCTTGGAGAAATTTCTGGCTTCCACCACACATCACAAAGACATAGATCTTGACCCTGATTTCTTCCCTCTCGCTAACAGATAGAGAATATGTTTTAACCTTTTAGTTTGATACACAAATAATTGTTACAGCTCTGTAGTGCCCAGATCAAAGCAAGAGACAAAACACTGCACACCTCTGATCCATTGTGATGTGGAAGTGCATTGTATGAGTGTCCTTTGTTATCGTGACCTTTCATGTGACTTTTGAGACTGTACTGAGTGCTGAATGTTTTCTCACAGCCATTACTGGGGCAGAAAAAGGGTCTTTCACCTGCAAGAATGACAAAGTAATGTTAATTTTATCATAAAGTCATTTCATTAGATTAAGAAATCTACCTTTCCCAAACAGAAGGAAGTAAATATTCTTATGATGGTTCAAGTAGCAAATGTTAAAAGTTGGATAAATTATATGCTAATCATCTCAGTCCTAAAACTTACTGCACTGCAGAGCAAAGCACTGGGAATGGCCTGCTCCTAGGAAGTTTAAAGAGAAGATTACTTTCTCCCAGTTTCTTTTTTAGGGTATTTCTGTATTGATTTCATTTCTTAAGATTGGATTCCTGAGTCCAACCTTTACATCTTTTCACTTCTGAAAGAAATGCAAACATTACAGGTGAAGGCTAAGCTGATTAAACTTGCTCCCTCCACAGCACTCTACAGGTCTCAAAAGAAACAGAGATATCTATGGGCTCGATGAAGGCTAAAGTAAAAAAATAAAAAGTAACCTAAACTTACCAGTATGTGTGCGGACATGAGTTTTAAGGTGGTGGCTTGCTGCAAATGCTTTTCCACAGCCGTCGTGATCACACCTGAATCAGTTGTTCAAGCAAAGAGAAACAGCAGTCATTAGCTATGAGGTCTTTAATCAACATCTTCTGTAAAATACAAACTAAAACAAATGTTCAGAACACTCAGACCAGATGGATGCAAACTGGTTTTAGAGTTGAGAATGATGAGAGGTCCTTGGAAAAGTTAGGATCAGAGGGAGATGATGGTCCAAGACAAACATTTCCTGTCTTATAGATAAAGCTTATGTGGAGAGCCCTGACAATATAAGCCTTTTCATGAATTACTTAACTGAACTCTATTAACAGTGAGAGTCCACATGGAAAATCTAGTGCCAGTGGAATATTAGGAATATCAATGGTGGGTATAGAGGTGCTCACATATGCACAGGAGCCTGAAAGATAATATTAGAACAAAGAAGGTCAGAATTTACTGACTCTAATCACTTATCTATATATTTGTCAGTGTCAAGATGTACTTCTTGTTCCTTTACTTCCTTGAGATAACCAAAGTTAGAAGCAATCTTTCCCTCCTCAGAACTCTTAAGGCACTTATATACTTCTTTTATGGCACTTCTCATTTCATATCTTATGTTATCTGTGTGTACATTTGTTATCTGTTCTTCTAAAGTGTAAACTCTTTGAGGCAGGGTCCATGTAGTTCTTCACTTTTGCTAAAGTTCTTACACACAGCAGGCATTCAATAATTATTTATATTGAATTAAGGCATGTTCCTATAAACCAAAATACTTTCTTTAAATAGAGTAAATAGAGTTCTGTCTAATAGTCAAGAAGAAACTCCACTAGCAGTTTTAATCACAACAAAAACAAATGCATTTGACTGAATAGAAACCAGAGTCCCCTCAGCAACCTATGAAGGAAAAAAGTAACCTAAAGCTTCACACCATCTGCAGAGTAAGCAGCTACAATCAACTACTCTTGCCTTTAAAGGGGCCATGACTCAGGAATGCATCAGTAATTTAAAAACACAATTCCATTTAATTGATATTTAAGAGTTGTTATGGATTGAATTTGTGCCCCCCAAAATGTGTGGAAACTTGGCTAGGCCATGATTCCCAGTACTGTGTAGTTGTCCACCATTTTGTGATCTGATGTGATTATCCTACGTGTTGTAAATCCTAACCTCTATGATGTTAATGAGGCAGGATTAGAGGCACTTATGCTAATGAGGCAGGACTCAATCTACAGGATTAGGTTGTATCTTGAGTCAATCTCCTTTGAGATATAAAAGAGAGAATCAAGCAGAGAGGAGAAGGATCTCGTACCACCAAGAAAGAAGTGCCGGGAGCTGAGGATGTCCTTTGGACCTGGGGTCCCTAAGCTGAGAAGCTGCTAGACCAGGAGGAGATTGATGACAAGGACATTCTCCCAGAACTGGCAGAGAAAGAAAGCCTTCCCCAGGAGCTGCCATCCCAAATTCGGACTTCTAGCCTTCTAGAGTGTGAGAGAATAAATTTCTGTTTGTTAAAGCCATCCACTTGTGGTATTTCTGTTATAGCAGAACTAGATAACTAAGACAAGAGCTGATTATCCCTGAAGACTTTTAAGCTGTTTGTAAGTCTCCTCAAGAGGAGATGAGTGACCCGAAAAGGGAGAGGTAGCATATTTAATTCCATAAATATAACAGCAATATCTCCTGCTAAAATTCAAACACATGATTTAGGGGCAATTTTCAGTAATATACCTATATGACATTTAGGGGGATCCTTACAAACTGATTATCTCATAATAAATGTCATATAATCATCCCAGAGTTGTTTTTGAACACCTACCAAATGCCCAGAAGCATGCTAGGTGCTTTGAGCAGTGAAGAAGATGATACAAGTCTTTCCTTCAACCTTAGTACATTTATACCTTTATTTAAAAAATAAAATTATTATTATTTATATAAATAAAATGGATGATACTAAATATACGTGTATACACGCAAGTGATACTTTAAAACAACAACTGAACAAGTAACAAAATACCTGTAGCACTTAGCCTAAGTGTTCCTTCCTCTCATTTCCCCTCTCACCTCTTTCTCCCCTGCCCAACTCGATTCTTGGCTAAGTCTCCCGCCCTCTGGGCTCAAAGCACTTTGGGCATTTCTCAGTCTCAGATAATGTCTGGTTACTTGTCATTCTTTTCTGTCAGACTGAAGGTTCTTGAAAGAAGAGCCTGTGTCTTAGGATTTCTCTAGCACTAATAAAAGTACTTACCACATAAGTACGTTTAAACAAATGATTGTTAAAAGTAAAGGAAAACAACGATGAGGTACTACTACACATCTATTATAATGTCTAAAATCTAAAAAAACTGACAATACCAAATGCTAGTGAGGATGTGAAGCAATAGGAACTCTCATTCATTGTTGGTGGGAATGCAAAAATGGAAAAGGCACCTTGGAAAACAGGCAGTTTATTACAAAGCTAAACATAGTCTTACCATATGACCCAGCATTTGCACTTCTCAGTATTTACCCAAATGAGTTGAAAATTTATGTCTACAGAAAAACATGCATGTAAATGTTTAAAGCAGCTTTATTCATAATCGCCAAAACCTGGAAGCAATTAAGATGTCCTTCAAAAGGCGAAGGGATAAACAAACTGTGGTACATCCACAGAGTGGAATATTATTCAGCAAAAAAAAGAAATTAGCCACCAAGCCACAAAAAGACAAAGAGGAACCTTAAATGCATATTGCTAAGTGAAAGAAGCCAATCTGAAAAGGATGCATACTATATTATTGCAACCATACAACATTCTAGAAAAGGCAAAACTATAGAGACAGTAAGATCAGTGGTTGCCAGGTGTTCGGGAGGAAGAAGGAAGGGATAAATAGGTGGAACACGGGATTTTTTAGACCAGTGAAACTATTCTGTATGATACTGTAATGATGGATACACAACATTACACATTTGTCAAAACCTATAGAATTGCACAGCACAAAGAGTGAAACCTAATGTAAACTTGGAGTTTAGTTAATAATAATGCATCAATATTCATTTATCAATTTTAACAAATGCTCCACATTAATGCAAAGTATTAATAATAGGGGAAACTGGACAGGGTGGGGGGTGGTAAACAGAGGGGAGAAATGGAAGTTCTCTGTACTATCAGCTCAATTTTTTATAAACCTAAAACTGCTCTAAAAATTAAAGTCTATTACATAATAAATTTTTTTTTTTAAATAAAAGAAAGGAAAAAAATGAGGTGGAAAGACTATCATACACAGAGTAAGGATGTTCTTGGAATCCATCACCACTTCTCCAATCTGCAGGAGGTCATAGCTATCCTGAAGAGAGCTATCACTCGAAAGAAAGAATTGGTGAAGGCAATTTTCTTTCTATTTGAGAACAATTTAAGTACATTAAGGTATGCAGCTGAAACCTGATCTGTGACAAATAGGCCTGTAGAAAATAGTAAGACCTACCGAAATGGCTTTTCTCCTGTATGGGTTCGAATGTGCTTCCTCAGATCACTGAGTGTAGTGAAGTATTTGCTGCAGCCTTCAGATTCACAGTTAAATGTTTTCCCTGTGTGAAGCCTCTGATGTGCTTTCAGCCTGTAAAATATCCCAAAGAAATTCCCTTTATCAAATAGATACTGGAATACAGAGCTTCCCCATGTCAGCTTATTGTGCCTTAGGACCAAGTGGATTCCTAAGAATTCTATACCCATAATACATTAGTATCCAAAATTTTTCACCCAAAGATAAATTTGAGAAGTATATAGCATATACCCCTCTGACCTAGACTGCAGCACCCTGGACCCCAACCCAGACTTGCTGCCTCCTTCAGGCACACTGCACTTTTAGTTCCTGGACTACTGCACCCCAAGGTTACCAAGATGATCGTGGGGGACTGGTGCCCGTCTAGCATGCCAACCTGGTTTTCACCTACTGAGCTGACCGTCAGAAGGGTGCACACCCCCAAACCAGCTGTTTATGTGCAGGAATGCTATTTTCGCTTTTTGTCTTTTTTCGTAAAGGCGAAAATACTCTTCGGGTTTTTTCAGTTATCGAAAACAGATACTAATGTACGTCTTTCATAAAAGCAAAGTGGTGTAATGTGAACTTTCAGATAGCAGGGGAAACCTGCACTTAGAAAAGTGTCTACCACATAGTAAGTGCTTCCTAAGTGTTAGCTATTGCCATTTCTATTATTTTACATCCAGTGTCGAAGACTAAACAAATCTCCTGATACAAATGGTGGAAAACAGAAATGGCTACAGAGTAGGCCCATTTCTCAGGATAGAAACAAAGAAGTTATCTTCAAGGTGAGGTAGGAAAGAAAATTATAGAAGCCTCAGCACCAAGGTCCTGAGCCAAGGGGAGATATTACTCTACGTCAAGCACTAAAATCCCCAGGCCAGAATGTCACTCCATGACATGCAAATCTAGCCAACCCTGTATATGCTGATGTTTAAGTAACAAATTCCTCTAACAAATTTTTAATAGTTGAGCACAGCTATGCTCTTTAAAGCCCTGAGATAGATCCTCTCTCTTGTGCAAAGAGAGAGAGTGCTGCAATCATGAACAGGTTAGGGTCAGAGGCTGGTGGAGCAATGAGTGAAGAGGTTGACCTGTACAGTGTGTTGAATGCCTTCTCACAGCCCTGCACGTCACATTCAAATGGCTTCTCCTTCGTGTGCACTCGCACATGGATCCTGAGGCTGTAGGAGGTAAGGAAGGCCTTGCCACAGCCCTCCTGATTACAAACAAAGGTGTACTCTCCTCGGTGAGTCTTCTGGTGGGTGCGCAGGTTGCCTGCTGTGCTGTAGGTTCGGGGACAGCCCTCAAAGGTGCACTGGTACCGCTTCACCTGGCAGACAGAGGACACCTCATCAACAGGACAAAAGAGCTTTCCAGGGCCTAACTCCCCACAGAGCTTGGCTCCCAGGAGACATAAACAATACAAATGTGTTTTTATAATAAACACAGATAACAACCTCTAACAACAAAGTGGGGAAATATTACCGTTGATCAAACCATGCTTGAACAACAAATGAAGAGCAACAGGGAAGAGATAAGGTTGGGAGTAGATGAATATTCTAAATAAATATAAGGGTGTTTTCAGACTCTAGTATACATCTATCCTCTAAAGATGAGCATATACCGTTACCATTACCTATACTCAAATACAATTTTGACTTTGCTTTAAGGATTGATTAAACACCCTGCCCTCTTGCACTGGATCTTGATAGGAATTGACCAACATTAAATTGAGTCGAAAACATCCTGAAATTTATATACGCGATCATTAAGCAATATTTCCCCAGCACAGTTTCTACTGCGTAATTTCAAGTCCCCAAAATGAAAACACGATATCTCAAATTTCTTGGAATATCTGGTAGTATGACATTTCTCAAGCTACCAGCCTCTTTGCTTCCTTTCACCACCAAACTTCTTGAAAGGGCAGTCTACCTGTATGCCTCCATTTCCCTCAATGTCCGTGCAGTCCTTAAGCACTGTACTAAAATTATTCTCTTGAACCTCCTGATGGTCAAGTCCTTTTATCCTCCCCTATTCTCCTTGACTATCTGCAAGATATTTCATTGATGATGCCTTCTCCTTCTGAAAAGGTCCTTCACAACACAGTAGTAACACCCCAGTTCTTCTTCTACTTCTCGGGCACTCTTTATCTCCTCTGCTGAGTCACTCCCTTCCCCTAACCCTTAAGTGTGGGTGTATTCCAAAGCTTATCTCTTATTTCTCAAACCTTCCCCAACATCTACACTGGTGAGTGGAGGTAACATTAGACTGGGTATCAGAAGACTGAATTCTGGCACTTACGTTCCAGACCTTGAGTGAGTCATTTCACTTCTCTAAGCTTCAGGTTATTTTTAAAATGAGAAAATTAATGCCTAACCTGCCTGTCTCCAGTGATTTTGAGTGGAGCAAAATAATATAAAAATCTGTGGAAATACCATGTAAATTATTTGATGCTATACATATCAAGGCGCTGGTACTATCCACTCTTTAGACTTAACTGTAGGTTCAGGTGCATCTTCCTGTGCATAAATCTCTAATCCTAACCTTTTCCCAAAGCCTCAGTGGGTATCTCCAACTACTCTTTTGTTATTCATTCAACAAACAGTTACTCAGCCACTATGTCCCAGACATCATGATAGATACCACAGATAAAAAGGTGAACAAGACAAAATTTCTGCCTTTAAGGAGTTGCATTTTTAAGGAGAGAGTAGAATGGACAAATTATTATACTCTATTTGAGTTCTATAATGCATACGTGCACAAGGTGCTTTGGGAACATGGAATAGGGAACACCTAACCCCTCTCAGAGACAGTGGCAATTAGTGAAGGCTTAGAAGCTGAGGTACTCTCCCAGAACTGAGGATGTCTTTTGCTTGCTTGTTTGTCTGTTTTTTAGGATGAACTAAAAAGGTTCTTCATACAAACCACTTAAGAAAGAGTGAACAGCATGGGAACTGCATGGAGAGATGAATGAATATGCTATGTAGAGTGAATCACAGACACACCTGCAGTATGTGAGAGACTGGCAGGAGAGGAATCTAGGAAAATTAGGCAAGGCTTCCTTAGTTAAGCTATGGAGTAGAGGAATAGGACAACGGGGAGCCATCACAGGTTTTAACCAAGATAGCAATACAATCAGATTTGGGGTTTAGGAGAGCTCATTCTAGCAGCCTTGTAGGAGATGAAACATGAAGAGTAGAGGAAGGGATTGAAATTAAGAAAAGAGGGACAACAGTCCAGGAGAGAGATGAAGGGAGCCTGAACTAGGGAAGTAACAGTGGAAATTATGAGAGATGAGTTCCAGAAAAATGAAGGAAGGAGAAGTGACTGGCTGTAGTGACAATTGGGTACTGAAGGGTGGAAGGAGAAGTCAAGATCAATCCCCAAGATTATGGCCTAGATAATTAGCTAGATGGTCACACTACCAATTTGGGGCTGGCTGGGGTGAGGTAGAGCTGATGAGTTGGGTTTGAGGTGTTGCCAAGACTTCTAAGTGGCATTGTCTAGAAGATAGTTGGATATACAGGCTGGAAGCTAAAACGAAAGTCTATGGCAAGAGTCTTTAGAACACAGGTAATATCTGACTTTACCTATATACTAAAGCAGGCTCAAGTTCAATTTCCAGCTCTACCACTTACTGTGTAGCCTTGGGAAAATTACTTAAACTCACGAAGCCTCAATTTCCTTATTTATAGCACAGAGGAAACAAAACTCTATCTTTGCAGGATTGTTGCAAGGATTAGGAATGATATGTGTAAAGCATTTTAATATAGTGACTGACATATAGTAGGCAGTCAATAAAATAGACCCTTTTAAAGTCACCACCGTTTAGGGTACCAGTGAAAGAAAAGAAGCCTTTGGCAGGTGAGTGGGAGAAAGGACTGGGATGTAGGAAGAGAAGCAAAAGAGGATGATGTCTCAGAAAACAAAAGAAAAAGGGTCTCAAGGAAAAGGGAATCATCAAAAATGTCAAATGTCAGAGACAACAAGGAATAAGGACTGGGGAAGCTACTGGGTCCAACAGTTAGGAATTCACTAATGACTTAACTAATTTTAAGGAACTAATGGGGTCAGAAGTCTAGATTAAGGTGACTAATGAAACGTGAGGTATAGGTAGAGAATACAGATGGAAAGCAGCAGCACAAGTGGACTCTGCAGTTGATGAAATTTTTTTTTAAGTAAGTTAAGTCCTGAGCATATTTGGAAGAAGAAGATCCTGGAAGAAAGCAAGTGAGAAGTTGAGGATCTAGGAAGGAACATAGAGAAAGATATTTAAAACCCTGGGTAGAGGAAAAAGTCTTAGGTAAAAAGAGGGACATTCAGTTTCAGAAAACAGAAGAATTGAGATAAGGATGGGTGTGACTCAGGTCAACACATTTTTCTGTAAAGGACCGGACAGCAAATAGGGTTTGAGGGCCATAAGGCTCTGTCACAATTACTCTGTGATTGCATGTGAAAGTAGCCATAGACGACATGTAAATGAATGAGGATGACTGTTTCCAAGAGAACTTTATTTATGGACACTGAAATTTGAATTTCATATAATCTTCATGTGTCATGAAAAATTATCCTTAAAAAAATTTTTTTTTCAAAGATTTAAAAAGGTAAAAACCATTCTAAGCTCAAGGGTCATATAAAAAAGGCATGAGGATAGATATGGGTCACAGTTTGCCAACCTCTAAACCTATAAAAGTGGGGGAGGGGCCCTGACTACACCTGTCTCCCCACCTACTCCTGGTTTCATCTGTCCAATCCCCAATAAGATCTTGCACAAATCTTTAGGTTCCTTAGGCAAGGGCTCGCTTACCTGTTCATTCCTCACCCTTCCTATTGCCATACAGGAGGTGTTTCACAGATATTTGTTGAGCTGAATTATTGAATCACTAGTCTAGGCACTCTTCTTCTCATGTCTCAGTGCCTAGTTTTGAAGCCAATCACTGCCACATTAATTCTAAAACAATGTTTTACACATGACATCTCCCTGATCAAATGATAATTCCTATGGCTATTTATGGTCGTTCACGAGTCTTCTTTTGCTTCTATCATGCTACTCTGTGACCAGCCAAAGTGTAGGCTCTGTCTAGGCCTACAGGCAACAGTACACTCTTCCCCAATTACAACACTAAATTCCCACTTTCCTGCCTTGTCTCTCTCCTTTCTCTCTACCGGAAATGCCTAATTTCTTTCTTCTATGCTTTTCTGGGTCTCTCTTCCTTCAATTCATGACTCACTACTTCCAAGGCCATGTATAATCATCCTACATCTAGGCGACAGTGCCCTTCTCTGAATTCCAATAATCTTTAACTGTAACACTCATTTGACACTTAGCCTATACTGTTATGTATCCTCTCATGCATATATCCTGATTTCCCACCAAGACTAAAAACCTCCTTGGTGCTGTTGCTGTTGGGTGCCTTTGAGTCTATTCTGACTCACAGCAACCCTATATGACAGAGTAGAACTGCTCTGGCTGTAATCTTTATGGAAGCAGATCACCAGGTCTTTCTCCCACAGAGCCACTGGGTGGGTTTGAACCACCAACCTTTCAGTTAGGAGCAGAGAGCTTAACCATTGAGCCACCAAAACTCCTTTCTTTGGTGCTGCCAGAGAGAAATTTCAAAATAATCACTAACCAGTCAGAAGAACTAGGACTGTGAATGTGGCAATAAAGGAGTCTTGCATGGCTCTCTCATAAAGCTTATGACGATGGTGAATGATAAGAGCAGAATTTAATTCTTAAGATGCTACTACAGTTGATAACTTTATAAGTAACAGTGCAACAAATAATTAACTACTCTCCTGCCCTGCCAACCCCCACTCACACCTGGGTTTTTTACTTGGCCAATTCAAGCCTCCATTAAATGTTCCTTTCTCAAGGACATCTTCCCTGACTGCTCTTTACTCCCACCCCAAACTAGAATAGGTATGTTTATTATAGGTTCTCATAGCTTCCTGTATTTCTTAAAGCACATAATACAATTAAGGTTAAATAATTACATAATTAAACAATTTACATAATTATTTAGTTGCTAGGCACAGGAGTAGTTACTAAATAAATATCTGTTGAACCAAGTAAGTGGCTATTCCTCGGCTGGATTGTAAGCTCATGAGAGCTTGGACCAAGTCTTTGTTCACTACTGTAGCTTCAGGGTCTACCCTTGTGGAGAAGTGGCACTCGATTCATAATTGTTGAACGAAAGCATAAAACCAAACTAGCAGAACTGGGTGCTAATGAAAGTAGTGACAAGGACATTAAAGGAATAGGGTTTCAAAGATGATGGTCAACTAGGTCAAATGTAGCAGAGATGGCTGATAAAGCATTTCTTAAATTCAGCCAACTCAAAAGGTCACAACCATCCCTAGCAAGACTAGCTTCACTGGAGTGGTGGGAGCAGAAGTCAAAAGGCAATGGCCTAAGGAGTCAAGACGGGAAGAACTGGAGACAATAAATATCAACTACTCTTTCAAGGAATTTGGCTGAGAAGATAAAGTGAGAAAGAGAGAATAGAGTTACAAAAGGACACAGATTGGGGAAGGTGTTTGTATTTAACAGAGAGGGAGACAGTCAAATGCCTGCTCCTCCCAATATGTGATGAATAAATGAGTGAACTCTCACCCCATCTGGAGATGGTAAATGGAAGTCTCTATCCTGTGTCTTTCAGAATCATTTTTAAATTTCACCAAGTTTTACAAAAAAGGAAAAACTAAACCTCCTCAAACTGGATCAGAACAGGAAATTGCAAAAATATGTAGGTTTTCCTGGTTACACAGAGGGAGTATTGCAACGTTTGGTACATTAAATACAATTAATGTTTATCATTCATGCATTCAATTATGTTCCAGGCATTGTACTGTTTCAGGTGCTAAACCCAAAATCCACTGCCATCAAGTCTATTCCAACTCATAGTGAGTGACCCTATAGGACAGAGAAGAACTACCCCCATAAGGTTTCCAAGGCTGTAAATCTTTATGGCAACGGAATGCCACATCTTTCTCCCACGGAGTGGCTGGTAGGTTCGAATCACCAAGCTTTCAGTTAGCAGCCACTGCACCACCAGGGCTCTTTGTTCCAGGTGCTAGGAATACAGAATAAAAGGGCACAGCCTCTACTCCCCAGGAGCTCAAAGTTAAGACGAGAATCAAACAAACAACACAACAAAAAACAGACAAGAAAAATCTAGTGTGAGTTGTAATGATAATGGATGTTCAGCATACTATGGGAATATACAGAACATATGGGGATGACTAAGAAAGGCTCTCAAAGGAGGTGATGCCCAAGCTAAATTTAAAGAACTTGAGGGAGGGGTGACACATAATTAATTTGCCTATCAAAATCAACAAGAGTAACTACATAATATAAATGTAATGTCACTGATGATTCCACTGGATAATAAAGAACACTTGTTTCTCCATAGGAGCTTAAATACTTTCATTTTTCCTGTGTGGCCTCAGGCAGTTGCGAATTACTGTTTTAAGGAGCACGGAGGGAGAATAGGAGAGGTTCACTAAGGATCTGTGCTTAGTACGGAATCTAATGCCAGTAATGGGCAGGAATCATGGGTTTTCAGAACAGATGTTGATTTACAGTGTTCTCAGCAGTTCTAGAATAGCAAAATACTTAACAAAGATGACTGCCCTGTTAAATCAACAGAATCAGTGAAGAAGCAACAGGGAATGAGATAAGCAAAAGTGAGAATACTGAACACTGGAATTCCAGGAGACAAAAGCTTAAAATTTTTCAGAAAAGAAAAAACGCTGGGTTTCCACTGAAGGAAAAAGAAGTGAGGCCTAGAGAACTGGATTCAACACATACGTACCACCCCCTGTTTGATAAGGACGGGATTGCCTGCTCTGAGCGCCTAGCATATGAACATTCTTATAAAGAAATGACCGGTTTGGCTATTATGGCTGTAGGAGCTGCCCTTTTCTCCCCATCACTAGGGACGTCCCTTCCCTCTCCCAGATACTAACTCTGTCCCCACCCTGGCACTGATTTCATTTAGTCTACTCCGTAATGTGCAACTAAAGAGTTCCAACGAAAAATATAAGAGCTCTGAACTGACCCTGTTTCTTCAACAGGCCTCCCATCACCCACCCCGAGCTGAATTTACATAGACATTCCCACACCTCAACCTTTTACCCTTACAGGACTAATACCATCCTGCTGCCCCTCATTTCTCAGCCCTCTTCACAGCCAACAGGTCTCAATGTCTGCTGCTCCCCTCTGCCTTTGGGAAGGTGGTATGTTATAGTGGAAAAGCATAGGGTTTGGCATCCAGAAAGTCCTCAGTTCAAATCTCAGTTCCACCACTCACTAGTTGTATGTTTCTAAGTCTCAGTTTGTTCATCTGTAAAATGGGGGCTAGTAATAACTATTTTATAATATTATGAAAATTAAATACAAAACAATATATATTAAAGTCCCTAACCCAGTGACTGGAGCCCTGGTGGCGCTGCAGTTAGGTGTTCAGCTGCTAACCAAAATTTTGGCAGTTCGAATCCACCAGCCAGTCCTTGGAAACCTTATGGGCCACTCTACTCTGTCCTACAGAGTCGCTATGAGTCAGAATTGACTCAATGGCAACAGGAACCCAGTAACTGGTACACAGGAGGCACTCAACAGATGCTAGTTATCTCACCCTCTCTCTATCACTGCCATGCCTCACTCTTTAACTATAAGAGCCCTCAGTTTAGGCTGGTGCTCCAACTGCCCACCATGGAAATAACTTTCAGGGGCCTGGTCCTAGGGAAGTCTTCTACAAGATCAGAAAATTATCTGTGGCTAGGGCTGGTGTTCACAGAACCCCTGCAGTGGGACTACAAACACGTTCCCATTTTAAAATGTGGTTATAAATGGTGGCTTACATTCCACAGTGGTATTAGTAAACAGTTCAGCTAATTAGGGGTTACTGAGACTTCTATGGCTGTCTTGGATCCCAACCGCAATTTATAACCTTGTTTCAAGGAGAAAATGCTTCCTAAAAAAGAACACTTTAACACTACAAACTCTTTATAAACTGGAGATTACCTCCTGTGGTGCAATGGATTGCTTTTATATGGCCTTTCTAGCCATGGTCTTGTAACTACCACCAAATGATTGGGTGGGACTATGCAAATAAGGTGCTTGTGGCCCACCAAGGGGATCAGACAGCTTGCTAATAATGCAAATAAGGTACATGGCATCCTTGTGGGGGTAGGATCATGAAAATAAGATGTATGGAACCCTAATGAGGGGATTGGTTAGTTTTGCCATCCACTATGTTTAAAAGAGAACCAATCCCAGAGCAGAGGTGGGACCTCACTACCACCAAGAAAGAAGAGCCAGGAGTGGAGCGTGTCCTTTGGACCTGGGGTCCTAGAGCTGAGAACTTCTTAGACCCAGGAGAGAGAGAGAGCGAGAGAGAGACAGAGAGAGAGCTGTAACACCAGAGATGGCGTGAGATGACAAAAAGCAGTGGCAGAGAAACTGTGGCAGCAGAACCAAGATACCAACATGAGATGGCGCTGTAGGCTTCCCTGCCCACAGAGCAAGGTGATTACAGTGAGCGTGTTGACCCACAAAGTGAGAAAGCTAAGTGCCTCTGGGCACTTATCGGATGAGCTAAAGAGCTTTGTGACACTTGACCAAGCAGGACAAAGGCCAGGCCAAGGGGCCCAGGGGCCAAGGGAGAGGCCTGCCTGCAGGCATGGCTGAAAAGCTGTCCTAAGTGAAGAACTGTATCCTGAGTCATTCCTGATCCTGAATTGTAACCTGTTACTTCCCTAATAAACCCCATAATTGTGAATATGGTTTGTGAGTTCTGTGTGGCCACTGCAACAAATTATTGAACCCAGCAGAGAAGTAGAGAGTGCCATGGGAGGGACAGCTGGTGTCAGAACTGGTAAAAAGGTTGGAGAGAAGAGGTATGTCTAACCTTCGTCTCATAGGAATCAGCCTTAGGCTGATGTTGATAGTGATTCTCTCTCCTCCCCCTCATGAAGTTAGAGGAGGCCAGACGCCGCAGCGCCTTTTTTATACTTCTGTACCACCTCCAAGAACCATGTGGGCCTATGAGGAAGGGAAAGTAAATGCACGCATACTGAACAACCATGATGCACTAGACACTCTGCTAAATGTTTTTTTGCCTATACTATTATATATTTACATATGAATAAATCTCATTCAATCATCACAAAATGCAAAGGAATATTTTTATTTCCATTTCACAAAAGAGGAAACAGAGACATTAAGCACCTGACCAAGGCCACATAGCTAGTATACACCAGAGCCAAGGTGGAACCTAGGTCTAAATTATCCCTTTGCATGTCACAGAAGAAATAATTTTAAGAATAAACTTGATTTAAATTTAAGAGGAAAAAAATCATTAAATTCAGGCTCTTTCTCCAATATTCTACCACAGTAAAAAATTTAGCAATACTTAACATTTATAGCCTATATAAAATATAAATTCAGAGCTTATATTATTCCTGCAGCACCATGTTTGAAAACCAGTACGTACACAAAATAACCTCTGGCCCTTACCCAGGCCAGCAGGCCTCATGGTGATGGAAATGCTGATGACTAAGAAGAGAGCACATACATGCAGGCAAATAGTGGACATACCCCTAACCGGCTTCATATGATGCATGGTGAATGGAAAATGCTTCCTGTTCTGGGCTCCTACAGACCTCCCACATATAGCATTAGCAGCCTCCCTACTAGACTTTCTGGTGGCACAGTGGTTAAGCGTTCGGCTGCTACCCAAAACGTCAGCAATTTGAATCCACCAGCTGCTCCTTGGAAACCCCATGGGGAAGTTCTACTCTGTCCTACATGGTCCCTATGAGTCGGAAACCACTAGACGGCAACGGGTTTGGTTTGGTTTTGGGTCTACTAGACCCCAAGCTTCTCAGGGCAGGGACTATTTCTTTGTACTTCCTGATATTTGACAAAAGTAGATACTCAGTAAGTAAAAGCTGTGGAAAAAATGAATGGATCCTTAAAGCTACAATTTCAAGCAGAAACAGTCTCCGTCTGTACTAGTACTGAATGGCAATTCCGTGGGCGTTCAGAAGGGAACCTGCAAAGAAATGTAATCACAGCATGCAAAGACTTAAGAAGTGGGTAGTTCCCCTCTGGGAGAGTCAGCAACACCCTGGTTTATCTGAAAGGATCATTCCACTGTCTGAGGGATTTAGAATGAGGAATGAGATCGGAACTAGGTCTCCAGAAGTAAAGGACATAATGCAAAAAGGCTCTAAAACACTGGAATCAAATTTTTCCCTTTACTCTTACACTTAAAATTTGTCACACTGAAAAAAGAAATCTCTTCTTCAATATGCCACTGATCACATAATTCATTCATGGCATGTTGAGAAGCTATATAGTAGCCTAGTTAATAAAGCAACACTGTAACCACGCTTCTTATGTTGAGAAGCTATACAGCAGCCTAGTTAATAAAGCAACACTGTAACCGCACTTCTGGGTAGAAAAGGATATTCTTTCCCAATCAGTGCATTAGAACACTTTGGTGCACTATGAAGAACAGATTTGGTATATGATGATTTCTGGGTTTCTTCATACTTCTTGGCTACCTATTCAGCAGAAAGGTAGCAAGGTCAGTTAGCCATGGTGGGTGGCGGGAGTGGGGGAGGTATACTATGTTTACGAAAGTGATTCAGACAGAGGTGGATGAACAGATAACTAGACAGTCCTGGCAGGTTCTCTGGCAGGACACAGGTGCAAGAAAGTTTGAGAAATCATAGACTGTATGGACCAACTAAAGGAAACACAGCAGCCTAGACACCTGGAGTACAAAGGCCTTGAAGGAGCAACCCCCTAAGAAAGCTGATCTTGAGCAAAATGACAATATTCTGATTGGAAATTTATCAAAGCTACCAAATCAACAGGGAAGCAATAGTAAAACAGCAAGTATGAAAATAAGATACGCAAAATTAGAGCCAAAGGACCAGTGGCTCTGAGGTAGGAGAAGACAGTATCTGGAACAAGGTTCTGGTTGGTTTATCTTTTGCGTAAGACAAGCATGACGGAAAAAAATGAAGTAACAGGTAAGCCAACTATACACTGTAGGAAACAATGGAACAATCAGGAGTAAACAAGAAAATCAGGCTAAAATTGAACTCAGAAAATAAGGTGCTCAGGAAGCCAAGAAGACTAACTACGTAGTTACCAAACAATTTGATTTCTCAAGAATAACACCGGGGCATGGTGATGGAGAATAAGCCAAGTTTAAAAAAAAATAAGAGATAATGAAGCATGTTATCAAATACTAATAAACACTGGCCTCTTCAGACCAATTAAATGGATTTAAATGCCCCCAAAAATCACTGTTAAAAAAATAAAAGAGCTAATGGAAGAAGGTGCTTCAGGAAGACAAGGCTCCTGAATGCCTGGCCATTAAGCAAGATTTTCAAAGATTAAACTCACTGCTGCTTCTCCCACTATCCCCACCAACCCAACACCTACTGATTTCAGGAATAGATTATAGGATCTTCCATGTAGGTCTCACGGACAGAATGGTGAAAATGTGAGTAGGAGGGAAGTAGAGTGAGCTAAATCTACAGCAGACTGAACAAGGTGCTCATACTATGCTTGACTCCATCCTACTCAACATGATTATCAACAAGACCTGAACACACCAACAGCAAACCAGGCTTGCAAATAGTACAAGATGGGAAAGTGACAGCTGATACTACTGAATGCACAGTCATTACCTTCCTACCATGTCCTCCTCTTCCGGCTAGATCAGCATCTCCCAAAATGTGTTCTACAGAACACTGATGCGTGGAAATGAGACCTGAAAAATGGCCCCCCAAGTTTAAGACATTTGGAGAATTCAACACTTCCTTTCTTCTTAGTCATCAGCACATCAAAGGCTCCCAGAAATCCTATAATAAACAAACCTTGGTCTTGGTTTAACCAAGTGTTTTCTAAACATTTGCTCATAAAACTCTTTTCACACAGTAATCATTAGCTGAGGATGGCCTAAAGTTTAGGCTCTAAACCATGTTCAAATTTTCTATGCTAAAAAATGATTCAATTCCTTGAGCTACTTCTGTCTCATCATTCTTCCACTATCAAACTTTAAAAAAAAAGAGTTGACACTTCCTGCCTCCTATTTCCTCACCACCCACTCACTTCTCTACCACTTGCAATCTAGCTTCAGCCCTTGGTGCTCTACTGAAAGTCTTCTCATGATGTGAACAATAACTGCACAACTCACAGAACTAATGGCTTCTTCTCCATTTCTCAACCTCTTTGCAGGATCAGATAGTAATAGTCACACTTCTTGAAACTCTCTCTTCCCTAAGATTCCACAACACTGCATTCCACCCATCTCTTGACTATTGTGATCTTCTATGGTTCCTCTTTTCTCTTTCCAGCCCTTAAATTCTCAGACCAACTCTTACTTCACCCTTAAGTAAACTGCCCACAGTTTGAACTATTGCTCCCTTGTGGATCTACAAGTTTAATCCCAAGCCATTTCCTTGACTTCAGATCCACATCTGCAATGGGCTTCATGATTTGCTCACTTTACTTTTCTCCAAGGACTATAAAATCAATATACTCCAAACTAAACTCATCAATTTCCCCACCAAACTTTCTCTTCTGTCTTCTTGATTTCTGTTAATGGAATGAACATTCCCAAGAGCAGCAGAGTTAGCTGCTTTCTCCTCAACATGCCCCTAAAACTGTGAATCTGCCTCTATTAAAGTAACTATTACAATGCACTCTATTTAACTCTCCACCTGGACTTGAAGCTCCTCAAAGCAGAAAATACTGTCAATCATCTGTATGGCCCCTGTGTGTGAAGACACAGCAGAAGTTCAATGCTCTTGGAAAAATGGATGAATCTTTCCAATCAGCATGATTAAAAACTTTTAAATTATGTCCAATTGATGCCTCAATCTTCAAAATCCAGTAACATAGCAGTTCTCTCTCGTACTTCTACAAAAGTTCTGGATTCTTTTCAAGTACAAGGCCACTATCCTTCATCAGACTTAAATGAAACCCCAAACCTAAACTACAACTGTCTCCTAACCGGGCAATCCGTCTCCAGTTTCCCACTGTCTCCAAAATATCACTGCTGCCAGAGCAATCCTTCTAAAGTGCTACTCTAACCATATCACTTCTTGCCTCAAAAACCTTCAATGGTTTCCTACTGCTTCTAGAATACAGTCCAAACCCCACAGCATGCTATCACTGCCTTCTATGTTTGGACCTCAACTATCTATCCATTCTTACCTCCTACTACTCCATATGTTCTAGTCCAGGGGTTGGCAAACTAAAGCCAAAGGGCCAAATGCAGCCTGCTGTCTGTTTTTTGTAAATAAAATTTTAATGAAACAGAGGCATACTCGTTTATGTATTGTCTGTTGTGCTACAATGGCAGAGTAGTTGCGAAAGAGACCATATGACCTGCAAAGCCTAGAAAAACCAAAAAGAACAAACCCATTGCCGTCGAGTTGATCTGACTCATAGTGACCCTATGGGACAGAGTAGAACTGCCCCATAGGGTTTCCAAGGAGCACCTGGTGGATTTGAACTGCCAATCTTTTGGTTAGCAGCCGTAGTTCTTAACCATGTGTTACCAAGGCTCCACAAAGCCTAGAATACTTACAATTTAATCCTTTACAGAAAAAGTATGCTGACCCCTGTATGAACCTAACAGATAACTTGTTATTCCCTGAAAATGGCCTGTTTCCCCACCTCTACTCTTTTGTTCATGCTGTTTCCATCATTTGAAAAGCCCTTCCCTGCTTTTAATCTAAATTATACATATTTTTTAAAACCACGCAAATGCTACCTTTTTCATGAAGATCTCCCAGATCCCTGAAGCTAAAGTTGAACTTCTCTGTGCTTCCAGGGCAATATCTGTACCTCTCCCCAACATTTACCACATTGTGCCTGATGTTAAGGTTACTGGAATAAATGTATTTCTACTTCTATACTGTAAGCTGTCATAGTCATCTTTGCAACCCCCATAAAGCGTAACAGTTCCTCACTTTATAAATGTTGAATCGAAATGAACACTGACAAACTCAAATACCAGGGCTGAATTCAACAAGATAAAATTTAGTAGGGAGACATTCTTAAGGTTTAAGGCAGGTCTTCCCATTCAATTGCATAAGACGAAACAGGGGAGGCTTGTTTTGACGGCTGCAGACAGGAATAATCTAGAGCAGAGTTTCTCAATCTCGGCACTGGTGACATTTTGTGCCAGGTAATTCTTTGTTGTAGGGGGCTGTCCTGTGCACTGTAGAATATTTAACAGCATCTCTGGCCTCTACCCTCTAGATTCCAGTAGCATCCCCATAGTATGACAACCAAAAATGATTCTGGACATTGCTAAATGTATCCTGCAGGGGCAAAATTGCCCCCAGTTGAGAACTACTAGTCTAGAGGTTTCCCAGTACAAACTGTGGTGTGATGTTGTTGCTAATAAAATATAAATTATTTATTAATTGTAAAGTGTCCAGATTAAGGGTCCCACTGTATTCAGTGCTAAATGATTCACACTAGTGAGACTGCGTTCAATTCTAGATTTTAAGAGGACTTCGGAAAACTGGAATTTATACAATCAAAGGTGACCAGGCTAATGAGATGGGAAAAATGTCATAAGAGGGATATTTAAGTAAATGGAAACGTTTAGCCTGTAGAAGAGAAGATGAAGAGAAATCCATGATAACGATCTTTGAATATCTGATGGGCTGTCCTGTGGGAGGAAGGTTAACTTGCTGTTACTCAGGGAGGCAGAACTAGAACCAGTGGGTGGCAGCTGCAGGAAGACAGATTTTGGCTCTATGCAAGTAAAAGCTTTCTAACGATCAGAGCTGGCCAAAAATGTACTGAGCTAAGCTGTGAAACGCTGTGCTCCCGTCATTCTGGAAGTGTTCAAGCAGAGCCCTGATGAACTGATGTCAGAGATGCTGTAGAGAGATTTCTGCTCGGGGTGGCAGGTAGATATGATGGTCTCTCTAAGGTTCCTTCTAGCTCTAGATTCTAAGGCCAGCAAAGGAAAAGCCATGTGTCATGAATAATAAAATTACCCGATTTCAATATATTTAAATTACAAAAAAAGAGACACATATTTTGCTAAACAATTTGCCCTATTTCTGTTTGGTAACATAGTTATTCCCTGACATTGTAACTACCAGTGACCTGTTTTTTTCTAAATAACCTGTAATCAGTTATTGGATACCTTTAAAGTTTACCATATTTTTTATTCCACTAATAGCCACCACCAGTACAATCTGTACAATGCTTTACAAAGCATTCTGGCATGCATAACCTCACATTAGTTAAATATGAATGGGAAACCTTACTTTAGATAAACTGCTCTCATTTACTGTCTCTTGCCTGAATTTCTTGTGAAAGAAAGCTAGTCTTTATTATTCATTAAACACTCTGTAAGATAATAAAGCATATGCCAGCAGAGACCCATCTCCAAAACAAACCACTTATACACAACACAGAGATGAGTCAAATCTAGCTATTTCACTATCAGATAAGCCAAATCTAGTTATGTCAGCATCAGAACCATAGTTACCCCTCAATGAAATTTCTATTTTATTTATGATTTGGGGAAGAAAACTGGAGGAATTATATATATTTAGTTTTCCAAAAGTTCAATGTAGCTATACAAACCAATATTTCCAAAAAGCAAAAAGCTGTCACAACAAAACATGAAGCACATGTAGTGATTGTCCTTTACTCCCTAACTAAAATTGCCAACAAGAGTTGCTGAAGCAGCCAATGTTCAACTTTCCCCAATGCCAAACTGGACCCTCACCTCCTCCTTTACTTACTTCTTTACGTTTCGTTTCTGGACATTCCGACTGCAGAGTGAGAGTTGCACCTTCAATATTTCTTGGCATGGGCGTGGAACCAGGGTTTATTGTTAAATGAATTTGATCTGGTGAGATAATGTGTTGCACATAACCCTGCGACATTGCTTCATGATCTATTAGGTGAAAGCCCTCTTCACCCCCGACTAGAAAAGGCAAATGTTCTCCGCACTGTCCATCGTCTTCTTCATCCTCCAAAGTGCTAGGGTCCTGCTCAATAAGAACAGTTGTCCTATCATAAACAGTTCCAGATGAGGAAGGCACCAGTCCATTTTTATCCACAAACCTGAGCATCTTGTCATCGGGAGTCAGCTCATCTTCCTCTGCCTCAAAGTAAATGATGTTGTCGTCTGGACTGTGTTCCCCCATGGTTCAATAGTGCTCAGCCCAATTGTGAGAAATGGAAAGGTAATGACCCGTCTGCAATAGAACAAGGCCAGAGTTAGAGCCACACCACAGGACCCAGGGGCCTCCTCAGCAGCAACAGGGCTCATCTTTCCTCTCATTTAAAGAGCAGGACACAGCAAATAAAAATCATCTTCCTCGGGAATAACTGTTTTAAGTTTAACTTTGAAATCTTCAAGTCAGTTTTAAGGAAAAGCAATGCCTTTTTAAAAAACTGTGAATAAGTAGCAAATGAGTTCATAAGACCTTCTGAGTGTACCTTCCTGTCAAACAATGTGAAGACTGGTCAAAATACCTAAACGGGATAAAGGAACAAACAGAACAGTAGCTGCTTCAGGCTGAGTTGCTGTAAATACTAAAGTAAGAAAACCCCACCCAAATATTCCCCAAATCAGATCATGAGGAAGTGCAGTCTATGGCAGAAGAACAAGACTTTGGAGCCATACTCACCTACCTACAAAACCTGGCTTTGCCCTTTGCTACTTGGGTAACTTTTCTGTGTTTCATTTTCCTTATGCATAAGTGGGACTAGTAATTCCTGTTCTCTCAAAGTTGTCACAAGGAATAAAAAACATAATGTATGTAAAGCACAATGTCTGACAAATAGTAAAGGAACAGTGTTAATTCCTTCCCTCTTTCCTAGAACAGATGTTTCACCTTCTGGGTGGAGAGGGTGCTCCCTAATCGGATACACCTAATGAAGATTACTTTATCTTTTTCTCTCCTAAAACAATTTCGTGTTAACCAGAAGTTATGCCAGTATAGTGGCTCTCTGCAGTGAAGGAATGATGACTCTTAACTTATTTTTGTTTCTACAGCCCTTAGCAGAGTACACTGACACTAGAAGTTCAGGACATGTTAGATGAATGAATGAAAGACCTACAGATATATTCTCCTGGGCAAAATACCAAATCTGAAGCCTTCCTATTCTGGAATAGTGATTCTTCCTTCACCTCCAAACACACAGGTTCTACAAATGTGGGTATGGCAGGCAGAAGGGAATGTAAAAATAATCAACACATCACTTTTAGTTTTCGGTCTGCCTTTGCACTTTATCTTTCTCTTCTGCTGTAGGTTAGAAAGTGCCTTTACATAGTCGGGCGGTTAGACACAGAGGTAGTTACCAGGGAAAGGCCAAGGGATCAGATACGGGAGGAACCGGCTCGACCCCTGGCTCTCGCTTACGCAACCCGGTAGATGCACATTTCGCTGCATCTGAGAGCAGAGATAAGAGCACCGAGAGCCCCACTGGGCTGTCCCGGCACCATCAGCGGCAACGCGGAGATCAACTGTCCGGAACAAACAGAACAGGTTTGAAGGTGGCAAACGAGGAGTACGAACGAAGCACCTCAGAGAGGAGGCTGAGGAAAGAAACCTGTCTGGGAAAGCCCCCAACCCAAGGATACACGGAAAAATCCGAGACAGAATGGGGTGCTCCAAGCCGAGCGACGAGGGACAGGGTCCGGGTCTCCATGGAAACAGAGGAGGGGGGCTGGATACCCATCCCCATGGAAACGGAGGAGGGGTGGGGTCCCTATGGTGACCGGATTGGGGTCTCAACTGGGAAATGCTTCAAAGGGAGCCTAAGTCTCACGCCCCCCGGGAAGTCCCAAGCCCAGGCCGAGTCTAGTTTCGTCTTTTACCTCTGCGGCTCCCGGCAACGGCGGCAGCAGCAGCTTCTCCCCTCCCCAGCGGCACCATGATTGCCCCCACCTTCCCCAAACGTCACTTCCGCTTCCGCTTTCCGGAGGAAGGAAGAGAAAGCCGCTTTGCCTCTCCCTGGGGCTTCGGGTTGGTTTAGGCGGTCTGGGGGCTGAGTTCGAGCCTCCAATTGGCGAGCAGGAAGGGGCGGGGTGGGGCACCGAGGGGACTTCACCAGGGCGGTGAGTTGGACTAGCGTCGCGAAGCGCCGCAGACTCCACGCGACGGGTCGGAAGCCCGGGTACAGCTGCGGCGGCCTTAGACGCAGGGACCGGGCGGATTAACCACTAAGCAAGGATTTAATTGTGTGTATTTACTAATCACTAGTAAATACACACAAGTAAACCCTTGCGTACTTTGTTTGTTGGATAATCCGGCCCTGCGCAGGAAACGGGCACGAACCCCCAACCCCTAATCCGAAGGCGTTTCAGCCCGTTTAGGCTGGCCGCTCTCTTCCTGGCGGCCACAGCTGCAACTGGAAGGATAACAGTCAGCCATCAGAATCCCGGCTCGGACCCGCAAGGGGAGAGCCTAGGAGAATTCTCGGATTGCAGTCTCATGGCCCTAGCTCCCCCTCATCACTTATTAAAGTTAATATAGGCGAGGACAGGGACTCAGTAGGGAAATTAAGAAGACTAGACCTAGGAGACAGAGCTAGGAGTACTCCAAGCCAAGCCGGAGAGGACGCCGCCGCTCCTTCCGGTTCTCATACGCTTTCAAAAAAAAAAAAAAAACAAAAACCAACCCGTTGCTGAAGAGTCGATTCCGACTCATAGGAACCCTAAAGGACAGAGTAGAACTGCCCCATAGTTTCCAAGGGGCATCTGGTGGATTTGAACTGCCGACCTTTTGGTTAATAGCTGTAGCTCTCAACCACTACGCCCCCAGGGTTTCCTCATATGTTTCAGAAGGGCCCAATTCCCTTCTCAACACTCCTGCCCAAGCTACCTGCCCCAGCTTTTCCCTGTGGAGGATTGTCAGCTCAATGGGGCTCGAGCTCAGGCCACTCAACTCCACCTACTGGCCCTTTACTTTCTTTAACCGTTCACGTTTTCATTCCAGTCCATTTCTAAAATCGCGTTTTATACCGCCGAGCAGTGGCATTCCCGTGCCCAAAAAAGCACTCTTTTTCTTGTGCCTTTGTTATGCTCCTTTCACTCAAACTCAAATACCAGGAAGATCTCTCTATTAGCACTCCCAACAGCCACTGCCTGTATTTTCCCATGAGCTGCCTCTCAGAGTGAGACAACCCCCAAAGAGTCTAGATCAAGGTCATGGGGTTCAGGCCATGACTCCACCATCTCTTGCTTGAAAAATGAATAGTACCTGTTACCCACCAGACTGCCAGGCAAATGTCTCTTTTGTCCCTGACCAACTGCCCCAATACTTACACCACAAATGCCCAGCAGTCAAGAGCTGCCATCTCTTGAGAGAAAAATATACACACCAACCACTGTTAAAAAATACATTTATCATCAGAATATATTATACATTTGAGAGAAAGGATGCATTATATACAGTTTGGAGGATTTGCCGGACCAGAAAATTCCACTTGTTTCATCAGAACACCAATTTCTTCAGTGTTTTCATTTTCAAGACACTGTGTTGTCCCCAGTGGCCAGCCTCAGTTACTGAGCCACATTTGAGTAGGTAGAGGGATAGGATCTGCATATGCATATACACATGTCCTTAGACTAAGCACTGGAAGCATCTGGGGTGGTTGCAGTCTGTGTCCAGCAGCTTCCACCTGCATTCTTGCCGTCCAACTCACTCTCCTTTGAGGACTCCAAAGTTTGTTTAAATGATATCTGATCATGCGGAGCTCAGCCCAGGCCACAGGGAAGGCGCTGACTATGCCCTGGAGGCAGACTGATTGAGTACAAGAAGTATAGTTATTTTTTATATTTAAAAAATAAAAAATAGAGATATATCTGTGTTAAATAACAAAAGTTGAACATTGAATGTCAGTTTTATAGTGGTAGGTGTTCCCCTATGTCTTCACAACTCACAGTAGCACTGGGTGTGCTAGCCATGGGGTTCTGGGCTCAGGAAACAGGCAGCTGCCAATTCTCGCTTCCAAGAGGCCTCATACCCTCTTAAGACAGCCCTTGAGCTGAAACAGGTGGGGCTCATAATGGCTGCCTCTCATAAAAAAGGGGAGAAGATAGGGAGGCTCAGAGAGAGTTGCAGAGGAACTGGTGAATAAATTCTTGAGCCTTCTTCTTCTCTGCCATTTCAAGCTTTTGGTGACCAGCTGGGTTTCGAAGCAGCAAACTGCCAAATATGCTAGCTGCATGAAAAACACAGAAAACAAATGATTCAGCAGAAGAAGGTACTACTTATTCTTGTGTTGTTAGGAGGGAGGAGAATGACCAAAAACAGTATTCTCTGCTTTTAGAAAAACTCGTGGAGTGTTAAACTTTCTCCAGAGCTTGAGATTTTAGTTCTATTGCAGTGGACTTGGGACCATCCTCAATCACATTTTGCATAATGAGTCTCTCAGTTGGCAGAGATGCTTCTCACAAACACTTGCCTGCTTACCTAGAATATTCTCATCCAAATGATTTTTTGCTGAATTTCTCAGCAATTCTTGCAAAAACGCCATCAAGTAGTTGAAGACATTTCTGTGGAATGTGGGGAGAGTGGAAATGACCTGAAAGAGCAAGAATTGGTGTTTGTCTTCTTGTTCATTCAATCGACTGTTTCGTCAAGTGCCTACTATCTTCCAGGAACTAAGTACATGATCCAAGTACATGAGTAAGACTGTGCACAGAAAATTCTGATCACTTGGCACAAGTGCCAGAAGAGGCAAAGATCAAGCACTATGTGAATTTAAAGGTCATACTTGTAACTGCATGTTTTCAGATGACTTCAAGGAATAGAAGGCATTTTAGTTGGTCTTGAATATAGAAAATTGGGCTTAAAGAAGCAAGGAATAGGGTATTTAGAGCAAAAGAAACTGTTAAAAAAAAAAAAAAGGCAAGAGAAGGAAATCAGTGAGATAAATCAGGAGAATACACTGTGAGAAGTCAATTTCGGCAGGAGCACAACTGTTTAACAGGCGCTAAGCCCTGAAGAGTTGATCAGGCTAGGATTCAATAAGTACTCCAACTACGTGCATATCAGAATCAGCTGGGGAGCTTGTACAAAACTGATTCCTGGGCTACATTTACAGCAATTCTGATTCAGTGGATTTGGGGTGAGGCTCTGGAACCTGTATTATTAACAAGTTTTCTAGATTATTCTGCTATGGTCTATTGTATATGTGAACCACTAGGCTAGATTACAGAAGGTCTTAAATATTTGCTTAAGAAAATCATTAACTGGCAATGGGGAGCCAATTATGGTTTTTGAGCGATAGTAACATGATTAAAGTGAGCATTAGGAAACACAATCTGAAGGCAGTATGCAAAACAAATCAGCAGAGGGAGAGCCTGGATGCAGGGCCTTGAATCAAGGTAAGAGGACTGAGGATGGAGGAGGAGGGAACATGGGCCAATGGGATCAATGGGATTTGGCATGTGGGAGGTGAGAGGCAGGGAGGAGACATATGACTCAGGTTTCGGGGTTGAGTCGCTGAAATTAATGGTGATGGCATTAAAAGGAAAAAGGACATGAGAGGAAGAACAGGTTTGGGGAGTAATGATATGAAGCTGAGTTCCTAAGACACTGCATTTGAGGGATTGTGCCCACTTTGTCCCCTCAGGTCCCTTGAGGCCTGGGGCTAGCAACGTGTATATGCAGATGCTCAAGGCTCCCCCTCACCTGTTTACTTGCTGTGTAGTTGCCAGAACACTCCAAGCAGCTATGGAAGGCGCTGTGACAGATGACAGGCTCTGGCAGGCTCTCAAGGAAAAGCAGCAAGGCCTCGGCTACAGAATGATTGCTAGCAGCTTTTGGCCCAGGGTTAAGGAATAGCTGATGATGCTGCCCATGGTTAGGAAAAGGCTCAGGAGCAAGCACATGCCACAGGTACTGTCTTCTCAGTCAGTCTCTTGGCTCAGAGCTAGGATACCAGCCTGACATCTCGAAGGGGCCAAGCTGTTTGTCAGCGTAGCAAGGCCCTCCTGAGTTCCCACTATATTGGCTGCTTAAAGTCTTCTCTATGGAAACTTTTAAGTAAAAACATAATACCTGAGGATACAACATCAGCTTTGGAGCCTTAAAATATGTTTCTTTCCTTTCTCTCACTTCTCTCATTTATATTCACACACACACATACACACACACATAGCTGAACGTCTGAAGGATACAGAGGGTGTCAATCATTCCAGTATCCAAACAGTCCCTGATATGCTCAAATTCCGACCTTAGGCCAGGCTGCTGAAACAGATCTTCCTGCAAAAGGGAAAAAAGTCACAAAACAACTATGTTCTTAGAAAATCAGCAATCATTTCCTGACCTAGAAATATAATCACAAGCACAGTACAAAAAGGAGCAGTGTGGTGAGGCCCTTGGGTCACCCTGGTAGATAATCTGATCAAGGCTGATGTGGCTAATTCATCTTGCAGGCCTTCCCAGGTGTGTTCTCGCAACAGGTCTTCCAGATGACATCTATTATAAAACTATGGGTAGGTATAGTATGCATGACAAGACAATCCCATGTAAGGAAAAACTTCAAAGTAGCTAGGCTTCTTGCAGTGCTACAGAGAGATTAACCAGAAAAAAAAAAAATGGAAGAAAGTATACCATTTATAAGATGGAGAAAGCTAAAAAGGCACCTAAGTGCTTTGTGCAAACAAGATTATGGCATTAAAGGCATTTCCATTAGTCCCAGGATACTTTATATTCATTTGTTTTATAAAATGATTTAAGCCATGTAACTGTGTTAACAGTAACAATATTATATGCATTCCCCAAAAGTTACATTTAAAAGGAGTTCTACAGAGAATGTTGATAAGAATGTTGGCTCTAGAGCCAGACTCCCTGAGTTGAAATCGGAATTTGAAATGGTTCTTCCCGGTTCAGGCATGGCCAAGGTAGGGAAACCGGGACAGGCCCAAATTTTTAAATTTGAGTGAACTGTAACAGGAAAAATTATGGGTTGAAGCCCTGCTAGAAACTTAATTTCCCTCTTAGAAAGCAAAGGCAGCAGACGCATAGCAACCAAATCTCTTGCCCATCGGATTTTGAGCAGAGTCAGAAACAACGCTGCCCCACTCAAAGAGGGCACCTGACCAAGCTGCTTTGAATGTGCATCACTCTCCACAGTCCTGACAATAATCCAATCTCACACATCAGGCTCCAGAAGGGACTCACTACACTTCTTCTGAATCTGTCATTCCAGTGATTCAACCCATAATTTTTCCTGTTCTAGATCACACAAATTGTAGCAATTCAGTCTGTTCTGGTTTTGCTCCATCAGCCGTGACTGAACTGGTTTGAAACTCTGGTTCAAATCCCATCCTTGCCCATATATCAGTTTTGGGACCCTGACCATCTGAGAGCTATTGTGAGAACTAAATGAGGAAATGCTCCAAAAAACACTTAGGATAGCGCTTGATATGTTGTAATAGCCAATAAATGTAAGCAAAACAAGAAGGGGAAAAGAGAAGATCCTAAAAATGCATGTTGTTCAATGAACCTTGAAAACATGCTGAGTAAAATAATTCAGTCACGAAATGACAATACTGTATGATTCCACTTATATGAAATATCTAGAATAGGCAAATGTATAGAGACCAAAGTTTATCAGTGGTTACTAAGAGAGAGCCGGAGGAGAAAGGGGGGACTCGTTGCTTAGGGGACACTGAGCTTCTGTTAAGGATGATGATGATGGTTGAATAACATTATGAACGTAGTCAGTCTCACTGAATTGTACATGTAAAAAATGTTGAATTAGCAAATGTTTTGTTACATATGGGGAGCTCTGGTGGCACAGAGGTTAAAGAGCTCAGCTGCTAACAGAAAGGTCAGCAGGTCCAGTGGTTTGAACCCACAAGCTGCTCTGTGGGAGAAGGATGTGGCAGTCTGCTTCTGTAAAGATTTACAGCCTACTCTGTCCTATAGGGTTGCCTATGAGTCAGAGTCAACTCAACAGCAGTGAGTTTGCTTTTGGTTTTGTTACATATATATTTACAACAACGAAAAGTTGAAATGGCAAATGTTTGGTTCCATATATATTTATCACAAAAAAAATGCTGAAATGGCAAATGTTCTGCTACATATATATTTACCACAATTTAAAAAAAAAAAAAAAAAGGTATGTTGCTCCAAAGTGGTAGAGCTATAAGGTTATACTTTGTATAGATCTCCCTGGGACCTATATAAGTGGGTCAATGAAATTGACCAATCTGACCCCATGAAGCTTGCTCAAGTCACACTAGAAATCAGGCCTCCTAACGCACAGCCCAGGGTTCTCCATCTGGTCCCCTGCCTCTGTTTGGCTTGTCAGCAAGTTAGCCCCTCCCACTTCCAGAAGCTGGCCAGAATTCCTGCAAAGGCAAGCAGGCTGGCATCCTGAGAGGCCTCCAAATGACTTTCTAGCTGAGGGTGCCCCAGAGACCAGGGAAGAGAACCTGCTGTGCTGGGAAGACCATCCTGTGCAAGGCTGCTTCCTCAGGGGGCAGTGGTAATCAGTGCTGTATGTAATAGCAAGTCTCACAATGGAGTGAGACATGAACACATCTTTCCTGCATTCACTCTCTAGAGGAAGAACAGTTCTCTTCAGGTCTCCTAGGGCAAACACTTTTAAAGCCAAAAGTTCTTGGGGCTGATGCTCCTTCTCAAGGCAGCTTGGCCTCAACTTTAACTGCCACCTACCTGCTGGATAGCATTTCGGTACAGGTAATCAACCATCATCCAGAGCTCTTTGGGGATATCCATGGGGTTCTCCAACCGGCTCCCATCATCTTCAGTCTGTACTGGCATCAGAGTCTGAAAAGAAATAAAATGCATGACAAGAAGGCCCACCAATGGAACTTCTGCTAGGCTGGCATCAGGAGAACACCTGACATGGGGACAGTAAACCCGTGGAAAAAGGGAAGCATTTCAATACCCCTAACCAAACATTCCACAGGCAAAAATGAAATCAGGTGGCACAATCAAGGGGCAAAAGGTGATTTTTGAGAATTCGGAGAGGATATGGCAAGCAGTTTCAATGAAACAGGTAAAATTTGCACCATCTTCTTAGGGAAAAAAAAAAATCATGCCTATAGTATTTCACTGTTAGAACCAGAGAGATGGTGTGGTCTGGTAAGGAAAGAACACAACAGACTTAGGAGTCCAAAAACCTTGGTTGAAGGTCCAAGTCCACTATTAGCTCACCGTGTGACCTGTGACAAATCACTCTCCTTGATTGGACCTCTGTTTTCATCTACACAATAGGGAGGATAGAGGTCAAGAGGTCATAAATAAAAAAACGCATTGGGAAAAAAAGAGCATACATATTATAAATCTGCTCCAAACTGGTCTTGTATTAGCATTATCTCCAAAGATGCCTTTCAGATCTCAGCAAAATTAGTTTAGGAAGATAAACTACCAAGTGATAATAAAAACAAAAAGCCACAGATAATATCATGGGCTAGGGAACCTTCATTATCTTAGTATACATGGCCAAGCTTCTCTAATGTACTATGCATGAAAGACTGAAAAACAAGAATACAACACTTTGCAGCTCTTCCCATAAAGAGGTGAAGTCTGTTTTCCCACCCTGTGGAACCAGGGCCTGCTTCATAACTTTCTCTAACCAATTAAATATGGCAGAAGTGGTACTGTGTGAGTTTTGGAGCCTACGCCACAAGAGGCCTTGCAGCTCCTGGCCTCGCACTCTTGGAATGTGCTTGCCACCACTTGTGGAAGCCTAGACTGGCCTACTGAATGATGAGAGACCGTGTGGAGAGAGAGGCCCAGTAAACAGCCGACACCATGCCATATGAGGGAGGCCATCTTGAACACTCTGGCCATTACAGCTGCCATCTGACTGCAACCGCCCAAAGGAGCTGAAGCAAGACTAGCAGAAGAACCACACTGGAGACTCACAGAATCGTGAGAAGCAATAAATTGTTGTTGTTTTAAGCCACTAAAATTTTGGGGTGGTTTGTTACACAGCAATATGTAACTGATAAAGTAAGCAAGCTCTAGGGAGACTGAAGAATTCTCAGGTCCCTGAGAAGGTAGGCACAGGAATTATCATTTTGAATAGCTTGACTGCTACACAGTTCTAGATATTTCCTTGTGGCATGTAACTCACCAGCTCTCTAATAGTTTCAAGTGGTAGGTCCAAGATCGGCTCCCTCATGTAGCACAATGTGTGAAGGGGAGACCCGAAACAGCTGGGCAGGTAGTTCCCAGACACAGACAAAAAGTAATCCTTTCCCCTGTCCAAGTGCAAAACCAGAATGTCCTCAAGTTTGTCTTCACCCGAGTTGAGCTTTTTAGCTGTGGTCTTATTTACATATAGCTCCAATTCAATCTCAATGTCAGAATCTGAGAAGAAAAATTTAAAAAATAATGTTGGCTTGGGAGAGACCTAAAGTAAAGGGAGAAAGATGATCGGAGGGAAGAGAGTAAGACATAAGGGGTTAGGGAAAGGAAATAAAAGGTATCAGCCAGTCAACAAGAATCTATGTGCTCCGCACTCAGGAGACACAGAACAGGGAGTTTATAGTCCAACTGGGAATACAAAAACATTTGAATAGATAAGTGCTATAAAATTCAAGTATTAAGCAGCACAGCTCAAGCTAGACATATTAATATAATAAGAAGGCATGGATCAAAGAGCTTTTTCTGAACTAGGTAAGCTCAAGATACCTGATTCAGTAGAAAACATAATACAATTACTGTGAAACTGCTTAATCTCTCTGCCACACAGCACAATACAGAGTGAAAAGGGGAAGTTAGGGGGAAGACTCAGATGGTACATTCTACAGTCAGCTATAACTTCTGAATTACCACCCATTATCGTTCTTCACAGGAGCAGATAATTGGGATTGGATTATAGTGAGATAGGCAGTGAAAATGGTTCCTTTAACAGCAACACCTGCTTCACAGCAATCTTGTGTTTTCTTTTTCCATGAAATTATGAAACATACAAACTACTACCGAGAAACTCATGCCCCTCACTATTTTATATTTTATTTATGGATGGGTTCATCCATTGTTGTTGTTGTGTGCCATTGAGTTGATTCTGACTCATAGCGACCCTACAGGACAGAGTAGAACTGCCCCATTGAGTTTCCTAGGCTCTAATCTTTATGGGAGCAGATCACCAGGTCTTTTCTCCTGCAAAGCTGCTAGTGGGTTCGAACTGTCAACCTTTTGGTTAGCAGCCAAGTACTTAACCATTGTTCCACCAGGGCTCCTTGGTTCATCCATAGGGCTTGAAAAAAGTTTTAAGTGGAGAATAAAACACTCAGAAGCAAAAAGCTTAGTTTAGGAGAATGAGCAAAGACAGGGTAGGTCACCCCCCAAACCAGCAACTGGGAATCTGAGAACAGAGGTCTTACCTGGCAGGAGGAACCCTCTGCTGGGATTGGCATTCAGCCACTGCTTACAGTAGGACACTTCATCAGGCTTGCTGATGAATTCAAACTGACAGGGTACTTGTCCATTATGAATTGTGAAGGATTCCACTTGCAACTGCATGTACTTCACATTCTGAAAACAGAACTGGGGGCAAACCCAAGACTAGTCAGAACCAATGCCCTCTCCTCAGCAACCTGCCCAGCTACCCAAACTGGGTTATTCTTACCCTGGAAAGAAAATAAAGAATTATCTCTTTAAAATAATGTTTCTGCAGGATACAAGGAAAAGATTAGTCCAAAGGACTAATTGTCCATAGCTACCAAGGCCTCCACCGGACTGAGTCCACTACAGCTAGATGGTGCCCAGCTACCACCACTGACTGCTCTGACCGGGATCACAAGAGAGGGTTCTGGACAGAGCTGGAGAAGGATGTAGAGCATAATT
>NW_004443951.1:19187055-19247282 GCF_000243295.1 Trichechus manatus latirostris | reverse complement strand
TAACCATTGTCATAGGGCAACATTTGTAGTAACTGTTAAATGAGAAACTATTTTGTTCTGTAAGTCTTCATCTTAAGTGAGAATAATAGCACAATTGGAAGAGCGTAGTCAATGTCACTGAACTGTGTATGTAGAAATTTTTGAAATGGTGTATCTTTGGCTATGTGTATTTTCCCCAAAAAAAAGAAAAAAGGTTGAGAATTTAGAGAATTTATGTTGTGGGGTTGTTAACCAATGTCATAAAACATGTGTACTACTGTTTCATGAGAAGCTATTTGTTCTGTAAGCCTTCACCTGAAGTACAATAAGATATAAAAAAATAATAATAATAATGTTTCTGTTTTGTTAAGTATTTACCTGGGAGGCCACAGCTACCACTAAAGACCCATTGTCTATGTTTAACCCAAAAACTCAAGTTGTTTTGGTAAATAAATTTCCTGAAGGAGTCAAAGTTTAAGTCTTCTATACTCAAAGATCATTTCCAAAACACCCTTCACAAATTCCACCCCCAAACATGAAGATCAAGCTCATCCTTCCAAAGAACTAGATATCTGGGGCATCAAAAGCACCCTCACCATAAACCCCCATTTGAGTGACTGTTTGGTATTGTCAATTCTGAATGATCTATGCTGTGGCACTTCATGAAAAATCTTTAATTTGACTTCCCCCACTGCTCATCACTATCCTATAGTGCCTTCCCTCCCATCAACTAGCGTGTATCCAAGAAATTCAGACTCTATTTAATCCCAGTCAAAGCAAAGCATCACTAGGAAAACAAATCCATTGCAAGGATACATACCAGTTACCCCAAAACCAAACAGCATTTTGGATCATCTACGCCATTATTTAAGGAGCTCTGGTGGCACAGTGATTAAGTGCTAGGCTGCTAACCAAAAGGTTGGCAGTTCAAACCCACCAGCTGCTCCACGGGAGAAAGATGTGGCGGTCTGCTTCTGTAAAGATTACAGCCTTGGAAATCCTATGGGGAAGTTCTTCTCTGTCCTACAGGGTTGCTATGAGTTGAATCGACTCGATGATACACAACAACAAAAAACATGCCATTATTTAACTCATGGATGGCCCATGTGTGGATGAAATATATGAGCCACAACAGGCTAAAGACTAATGGCTTAGAAGATCAGGAGATAAACATAACCTAAACCAACAATCCATCTCTTCTCAACTAGCATCACTAGCCTCACATCATCTAGAAGCAGCCTATCAAGAAAGACTAGACTCCAGTAGTCTGATGGTTCCTCTTCTTAGCCCTAGTAGCTGAGGGAGCTTTAAGTTCTATCAACAGAAGAGTCTGGTGCTGATATTCTTAACGTGTCCTTCCTACCTCTAGCTTGGAGAGGGACACAGAGGGAATGTTGGCATTTTCCATTTTATCCAGGGAGCGAACAATCTTCTCCAGAGTCTTCCGGTAAAGCTCTTCATTTATGACCCTCACCTGGAAGGAAAACACCAGAGGCTGAGTACCTTGGCTTCTGCCCACTTCCTTCTTGTCAGTGTGGAGGGCATCCACAGCAAGGGGAAATAGGTGATAGCAACACAGTAGTCTTCTACAGAAAGCAAAAGTGAAAAAGATTTGATTAACAAAGAACCCAATTAACAATATAATTAATAGGGTCCCCTGGAGGCAAAGCTTGAGGTAAAGTCAACTGCTTCCTGATTAGCAGAAAGAAGATAAGAGAGTGAAAGCTTGGTTGGCAGTTCAGCCAGGCCTTAGGTCTACAGGTCTAGAGCAGACAGGTGCCCAGTGCCTACTTCGATTTTGCTTGCTGCTGCTAACATGCCCGCAGTGGGAAACTATTCTAGGGCTTTGATTTAAGGCAGTGTTTCTCAAGTTTTTTTTAAACCATGTTCTATCAACCAAGGAGATTCTGTCAAGCTTTCCCTTCTGTATTTTGAATTATAAGTTTTCTCCCCTTTTCCAATAATAAAATCACAACATTCATTAAACTTTTCTCAAAATACCCAGACTCTCATAGATTCTGATACAACTCTACTCACACCCTTGAGATTGGTAAAGAAACACAAAAGTCACTGAAGAAGAAATACAAAGAAATACAAATGAAAAGATGTTCAAATTACTAGTAGTCAGGGAAATGTAATCTAAAAGAATAAATTATTATATAGATATAGATAGATATGTATGTGCATACATATATATATATTTCTTCATTGGGTTGACAAAAATTTAAAAGATTGATAAAATCCAATATTGGCAAGAGTGTGAAAAAATAGACTCATACATAGTTGGCAGAAAATGGTAAGGATTGTTGGGAGGATTATTTAGCAGTATCTAATAAATTTAAAATACATCTGTCTTTGAGCCACTAATTTCACCTCTAGGAATTTCATGCTACAGAAATACTCACACAGGTACACACAGATACACATGTGGTGCTCATATAGTGCCAAAACTTTGGAAATAAAAGGTCATCAATCACATGTTATGGTTCATCCATACTATGGAATACTTTGTAGCCTTTAAAAATAAAGAGGAAGCTCTACCCTTACTGACATGGAAAGATCTCCAAAGACATATTCAGTGGGGGAAAAAAAAGATGTTCTCAGAACAATATGTATAATATGATCTCTTCTATCAAAAAAGAAAAAAATATCCTCTATGCTGTATATAGAGCACTGACACATGTATTTATAAATGCATTAAAAAAAAGTCTGGAAAGATATAGTCCAAAAGCATAAGGGAACTGACATGTATGTAGAAATATAGAGTAGAGGTACTATATACCCCAATAGTGAATTACTTTTATAATGTTAAAACGATTTTAAAAATAATGTTCCTCACACTCAAGGGGGTGGAGAAGACCAGAAAGACAAAAGTGGTTTGGGCTGTGAGAACCAATTCCCCACAGAACAATTACAACAGGTACCAGTTGCCCACCTACCCCAATGTCAAACATTGAGCTGACAGGCTTGTGGTCACTGGTCTTCAGGGCCATGTGGCTCTGGTAACTCAGCTGAGTGATGTTCTTCCCCTTCCAGAGGACCCGGTCACACCAGGCAGGTGCACGACACTTCTCACTGAAATGCAAAGTCCACAGTGGGAGCACTCACAGAGACAGCAGCACCTCCTGGCTGGCTAGCACCCTTGCTCGGTCAGGGAATGACAGGGCAAAGCGTCTGAGTCCACGGAGCCAGGTGATCTGATGAGGCGAGAGTGATTCAGGTCCACCAACGAAAAACACGTATCCTGTGGGAATCATCCAAAACAACTACAAAAGCTCAAAGCCAAAACACTGCCCTTTACTCTCCAGTGGGGATCAGGAAGGAGTCAAAAAGGCAATCTGAGATTAAGTACTTTACGGTCCTTAAAGGATAGTGGTTAAGGGAACAGGATCTGAAGTCCAACTGCCTGGATTCAAATCCTGGTTCTCTCACTTGCATGCTTGAGAGGCTCTCTGTACCTTGGTTCCCTAATTTATAAAAGGAGGATAGGAAATTGTACCTACCTGAAAGGGCTGTTGAGAAGATTAAATGAAATAATACAAATAAAGTGTACCGAATAGTGTGTGGCAAACAGTATTAATAAAAAATATTAACTATCTTGTAATGGAAATATTAACTACCTTGTAATGACTAAGCACAAGCTAACTTAGCTAGAATCATCTCTTCATCCTAAGTAGAGCTGAAAAGTAAATCAGTATCAAGAATTTATTACAGAACAAAGGATAAGGCAGTCAAATTAAATGGAGGCAAAAGGGAAAGAAAGCAGCACATAGGAAGACAGGCTGTTTAATGAGCAGATATGAGGAAAAAAATGTTTGACTAGAGCTCAAAATACAGGAGAAAAGTCACAGGCAACTCATCTTCCTCTTTAGGTCCATAAAGGCAAGTGCCTCCCAGAACCTCTGGGTTTCTATTTGCTCCAGCTCCCTGAAGCAACCTCTGACCTACCTGGTATCCCAGTCGTCAGAGCCAGTATCATACTTATAAGTAGGCTGGAACGTGAGCTCACCCTCTGTGAAGCCTTCAAAGACAGCCTTTGCAGCCACTTGATTTTTCAACTATACAAAACAATGGAAGAAGAAGAAAAAAAAAATTTTTTTCAGAATAAAAAGACCAAACCTTGAACTGGCAGAGAAAAGGAAGTAAATCTGAAATCCAAATTACAACCCAGAGGGAAGAGCCTCATGAGAAAGCTATTCCATAAGACTCTGAGTTAACTAATTACTAGGAAGAGGAGCAAGCTGGTCATTCCTTCACCAGTACAGTTTTAAAGGCTCTAAAGGGTCTCCATGAGTCAGAACCAACTCGCCGGCAATGGGTGTGGGTTTTTTTTTCGGTCTAAGAGTGTACCTGAATCCCAGAGGCCTCAGCACCATCTTACCGAGATGTCTCTAGGAAGATTAGGTACCACCGGACATGGAGTTTTTCCCTCCTTGGCACCAAACACTTCATCTGTGTGTACTATACACAGAGATAGCACTGTGTTGTCAAATGAGGTATGTGACCTGGGGAAAGCTTTGTGCCTTGGTTTCCCCATCTGTAAATTTCGGATTTATAACAGAATCTACTTCTTAGGATTTTTTGGAAGATTAACTTTCAACTTAGAACAGTGCCTGACACGTTATAATAGTAGCTAGCATTCCTCCTCCTGCACTGATGCTAGGAGCTCCTTCCAGATCACATTCCCAGGAAGAGAAAAAACCACAGGTGCTCCTGCCTCTTCCCTGGAGCCCCAAGCTTAGTAATGAGCGGACTGGGGAAGAGCTGTGAGCTCTAACGTTGGGCACAGGGTCAGCTGTCCTGGGGACACGGCTTGCCAAATTTCCTGAAACATAATTTCCCAAAAAATTATTAAAGAAAAAGCAATAGGAAATAATAAAAATGTAAGTATTAATGTAAGCGGGTGCTTCCTGAATGAGTATATAAAGACCTTAAAACCATCTGGAAAGCAAAAAAGACCACACAAAACGAGGACTATAATCTCAGGAAAGACAAGAAAAGGAAGCAAGAAGAGACAAGTATCAAACTACAAGGAGAATTAGAATGCCTCAGTCCAGAACACAGAAGCCATAAACAGAGTTACAGAACTAGCCAGGTTAATGCTGAAATGGGGATTGAAGAGAATAAATGTAATTTACCAAGAAATAAAACTGGAGAGAAAAATGGGCCAATAAAGAGAAGATTATTCTGTAAAGACAGACAACAAAATGGGTTTGTTTTATTTTGTTTTTTTTCCTTCAATTGACCTGCGTTGGGGGGAAAAATGGGTAATAAAAAGATTTAGACTAATGACAATACTTAGCATATTGAAAGGGGGAGAAAACTGTAAAGAAAAAGGACTTTAACATTCTGAACAACTCTGACCACTTGAACAGTTCTGAAATCTATTCAGAGGAGTAGACTGGAGGAAGTTAGAAACAGATTTCTCTTGTACTCTGAAATGGTTAACGCTCTAAGAAAAAACGCTAAGCCAAACCACAGTGGAGAACAGGAGATTACAGAACTGATTCTTGAGGGAAGTGAAGAAAGCCACTCAGAAAGAAGAGTTGTCCACCCATACTAGGCAAGTCTGGTGAGGAGAAGGAGAGAGGGAGCAGGAGGCTCATTCTAAAAAAAATCATTAAATCAGCCTACATATACCAAGTATCTTCCTTACAAGAAGCTTGCTATCCTCTTAGCCCCAATTTAAGACCTCCTGAGTGAGAGAGAGAGTGAGTGAGTGAGTAAGAAAGAGAGAGAGAAAGCAGACCAGGCACCTCAAGGAAAGAGCCAATGGGGTGCTAACTCTGGAAGAGGGAAGGGAAATGCAGATGAAACAAAGAAATGCCTGGACAGCATCAGCTCCTCAGGGAAATCTCCCAAGCCAAGGAAGAAGAGGCCTGAGATTGGGAAACCCAGTGTGTCTGTGCCCACAGTGAGAGGGCAGCTGCTTGCCAAGGGCACAGCTGGCCATCTGTACCTGATCATATGCATACAGGGTTTGAAAGGCCTTCTCTTCGATGAGCTTTTTCACTTTTTCGACATCCAGCTCTTCTATCCTGTAGTTGAGGTCCCCCAGCCACAGAATCACACTGTGAGGACAGAGCACAAAGATAAGAGAGTTTAGAAGGAACATGGACCATCCTATCCAGGGTGCTTCTCAAGGGAGACCTCTGAGGCTCAGTCTCTTAGGAGCTAGGTGGGGAAGTCATCTGGTGTACAGGGAATTTTTTCCTCTTGCCATCCCCTTTAATACCATGTCTAACAAGCTGCTTATTCAATTATCTTGGTCCAAGTTCATTATAAATAGCCTTGAGTTCTCCTTGAATATTTTATTTTTGCATGGTTGAAAAGACAGACTACTAAGATCTAAAAGCAAGACGCTAACTTATCTCATTCTTGGGAAGAGGCAAAAAACAGAGTCACAGGGCCCCAAACCAGACGATGCCATGATTGCCTCTGCCTCCAGGCACACCCAAGTTCACAAAGCACCCTCTCTGCCTTTGTGTCTGGGCCGTGTTGCTCTGAAACAAAGCTCCACCTTTACAGTGGGTTCTCCACTTACCCACCACCCTGTTATCAGTTGGCTCTTTTTGCCTTCCTGTGCAGAGTGTGACAGGTGTTTTATTATACCTACTGCTTTGGGATAAAGAATGCCCCCAGATGCCATTACACATCCAAAGAAGTCTAATACTATTCTATCCAAACCCAACAACCATGTCATTAGAGAATCCGCACAGCAGTACACATGCCCCAAAATAAATGCAGCCACAAGCTAAAAGCAGACCAACTGACATGCAAGCTGCAACCTCACAAACGAGGATGCTGCAGGTTCACCGGAAAGGAAGAGCTCAGCTATAAGATGCTCCCCGCTGGGTTCCCTGGAGAATGAAAGCCACTCTGTCAGCTTCCAGAATACCAATGAGCTTCTGCTCAAGACATTCCCACCCCAGCAGGCAGGAAGAGGAGGCTTGACTCTGTTCACTCCCTGACAGACACTATGACCCCAGGGGTGTCTTCCTCTTTATAAAAGAAGTGGCACAAGCTTTAGGTGTTACCGTAAAGTCTGAAATTCTAATATGCTTTGAATTTAGACAAGAAGTTTTAGAGATAAAGAAAATAAACAAAAATTAGCACAAGGGGCTCCAAGAGCTGCAACTATAGCTTTGCAAAGTTGAATCAAGAGGACAAAAAGACTGTCAGTGAAGGCAAACAAATGCAGCCCAATTCCCAATTTCACATGCTTCTGGAAAGAACAGACATATTTGGTGTTGGATCAAAGCAGACCCAGATTTAAATAATCTTAGACATTTTCTGGAGACAAATGATGTTTGAGAAAGATTTTAGAGGTCTGCCAGATGGTAAGGTCCCTTGGTGGTGGAAATGGTTTGCGCTCAATGACTAATCTAAAGGTTGGTGGTTTGAACCCACCCAGCTGCACAGGGAAGAAAAGCCTGGTGATCTGCTTCTGTAAAGATTACAGCCAAGAAGATCTTATAGAGCAGTTCTACTCTGTAACACACGGGATTGTCATGAGTCAGAATCGACTCAATGACAACAGGTTTCGTTTATTTGGTTTTTGCCAGATGTTAAGTTAGGAAACTGAAAATTCCCAAAAACTATTAATTCATATGTAACTGAGAGCTGGCAGATACTACCACTCCTGCAGTGGGAAGCCTCCTTCAGTCACCTGCCCAACAAAACACAGGGCCTACAACTCTGCATATCAGACGAGGTGAAATGCACGGGGCAGACGCCCAGACTCACTCGTGCTTGCTGATGGTGAGAGGGGGCAGGCTTGCGTCAACCTGATAAAACTGCATTCGGGAACAAATGTCTTTATAGTCCTGGTTCCTCCTCTCATACTCTTCGGTGTGGGCTGCCAAATGAGAATTCACAATGCAGATGCTGGTGTTGTGGAACCGGAACCTGATCGCCACACCTCCTTTGTTACCCTAGGAAAAGGATCCCAAAACAGAAATCCAACTCGCATCTTGTGTCAGTCACTTAAACCCGTAAATTTTCCAAATGTTTTCCTCTTAATTGGTCGCCATAATAATCCTGTGAGGTTAAGTAAGGCAGCTGTTACTATCTATATCGTCTATATTTTACAGGTAAGAAAATAAATCCAAGAAGGCAAAATGACTAGCCCTCCAGGGGCAAAGCTGGGTCCATGACCAGCTCTCAGTCCATGTTTGTTTTTTTGTGTGGTAAATAGATACGTAACAAAACATTTGCCATTGCAACAAACTTCACATTACAATTCAGTGACATTAATTACATTCATCATGTTGTTCAACCATCACCCTTATCTATTCCCAAATTTTTCCCTCACCCTTAATGGAAACTCAGTGTCCCCTAAGCATTGTGTCTTCCCTCCCCCCACTCCGATCCACCCCTGGTAACCACTAATAAACTTTGATCTCTATGCACTTGCCTATTCTAGATATTTCATATAAGTGGGATCATACAGTATTTGTCCTTTGTGACTGACTTATTTCACTCAGCATAATGTTTTCAAGGTTCATTCATCAGGTCAGTCCATGTTCTTTTCACTAAACCACAGGCAAAGCCTATGTTCTTCCTTTTCCACATGAAGCTGAGCTCCTGCAGCAGAACCTGAAAGCAGCATTTTAATAGCCTCAAGAAGAAGAGGAAGTTGCACACCTACTTTGAGCATTCTTCCTTTTCCTTGATGACTCAACACAGTCTCTTCAAAATACTTCATGGGTTAAATGGGAGGATCAGCTGGAGGCTCCAGTGTTGCATGAACACAAGGATGCACACTAGGGGGGCAAATCAGCCAGCAACTCACTAAAACACAATTTATAAATAGTCTGCTCAATCTAGCCCTGTTGAGGGTACAACTCATCTTGCAGCACCAGCACCCTCAAACGTCACTGTACCATGAGAAGCTGAGTAAAAGCTCTGGGGCCCTCAGAGCACCAAACATACCAGCCAGGGACTCACCATCCTCCCCATGATTCCGGTCCCCACCGTCTCTGCGTCCACTTCTGAGATGTGCGCTGCATGTTCTTGCTTGACATATAACAGCAGCATGATCCCAACCAGTCGGATGAGCTTCACCTGGAAAGCAGAGCCAAACAATAGAGCCTATTCAAGTCATGGCATTAAACAGAAACTGAAAACAGGAATAAATATCCCAAAGCTGGCTGAGGGTATTGATGTATCTCCTTCTCCACATTTACAGGGCTTGACTCACTGAGCACACTACGTGATAACCTAAATAGCCTATGATGCTGCCGAGACCCTGCATCTTTTCCACCCAGAGACACCCCTCCTAGAAGATCTGGAACTGAAAATACGAGGACAATTACAACTGACTTACTTCACTCAGCATTATGTTTACAAGGTTCATCCTATGATACGATAAAGGCTGAAGGCAGTGGTGGTTCAGAGGTAGAATTCTCGCCTTCCACGTGGGAGACCAAGGTTCGATTCCCAGCCAATGCACCACAAGCACAGCCACCATCCACATTCAGTGGAGGCTTGTGTGTTGCTCTGATGCTGAGCAGGTTTCAGCAGAGCTTCCAGAGTAAGACAGACTAGGAAGAAAGACCTGGAGATCTACTTCCATAAATCAGCCAGTGAAAACTCTATGGATCACAACGGTCTGATCCTGTTGTGCTTGGGTTGCCATGAGTTGGATGGTGACTCGACAGCAGCTAACAACAACAACAACATGATAAAGTGAAAAATTATCTTACAGTTTCCCTGCATGGCACCATAAAATTAGGTGGCACGGTAGTTAAGCGTTCAGCTGCTAACCAAAAAGGTTGGCAGTTCAAATCCACCGGCCGCTCCTTGGAAGCCCTATGGGGCAGTCTACTGTGTCCTATAGAGTCAGTATGAGTCAGAATCGACTCGACGGCAATGGGTTTGGTTTTTGGTAACTCCTCTATTACCTTTGCATATTTGGCATCTGGATGAAGACCATCTGATACAGCTTTAAACCACTCTTCCTCCTTTGGGGTATCATGAAAGAAAAAGGCTTCCTTACTCAGATCAAGCTCCTGGAACCTGTGGGGAAAAGCAACCAGTTAGGGAGTAGAGAAAGGTAATATGACATGTTCCCAGATTGGTTTAGGTATATAAGTCCTAACTTTCTAGCTCAACTGTAGGACCCTCAGGAGGTTCCCAGAGGAGGGAGGAAAAATAAACACTTATTGCCAAGGAACTAAATGCCGAGGACCTTAAAGGTGCTTTCACAAACTTCAGCTCATTTACTCTTCATAATCAGCCTATGAAGGAAGTGGACGCATCCCCATTTTACAACTGAGATCACTGAACTCAGTCTCATTCACAGAAGTTCACATAAGCGCCAGTGGCAAACTGGAATTCAAACTTTTTGTTGTTTTTAGTTGCTGTTGATTTGGCTGTGACTCCTAGCGACTCCTGTGCAGTCCTTATAATTATGGTATGTTTCAGCCTACTATTGCAGCTATTGTGTCAATCCATCTCATGAAGGGTTTCCCTCATTTTCACTGACCCTCTACTTTACCAAGCATGATGTCCTTTTCTAGAGATTGGTCTTTCCTGATGATGTATCCAAAGTAAGCAAGATGAAGTCCCGCTATCCTCGCTTCTAAGGAGCATTCTGGCTGTACTTCCTCCAAGATGGATTTGTTCATTCTTCTGGCAGTCCACGGTATATTCAATATTCTTCGCCAATACCAAAAATCAAATGTGTCAATTCTTCTTCAATCTTCCTTTTTCATTATCCAACTTTTGCATGTATACGAGGCAATTGAAAAGACCATGGCTTGGGTGAGGCGCACCTTAGTCGTCAAAGTGACATCTTTGCTTTTTAACACTTTAAAGAGATCTTTTTAGATTTACCCAAATGGAATATGTTGTCTGATTACTTGACTGCTTTCCACTGCATCATATAGTTTTCTTTTGCTCCTTCACCCCCAACAGTGGCTAGTATAGTGGTGAGAAGACAGGAAGTGTGCAAAAAAAATGACTGATGGGGCTTTTTTTTTTTTTTAATTGTGCTTTAGGTGAAAGTTTACAGCTCAAGTTAATTTCACATACAAAAATTTATACATATATTGCTTCTTGACATTAGTTGCAATCCTCACAATGTGACAGCACCCTCCTCCTTTCCACACCAGATTCCCTGTGTCCATTCGTCCCTTTCCTGTCCCTCCCTGCCTTCTGATCCTGCTTTTAGACAGGAGCTGCCCATTTGGTCTCATATATCTGATTGAACTAAGAAGCACACTCCTCATGTGTATTATTTTTTGTTTTATAGTCCTGTCTAATCTTTGTCTGAAGAGTGGGCTTCAGGAATGGTTTCAGTTCTGGGTTAACAGAGCATCCAGGGGCCATAGTTTCGGGGGTTCCTCTAATCTCTGTCAGACCATTAAGTATGGTCTTTTTATGTGAATTTGTGATAGGGCTTTTTTTAGTTAACCTTCCTTCCCTGGCAAAAGATACGTTTACTTTGTGACCAACAAAATGTTGAATGTCTAAGTAATGAGACGCAGTTCAAGATGCACTGATTCTGACAGAGGGCTACACTAAAAATTAATATTAGCATTTAAATGCCAAGCACAGCACTTCTTAATAGTGCTTTAAAAAACCAGAAATTTGTTTAACATGAGGAAGAACATCAAACAGAGAAGCAGCTGCTATTAACTACATGCTTGTTTTTCAATTTCCTCCACCTGCTGTGAACACTCAGTTACATATTCATATCCCCACCCCTTCAGCCACAGCTATACATTGTTGAGGATGTACAGAGACTAGGAGAGAAGCACTCACCCGACACAGTACACATCTGGAGCCTGGATACCATGGCTTAGCCAGGGCCGGAGGCATTCTTTGGGGGACTGTCCATTCACGTTGTATGTTCCCACAAAGAACCTGTCACCAAAGAGAATCAATGACTAGGAAGAGTTTGCAGATGACAGAAAAAAGCATTTTATGCTGACTTGGCCTGGTTTCAGTCTCTCTGGAGTACTTTTAAGACATAAGAAATGTCATATCTAACCTAGACCAATGATTGGCACCAAGGGATGGCTTACAGTCTGACATGATATTTGTTGCTCTTGTGATAATAACAATAAACAGTACAGACATACTCTGAATATTCCTATTTCCTTTTAACAGCCATTATAGAGCCATAATCCACAAAATGCTTCTTTACCCTGTGTATTCTACTGAAATGAAAAACTGGAAAGTGTCTTGGTAATTACTTTCTGTAGAAAAGCAACACCAGTGTCCAAAAGGCTGTTTTTCATAATTTACCGTTTATAGCTCTAGAAATAATGTTACTTTGTCTTATAGCCCCATTGCAATGATTTAAAAAGATCTAGAGGAATCCTGAAACTTTAATTCATTGAAGTGTCAGTAATCTGTCTAAAAAGATTATGAAAATACCAACTAACTTCATTTTAACTGATGTTCTTCAAAGGCCCAGAATGACTAAGGGAATTAAAAAAAACCTCAGAGGAATAAACAAACATTAGGATATCACTCCCTCTTCTATACCCACATACCTCTGCAAATATTTCTGTAACCATTTGCAGTTGTGTCACTCCCACTATACTATACTCACCATAGTGCCCGGCCAGAACAGACACTTGCTAAAAAAGCATGAAAGTCATATGAAAAGATGGGAAACATCATAGGTCATTAGGGATTGCAAATTAAAACAACAATGAGATATCACTACACACCCATCAGAATGGCTAAAATCCAAAACACTGACAACACCAAATGCTGGCCAAGAAGTGGAACAACAGGAACGTTCATTCGTTGCTGGTATGGCCACTGTGGAGGACAGTTTGCCAGTTTTTTACAACACTAAACATAGTCTCACCATACGACCCAGCAATCGTGCTCCTCGGTATTTACCCAAACAAGTTGAAAACTTACGTCTACAAAAAAATCCATACATGAATGTTATAGCAGCTGTATTCATAACTGCCAAAACATGGAAGTAATCAAGATGTCCTTCAACAGTGAATAAATAAACTGTGGTACATCCATATAATGGAATATTATTCAGCTATAAAAAGAAATAAGCTATCAAGTCATGAAAAGACATGCAAGAATTTTAAATGCATATTGCTAAGTGAAAGATGCCAGCTTGTAAAGGCTACATATTGTACGTTTGCAACTATATAGCATTTTAGAAAAGGCAAAACAATAGAGACAGTAAGAAGTAAGTGGTTGTGGGAAGGGATGAATAAATAGGTAGAGCACAAGGGATTTTTAGGGCAGTGAAACTATTCTGTACGATACTATAATGGTGGATACAGGACATTATACATTTGTCAAAACTAACTTGTGTACAACAAGAGGGAACTCTAAAGTAAACTATGGACTTTAGTTAATAATAATGTATCAATATTATCAATATCAGTGCATCAATTATAACAAATGTATCACACTAATGCAAGATGTTAATAAAGGGAAAAACTGTGTGTGTCAGGGGAAGGGGACATATGGGAACTCTCTGTACTGTCTACTCAATTTTTCTATAAACCTAAAACTGCTCTAAAAATATAAAGTCTATTAATTTAAAAAAAAAAATCTTCCAAAAAAAAAAATCACTCATTTAGAAAATGATGGGAGACAGCCTATAAAATGATTTGCTTACAAATCCAGGGTACAAGGGGAAGTGTTTAAATTTCAGAGTGGAATGATCATTTTCCTTAGAAAACCACTGAAGACCCAGTTAGCTACCTGAAGTTCTGGAGATAGGTATAATCCTCTTCTTTCTGTGCTACCTGTGATTTCACAAGTGTATCTCGCAGTCCAAACTTCTGCATCGATAAAATATGAGCCTTGTGTGATACTGTGATAGTGGAGGAGCGAACCATGTCGGTAATTTCAGACTTGGATTTATTCTGTCTAAAAACATACACAAAAAAATTACCAGATTTTGATGAGTCCTCCATGACAGAACACGTGAATATTAAGCTCAAAGTTTCCACACACAAGCATCTGAGTCGCAAAACACTAAAGGAGGCCAAAGTAAAATTTATTTATTAAAACCATATTATTTCTATGTGGAATCAAGTGAACTTATACACTGTTGATTACGCAGTAATTATTGGGGATTTTTCTGATAATCACCGAAACCAAACGAAACCCACTGCCGTCGAGTTGATTCCGACTCATAGTGACCCTACAGGACAGAACAGAACTGCCCCTAGGGTTTCCAAGGGGTGGCTAGTGGATTCAAACTGCCAACCTTTTGGTTAGCAGCTGAGCTCTTAACCACTGCACCACCAGGGCTCCTTTCTGATAACAGACTCAAAATCTCAGACCAGGAGATGATCTTGAAAATCATCTAATCTAATCCCTTCATTTTTCATATGAGACCCAGCATCATCAATGATTCCCAGCTAGGTGGTGGCAGAGTCTGGATTAGAATTCAGACCTGACAGTGCACTTTCTGTACACTAGTGTCACAAAACAAGATTATAAAACTACCCGGATTCTCTGACTTGATAATTCTAGTTCCCTAAATCTATTAAACAAGGATAAATTCAAAATAAAAAGAAAGCCAACACTCACAAAAGTGTTTACAGTCTTATTGAAAATTATTCAAATGCAAACATTAAAAGTTAATCAAAATGTGACACATTTACCTAACAGGATCCTATATAATTGCCCAAGAAATATTTGTTAAAGATGACTTAATGAATTAAGATATACAAAGCATTTAATATTATCATGTACATACCAATTAAGTCTATGTAAAAATGTTATCTATGTATACTAACAATGCTCAAAAATGAATTGAGAATAATACAACTACATTTAAACTTCAGGGATTGTTCATTGTTATTTAAGCGCACAATTAAAATACTGACCAAGTAAGTGGTTTTCCCTTGGCCAGATGATTCTCACTATGATCAGTAGGGGGCACTGCAGTACAGATTAAAAAAAGGAGTAAATTAAAAAAGGAAAACCAAAACCCATTGCCCTGGAGTCGATTCCAGCTCACAGGGACCCTATAGAACACAGTAGCACTGCCCCATAGGGTTTCCAAGGAGCAGCTGGTAGATTCGAACTGCCAACCTTTTGGTAAGCAGCCAAGCTGTTAACCACTGAGCCACCAGGGCTCCTAAAAGAAACGGAAGAGAGATCTCAAAATGTTTCTAACCTTACATATTTCTAAAGTTGGGTTACACTGCCAGTTTCAAATCCTAGATCCTCCACTTGCTAGTTCTGGGACCTTGGTTGAGTTACATCACATCTCTTTACCTGAGTTTCCTGAGCTGTGAAACAGAGATGATAATGACCGAGCACTTAGCATGGTGCCTGGCATCACAGTTAAGTGCTCGCTAAATGTCAGCTACTGTGAAGAACATTTCTTAGGCCAGCTACCCTGTGACAACTTACAGCATGTGAGCAATGGCCTCAGTTCTATGGAGAAGAACCACAGTCCTAAGGGTATGAAATGAAGGGAGAGCTGCATTACCTTGTCAACACGTTTTCTGGTTTATCATGAGCCCAGGAGCCTTCATGTCCAAGCACACCTTTTCCATTTGGCCTTGAACTGTCAAAGTTAGAACCACCTAAAAGGAGGGGAAAGGAATTAAAATATACTTATATATACACTTTAACACATAGGTCACAGCTTCTGAATTTGTCATCTAGGAATTACTGGCAGTCCACATACGGCTTGAAAGCATAGGAAAGGCCTATACTGGTGTCTGGGTGAAGCTCCCACAGAGCATACAAAGAGGAAAAAAAGAGTACTTTATCTGGGTGTCTTTACTACCAAAGGCATAACAATTCCAGCTAGTCTAACTCCCTTATATTGGAGACAGAGTGCATTTTAGAAAAAATAAAACGATGGGATCTGAAAACCTAAGTTCTATCACTTTCTCTACTATTTATTGACCTTTTGACTTTGGGCAATTCATTTAATCTCTTTTAATCCCAGTTACTTGACTTGTCCTGCCCTCCTCACAGGTCTCCTGTGAGAATAAAGTGTGCTGACATGTGAGTAAGCACTTTGGAAGTCATGAAATGCATTATAAAATATAAGATAACGATCTTACTACCATCAACTGCCAGTGAGACTTTAACTCCAAAGACAAAGAAGGCAAGGGTCACAGATACAAAACCAGAAAGGTCTAAGTGCTCTAGGGAATGAGAGAGGTTTGTCCCAACAAACCACCTTGAAAACCAAAAAGCCTGAGGACTCCCAACAAAGAACTACTTTGGGAAAAATTTTAAACCAAGATAAACCTGAAAGGGAAAATCAATCCGCCAATAGCTTCCTCTGCTCCTTAAAAACCAAACCCCTTGTCACCAAGGAACAGCATGAAGAGGCCACACTGAATTACCACTGCTTCAATATACAAGTTATGGGCAGGATCACTGGAGGCATGAAAAACACCACTAAAGAATTTTGCTCTGAAGAATATTACTAAACATGGATTTTTTTCCAACTGTGCATTCACATGAACCAGAAAAAACAAACTTTGGAGTTGGAAAAAAAAAAAAAGACAACTGTTTGAAATATGAAAATAATTGCATTTCAATCCTTCCAATCAATCACCAAGGCCTTTCAATTTTGCTTCCTAAATGCCTCTCAAATCAATATATTCTTAACCCCAGTATTACTGGACTAGTCCAGGTTGTCAACACCTTATTTGGATGACTGCAAAAACCTCAGCTGGTTTCCTTGTCTGGCACAAACGGTTTGCACTTGACTACTAAGCTAAAGGTTCACAGTCAAACCCACCCAGCGACGCCACAGAAGAAAGGTCTGGTGATCTGCTTCCATAAAGATTACAGCCATGAAAGCTCTATGGAGTATAGTTCTACCCTGTAACAGTACATAGCGTCGCTATCAGTGGAAATCAACTCGATGGCAAGGTTTTTTTTTTATGCACTGCAGTAATTGCAGTTATACAAAGAGTCCATCAGAAACCAAATTTCGTCTTGCTGATTCTGCTTTACACGGCTAACTCCTACTCATTCAGTAGGCCAGGGGTTGGCAAACCATTTCTGTAAAGGACCAGAGAGTAAATATTTTAGGCTTTGTGGGCCATAGGGTCACTGTTGCAACTACTCTGCAAAAGTGCCCAAGAGCATGGTGGTGTTCCAATAAAACTTTATTTATAGACACTGAAATTTGAATATAATTTTTTTTTAGTTTTAGTTTCTGTATATTTACTTGTTCATGTCATTTCATAAAGATGAGAACATACAATATCTGCTTTTTTGTGATTGACTTATTTTGCTCAACATAATGTCCTCCAAATCCACATTCCAAGACGTTTTGGGAAAAATTCTTTTCTTTATTCGCTAAGTAGTATTCCATTGTATGTATGTACCACATGTTACTTATCCATTCATCCATTGATGGGCTGTAAAAATGGTGGCATGGTGGGGGCATCTGATCTCCTCTAACTTCACTAAGGAGAGAGAGAATCACCATCAGCATCAGCCCAAAGCTGATTCCTATGAGGTGCAGGTGAGACGTACCTCCTCTCTCCAACCGTTTTACCAACTCTGACACCAGCTGTCCCTCCCACGGTACTTTCTATTTCTTTGCTGGGTTCGGTAATTCATTGCAATGGCCACACAGAACTCACAGACCATACTTACAATTATGGAGTTTATTAGGGAAGCAACAGGTTACAACTCAGGATCAGAAAATGAATTAGGACACAGTTCTTCTGTCAGGACAGCTTCTCAGCCGTGCCCACAGGCAGGCCTCTCCCGAGCCCTCAGACTCTCCACCCTTGGCCCCTTGGGCCTCTTGGGCCAGCTGGTGTCTGCCCTACTCTGGCAAGTGTTACAAAGCTCTTTAGCTCCACCAGTAAGTTTCCAGGGGCACCCCACTCCACCAGTAAGCCTTGGTGCCTAAAGCACTCAGCTCTCTAGCTCCACAGGTCTGCTAGCCTAGCTCCAACAAGTGCCTGGAGGCACCCTACTCCACCAGCAAGCCTCCTGCCCAAAGGCACTCGCTCCATGGGCCAGGAAGCCCACTACACCATTGCCTGCATCCTGGTTTTGCTGCCGCTGCTGCCACCATTTCTCTGCTGCTGCTTCTCGTTGTCTCTCCCATCTCCGGTGCTACAGCTCTCTCTCTCTCTGTCTCCTGGATTTAGGAGGTTCTCAGCACAGGGATCCCAGGTCCAAAGGATGCACTCCACTCCTAGCTCTCCTTTCTTGGTGGTAGTGAGGTCCCCCCTTTCGACTTCTGGGATGGCTCATTTTAAGCCTTAGCATGATGGCAAAACCGACCAATCCCCTCATAAGGGTTCCATACACCTAATCTGCATGGTCCCACCCCCACAAGGGTTCCATGCACCTTATTTGCATTAGTAGCAAGTGTCCAATCCCCTTGGTGGGCCACATGCACCTTATGTGCATGGTCCCACCCAATCTTTTGGTGGGAGTTACAAGATCATGGCTAGAAAGGTCATATAAAAGCAATCCATCGCAATACAAGGACACTTAGGTTGTTTCCATCTTTTTGCTATTTTGAATAGTACTTTTGCTATTGTGAATAGTACTGCAATGAACGTGTGTGCACATGTCTGTTCATGTCACTTGGATTAGATCCCTACGGTATATATCTAGGAGTGGAATGGTTGGATCATATGGTAGCTCTACCTCTAGTTTTTTGAGGAACTGCCAGGCTGTTTTTTACAATCGCTGTGCCATTTTGCACTTCCACCAACAGTGGATGAGCATTCCAATTTCTCCACATCCCCTCCAACATTTGTTATTTTCCTTTTATCTTGGCCATTCTCATGGGAGTAAAATGGTATTTCATTGTGGTTTTGATGTGCATTTCTTTGATGGCTAATGATATTGAGCATCTTTTCATGTGTCTGTTGGCCATTTGTGAATATCATATAATTTTTATGTATCACAAAATATTACTCTTTTGATTCTTTTCAACCATTTAAAAATGTAAAAACCATCCTTAGCTCATGGGCAGTACAAAAACAGGCAGCAGATTTGGCCCACAGACCATAGTTAGCTGACTCCTGATGAAGGCCATATCTTAGAGGTCACTTTTTCCATGAAGCCTTCTCTGACCTCTCTTAGATGGGTGAGATGCCCTGACTTTGGCGTTCCCATTGCCCCCTGTACTTCCCCATTATAAGCTTGATTGCTGTGTAGTGTAACTGTTTGTCTTCCCAGTTAGACGGTAAGCTTCCTGGGGAAAAGACTCATCACTGTATCCCCACCATTCAGGACATCACCCAGCATGTTTTAAGTAGTGCAAATACTCAACAACTCAATAGGAAATACTGGATGAAGGAATTAGTGAACCTGGATCCCTTATGTGTCTTATAGATACATAACATCCAAGTTCAAGTCTGTAGATTCTTTAAGAATGTTTCAGGTAATTTTCCATTATCTTCAGCATACAAAAAAAAAGTATGAAGGGAAAACTATAATAGGTTGTTTCTAGAGTTCTACAACCCCATGGTCAGTTAATTATTTCAGGAAACCAAATCCCCAATTGGATTCCACTTCTCCTGCTGTACTCCCACTGATCTATAAAGCTTAGCGAACTAAGATATTTGAGGAAGTGAAAGACCTACTGGGACATCTATCAGAATGGCTACAATCCAAAAATCTGACAGTAGCAGTCGCTGGCAAGGATGTGAAGTAACAAGAACTCTCGTTCACTGCTGGTAGGAATGCAAAATGGTGCAGCCACTTGCAAGACAGTTTGACAGTTTCTTACGAAGCTAAATATAGACTTACCATGTGAACCAGAAATCGTACTCTTAGGTATTTACCCAACTACTTGAAAATGTATGTCCACATAAAAACCTGCATGCAAATTTTCATAGTGGCTTTATTCATAATTGCCAAAACCTAGAAGCAATCAAGATGTCCTTCAATAGGTGAATGAATAAACAAACTGTGGTACATCCATACAATGGAATACTATTCCGCAATAAAAAGAATGAGCTATCAAGGCATGAAAAAGCATTGATAAATCTTAAACGCATATTGCTAAGTGAAAGAAGCCAGTCTGAAAAGGCTACATACTATGTGATTCCAATTATATGACATTCTGAAAAAGGCAAAACTATAGAAGCAAGGATGGCGAGACTTTGTCTCAAATACTTTGGATGTATTATCAGGAGGGACCAGTCCCTGGAGAAGGACATCATGCTTGGTAAAGCAGAGGGTCAGTGAAAGACAGGAAGACCCTCAATGAGATGGACTGACAGTGTCTGCAAAGATAGGCTCAAGCACAGCAACGATTGTGAGGATGATGCAGGACCAGACAGTGTTTCATTCTATTGTACAAAGGGGCGCTGTGAGTTGGAACCAACTCAATGGCACCTAACAACAACAACATAGAGGTAGTAAACAGATCAGTGGTTGCCAGGGATTTGGGGCAAGGGGTTGAACAGGTGAAGCATGGGGGTTGAAACTATTCTGTCTGATACCGTAAAGGTGGATATATGACACCATGCATTTGTCAAAACCCAGAGAAATTTACAGTTCAAAGAGTAAACTTTAATACATGCAAATTTTTAAAAATCATTTAGGCAGTCAGGGGATCCCCAGATGGAATACAGACTGTGACAAAGAATCTGTCCATATTACAAATATATGAAACCTCACTGGAGAGATGGGGAAAAGGTGCTAACCTAACGAACTCTGGAAATGAGTGCAGTTCGTAAGGCAAAATGCAAAAGGAACTGTACATAACTACTGCACCCATGGAGGTACAGGTTAACAATTCTGAAACCACGATGCATGTAATTTGGAACTGCACAATTAAGTAAATGGATGGTGGACAGTGGGAGCCAGGTTTCTCACTGTTGATGGTTAGAGATAAACAAGGGGAGGAGGCTAGAATGAGCCATCTGGTAATGGATTAAAGTTGGAGACATGAGTATGAACTCATTTTAGATTAATACTGATAGAGATGGTTACATAGAGAAGTCTTATAGATATATGTATATACATGGCTTAGTATACACACATAAATTTCCTTGCTCTGTCAGCTGGGAGGGCCTAGAAGCAACTACATACCAGGAGTGTAGTAAAGAACATGCCTAGGGCCCAGATGTTGGTCTCTAATAAACATTTTCCAATAAAAGAAACCAGAGCTCCTTAGAGAAATGGCTGATTCTAGGACTGAGGTAGGAAATACACAAGATGAGCTTGGAGCATCTTATGTTGTTGTTGTTAGATGCCGTTGAGTTGGTTCCGACTCACAGAGACCCTATGTACAACAGAATGAACCAACTCATAGCGACCCTATGCACAACAGAATGAAACACTGCCTGGTCCTGCAACATCCTAACAATCATTGCTATGTTTCAGCGTATTGTTACAGCCACTGTGTCAGTCCGTCTCATTGAGGGTCTTCCTCTTTTTCGCTGACCCTCTACTTTACCAAGCATGATGTCCTTCTCTTGGGACTGATCCCTCCTGATAATATGTCCAAAGTATGTGAGACATAGTCTCGCTATCCTTGCTTCAAAGGAGCATTCTGGTTGTACTTCTTCCAAGACATATCTGTTCGTTCTTTTGGCAGTCCATGGTGTATTCAATATTCTTTGCCAACACCACAATTCAAAGGCATCAATTCTTCTTTAGTCTTCCTTATTAATTGTCCAGCTTTCCCATGCATATGAGGCGACTGAAAACACCATAGCTTGGGTCAGGCGCACCTTAGTCCTCAAGGTGACATCATTGCTTTTCAATACTTTAAAGAGGTCTTTTGCAGCAGATTCGCCCAATGCAATGCATCTTTTGATTTCTTGACTGCTGCTTCCATGGGTGTTGATTGTGGATTCAAGTAAAATGAAATCCTTGACAACTTCAATCTTTTCTCCGTTTATCATGATGTTGCTTACTGGTCCAGATGTGAGGAGTTTTGTTTTCTTTATGTTGAGGTGTAATCCATGCTGAAGGCTATGGTCTTTGATCTTCATCAGTAAGTGCTTCAAGTCCTCTTCACTTTCAGCAAGCAAGGTTGTGTCAAATGTGTAACACAGGTTGTTAATGAGTCTTCCTTCAATCCTGATGCCCCGTTCTTCTTCATATAGTCCAGCTTCTTGGATTATTTGCTCAGCATACAGACTGAATAGGTATGGTGAAAGGATACAACCCTCACGCACACCTCTCCTGAACTTTAAACCACGCAGTATCACCTTGTTCTGTTCAAACAACTGCCTCTTGATCCATGTACAGATTCCCCATGAGCACAATTAAGTGTTCCAGAATTCCCATTCTCTGCAATGTTATCCATAATCTGTTACGATCCACATACTCATATGCCTTTGCATAGTCAATAAAACATAGGTAAACATCTTTCTGGTATTCTCTGCTTTCAGCCAGGATCCATCTGACATCAGCAATGATATCTCTGGTTCCACGTCCTCTTCCGAATCCGGCTTGAATTTCTGGCAGTTCCCTGTTGATATACTGCTGCAGCTGTTTTTGAATGATCTTCAGCAAAATTTTGCTTGCATGTAATATTAATGATATTGTTCAATAATTTCTGCATTCGGTTGGATCACCTTTCTTGGGAATAGGCATAAATATGGATCTCTTCCAGTCAGCTGGCCAGGTAGCTGTCTTCAAAATTTCTTGGCATAGATGAGTGAGGACTTCCAGCACTACATCCGTTGGCTGAAACATCTCAACTGGTATTCCGTCAATTCTCAGGGCCTTGTTTTTCGCCAATACCTTCAGTGCAGCTTGGACTTCTTCCTTCAGTAACGCTGGTTCTTGATCATATGTTACCTCCTGAAATGGCTGAACATCAACCAATTCTTTCTGGTATAGTGACTCTGTATATACCTTCCATCTTCTTTTGATGCTTCCTGTGTCATTTAATATTTTCCCCGTAGACTCCTTCCGTATTGCAACTCGAGGCTTGAATCTTTTCTTCAGTTCTTTCAGCTTGAGAAATGCCGAGCGTGTTCTTCCCTTTTGATTTTCTATCTCTAGGTCTTTGCACGTCATCATAATACTTTACTTTGTCTTCTCGAGCTGCCCTTTGAAATCTTCTAGAGCTGCCCTTTGAAATTTTCTGTTCAGCTCTTTTACTTCATCATTTTTTCCTTTTGCTTTAGCTACTCGACATTCAACAGCAAGTTTCAGAATCTCTTCTGACATCCATTTAGGTCTTTTCTTTCTCTCCTGTCTTTTTAATGACCTCTTGCTTTCTTCATGTATGATGTCCTTGATGTCATTCCACAACTCGTCTGGCCTTCAGTCATTAGTGTTCAATGCGTCAAATCTATTCTTGAGATGGTCTCTAAATTCAGGTGGGATATACTCAGTGTCGTACTTTGGCTCTTGTGGACTTGTTCTAATTTTCTTCAGTGTCACCTTGAACTTGTATATGAACAGTTGATGGTCTGATCTGCAGTTGGCCCCTGGCCTTGTTCTGACTGATGATATTGAGCTTTTCCATCATCTCTTTCCACAGATGTAGTCAATTTGATTCCTGTGTATTCCATCTGGTGAGGTTCACGTGTTCAGCTGCCACTTATGTTGGTGAATAACGGTATTTGTATTGAAGAAGTCGTTGGTCTTGCAAAATTCAATCACGCAATCTCTGGCATCGTTTCTATCACCACGGGCATATTTTCCAACTACCAATCCTTGTTTCCAACTTTCACATTTCAATGGCCAGTAATTATCAGTGCATCCTGATTCCATGTTCGACCAATTCCAGACTGCAGAAGCTGGTAAAAATCTTCAATTTCTTCATCTTTGGCCTTAGTGGGTGGTGTGTAAATTTGAATAATAGTCGTATTAACTGGTCTTCCTTGTAGGTGTATGAATATTATCCTATCACTGACAGCGTTGTACTTCAGGATAGATCTTGAAATGTTCTTTTTGATGATGAGCGTAACGCCATTCCTCTTCAAGTTGTCATTCCCAGCATAGTAGACCATATGAATGCCCAATTCAAAATGACCAATACCAGTCCATTTCAGCTCACTGATGCCTAGGGTATCGATGTTTATGCATTCCATTTCATTTTTGACAATTTCCAATCTCCCTAGATTCATACTTCATACATTCCAGGTTCCGATTATTAATGGATGCTTGCAGCTGTTTCTTCTCATTTTGAGTCATGCCACATCAGCAAATGAAGGTCCCTTAAGCTTGACTCCATCCATGTCATTAGGGTCGACTCTATTTTGAAGATGCAGCTCTTTCCCAGTCATATTTTGAGTGTCTTCCAACCTGAGGGGCTCATTTTCCAGCACCTATCAGACAATGTTCTGCTGCTATTCATAAGGTTTTCACTGGCTAATTCTTTTCAGAAGTAGACCACCGGGTCCTTCTTCCTAGTCTGTCTTAGCCTGGAAGCTCAGCTGAAACCTGTCTGCCATGGGTGATGCTGCTGGTATTTCAATACCGGTGGCACAGCTTCCAGCATCACAGCAACACACAAGCCCCCACAGTATGAAAAACTGACAGACATGTGGTGGGAGCATCTTATAGTGCCAGAAAATAAGGCAGCACTCAAATAAAACTGAACAAAACAAAAAAACCTCACAATGATGGGGTTATCTCAAAGGGACACAGGAGTCAACTGAAAGAGTGCCCAATGGCCAAACCTGGAATGATGTGACCAACAAAGTAAATAAAGAAGTACTGGATTATAACCTAAAGTATAGAATAAATATTTATGAGTCCATACCGATATAAATAAATGAGCAAACAAATAAATAAATGGGGAAGAATAGACAAATCTCCATGCAGAAGAATTTCAGATAATTTATCAGATACTCCTCCCTCAAGAAGTAGAGCATAACTCCCCACTCCTTAAGTCTGGATTGTGTGTAGTCACTTCCTTCCAAACAATACAGTATGGAAAGGGGGGAAAGAGTAACTTTACAGGGAAGAAACCTGACAAACACTACCTCAGCCAGGTGATCAAGGTTCATATCAACAGTGTTAAGTCCTGGTGATTATATATACCCATGATATGATGTGATGAGAATATTTTACCTCTGTGGTCTTCCTCCCAAAAAACTATATAACTCTGGTCTAATCATGAGAAAAACATCAGACACACCCAAGTGGAGAGTCATTCTACAAAATATCAGACCGGTACTCCTAAAAATTGTCAACAGCATCAAAACAAGGAAAGTCTGAGAAACTGTCACAGCCAAGAGAAGCCTAACCAGCTACTCAGAATAAAAACCTTGGACTCATTCCTGACTTCTTTTTTCCCCTCATACCCTACATCTAATTAATCAACAATTCAGGCAAGTTCTACCTTTAAAAATATACCCAGAATCTGACCACTTCTCACCACCTCCACCACTAACCAATTAAGTGAAGTGACCATCAGATCTCACCAAGACTACAACAGCAGCTTCCTAATTGCTTTTGTGCTTCCACTCTTAAAATCCTATAGTTTTCTATATTGCAGCCAGAGTGAAATTTGAAAAAAGAAAAAGTATAGCAGATGAAGATGAAATAATTAACTAATCATGGGGTTGTAGAACTTCCCTGCTTAAAACTTTCAGACAGCTTCCCATCACACTCAGAATGAAGTCCAACCCTTGAATAGCTGGTAAAACAACCTGTCACAGTCGAGTCGATTCCAACTCATGGTGACCCCACGTGTGTTGTCAGAGTACAACTGTGCTCCATAGAGTTTTCACTGACTGATTTTTTGGAAGTAGATCACCAGGGCTTTCTTCCAAAAAGCTTCTGGGTAGATTCAACCTCCACCCTTTCAGTTAGCAGCTGAGCGTGTTAACCGTATGCACCACACAGTGACTCCAGAGCTGGTAAGGTCCTACCTAATCTGGCCCCTACACCACTTCAGTCTCATCTACCATGCTCTACCTTGCTCAGTCTGATCTTGCCACCCTTCCTTTTTGCTGTTCGTCATGGACTGAATTATGTCCCCCAAAAAATGTGTGTATCAATTTGGCTAGGTCCTGAGTCCCAGTATTGTGTGGTTGTCTTCCATTTTGATTGTAATTTTATGTTAAAGAGAATTAGGGTGGGATTGTAACACCCTCACTAAGGTTATATCCCTTATCCAATGTAAAGGGAGTTTCCCTGGGGTATGGCCTGCACTACCTTTTATCTTAAAAGAGATAAAAGGAAAATGAAGCAAGCAGAGAGTTGGGGATCTCATACCACCAAGAAAGCAGTGCAGGGAGCAGAGCACATCCTTTGGACCTAGGGTCCCTGCGTGGAGAAGCTCCTAGTCTGGGGGGAGATTGATAAGAAGGCCAACGGAGAGACAATGCCTTCCCCTGGAGCTGATGCCCTCAATTTGGACTTTTAGCTTACTTTCTGTGACGAAATAAATTTCTCTTTGTTAAGGCCATCCATTTGTGGATTTTCTGTTACAGCAGCACTAGATGACTAAGACACTGTTCCTGGAGCATGTCAAGCTCATTTCCAACTCAGGGCCTTTGCTCTTGCTGGTCCCTCTGCCTGGAATGCTTTTCCCCCAGATCTTCACATTGCTCACTCCTTCATCCCATTCAGAGCTAGCTCAAATGTCACCTCCTCAGAGAGGCCCTCTCTGACACCCCATCTAAAACAGGTCCCACCATCCCATATCACTTACTCCAGAAGTTCCTAAACTCTCTCGGTTCACAGCACCCTTGTTATCTCAATAATTTTCAATAATTTCAAGGCGTCTGTAGGTCAAAAGAAATATCTAACCATTCTGTTTAAGTAGTTAGGGCCAAACAAAGTCCTAACAACTTAGTAGCAGTTTGAAAAAACAATACACATAGATAAAAAGATAAAATATTTTCATGTCTTCTTAAATAACCACAATTACTTACTAATGGGATGTGTGCACCTGTTGGGCACTGCACAACTTCTCAAACATTGGAATTGGATTGGACACCATCACCCTCATTTCTTGTTCCACACTGACTTTTACACTGTACTCATTTTTAATCACTAAAAAAACCAAACCTGTTGCCACCACGTCGATTCTGACTCACAGCGACCCGACCCCATGTGTTACAGACTGGAACTGCTCCATGGGATTTCTTGACTGTAATTTTTACTGAAGCACATCGCCAGGCCTTTAGTGGCTAAGCGCAAAACAACTGCGCCATCCAGGCTGCCACCACCTAAAATACAGCTTCGCAAAGATACGATGTCATCAAAAGGAATGTAGCACTGTCTAACGTTGAAACTATGAACTACCTTGAGCTAGAAGTGTGGCCAATGTTCAACAGATGTCCAGTACCTCTGTGTTCACCCGGAAAATTTTAATGATTCCACATTGTCCCTCTGAATTCACTACAGAGCCCCAGGGTGCCTCAGTACAGTTTGGGAACCACAGTCTTACTTTTTAATTTTTCCTCTTAGTACTAACACTATTTGATATTAAATTTTATCCATTTATTGGAGATCATTCCCATTAAAATGTACACTCTATGAAACAAAGATTTTTCTCTAGGCTACTTTCCCAGAACATAGATGGGTGCCTGGTACATGGTAAGTACTCAGTGTGTTGAATGCAAGAAACAATCTTAAGTTGAATCCAGCTCTGCCATTATCTTCCTGTGTGACTTGACAAGTTACTTCCTCTCTCTGGGCCTTAGTTTCTTTATCTATAAAACAGTGACTTTATTATAGACATCTCATGGAGTTTCACAATATGCAAAGGTGCTTGCACTTCTCAAACTAAGGAATTCTGAGTCAGTGCTCTGTTTCTGCATGTCAGTGCTTCCTAAGGGCTCCATCAGGATTTTCCTCCTTTGGTTACTTCCTACTAACAGCTAGACTGAAAGGACATCTCCTAGGGACAAGCGGTTTGTCCCTGTGGATTCAGCTTACCCCCAAGGAGTTCTGATGGAAAACTGCCTGAGAGTCCTACATCTGCTCTATGTTCTCACATGTGTCTGTCTCCCACCTTAGTCCAGCAAGGACTGGAACATCCTCTTTCTTTGTATGGAAACTTTAAGGTATGATTTTGGGGATTTCCAACCACAGGGCAATCTTCTTGGAATCTCTTCTCTCCATAATCTGACCCAGAAGCTGGCTGTCAGCAGCTGTTTCCCAAATAAACCACCACAGTCCCCTGGTTCCCTCTCTGGCCACAGCTTCCTGTCCTTTCTCCTCTCCTGCTTCCCTACTCCCACTCTTGCCCTTTTTCTAACCTCAGACCTTCAATCATTTGTCACCCAGCCTAATAGGTGACATCTGAGATTTTTCCATTCTTCCTATGTTCTGTTACCAAGTCCTATAAATCCTCTCTTGCTGTGACAGTTTTATACCTGACCCTCTTGCCTATCCCTGCTGTCATGCCTTATTTAGGCCCTCAATGTTTCTGGAAAGCCCATTAATGATTTTTCTGGCTTCTTCTCGCCCCCCACCAACCACTGGGCTAATATCTAGAAAGAAAACACATATCTGAGCAGGTCATTCCTTGTGTAAAATCCCTCAGTAACTACATCATCTTTAGAATAAAACCCAAACCTCTATTGCATACAAGGACCTTATAATTAGCCCCAGACTACCTCTCCAGCCCCACGCCCACCCTCTACACCAATCTCTCCCCTCATACCCCCTACTCCTGTGACATTAAAACTATTTATCTTTTCATATGTTGTCCCTTCACCCCACCGTTGGTGTCCTTAATATATTCTAACACCTACCACCCCAGTTTCCGGTGGTAAACTTCAACTCATCCTTCAACACTCAGCTCAGAGTCATCTCTTTCAAAAATCCTTCTCTGGCCCTCTCCGTATATTCTCACACCCCTAGTGCCTACCTCTGTCAAGGTATTTATTATAATGGAACCATGACTGTGTTTAAGTGTTTTTGTCTTATCTCTTTAGCTAGACCACAAGCTTCTTGGGAGCAAGAATTGAGGGTTATTCTTAACGTCCCCAGGTTTACCCTAGGCTTATGTGAAACATACCAGGCAGTCAGTAAACACAGCCTTGTTACAGAGATTAAGCTCACTGTGGTTTCTATGTGAGTTCTCACTGACCACCTCTCATGCTTACAGATAAAACCGTTTCCCAGTAAGAGCCTAGTAGGTCAACTATAGTTAACAACTGCAGCTTGATCTCAATGTGTGAAAACACAAAACTGTTTTATTTTTCTTGAAAATTCTAAGCACTGAACATCTCATAAAACCAAAGCCTCGCTCACATGCCTCCCTAAGCAGACTCTCAAAGCTCTTCCCTTAATCCAGGCGGCAGCAGAGACTAACGAAGATCTACAGTCCCTTATCTGAAACCCTTGGGGCCAAGTGTACTTTGGAATTCAGAATCTGAGGGATTTTAGAAAGATATTACATTACCTATGTCATATATTACATAACAGCACCAGCGGGGTCTGAGGCAACATCCAGTAATCAAACATTTTAAAATTTCAATGGTGCAACTTATGAATAGTAACAGTGGGATAATTTGGGCCTATAAATAGTCTCATGTTAGTTCAAAGGAGTCTTACCGCTAAATGACCTGGGGCCAAACTAACAAAAAACTTTTTTTTTTTTTTCAGTCTTCAGTAGAGCTTTTAGGACTTCAGAATTGTCAATAAGGGATTGAGGATGGTAGTCAAGAGCACGGTCTGACCTATCGGTTGTTGTTCTTAGGTGCCATTGAGTCAGTTCTGACTCATAGCGACCCCACGTACAACAAAACAAAACACTGCCTGGTCCTGCGCCATCCTCATGATCATTGTTATGCTTGAGCCCATTGTTGCAGCCATTGTGTCAAGCCATCTTGTTGAGGGCCATCTTGCTGAGGGTCTTCCTCTTTTTCGCTGATCCTCTACTTTACCAAGCATGACGTCCTTCTCCAGGGACTGACCTATCTATATGCATTAAAAAAGACTGGAGTACGTACCTATATACATATATGCCACATGTTTATAAACATCTATACGCTTACATAGACACATATATATACACATAGGAAAGTCTGGAAGGATAGTCATCAAAATGTTAACAGTAGTCAGTTCTCAGTAGTATGATTTCTTTCTCTTTTTTGCTTATATGTACTTTCAAAGTTAGCTACAATAACACATTTTTTCATATAATAACAAAAATATACATTAACTACACAGGAGCTGGAGTCAAAAGCTTAGGTTCCCTTTCTGGCCCTGCCACCTACTAGCTGTGTGACCTTGAACAAGTTATCTTCTTCTCTAAGCCTCTGCATCCTGAAGTGAACAAAGATAACAGTATCAGCATCACATGGTTGGTGTCTTCTTTTCCCACAGTTAAATTGAGACTGTATCCCTCACCACATGGCCCAAAGGTGCTCTAGAGGCCAAATCAGACCTGTCAAAGGTCCAGATCTACAGAACGAAGATAGGAGGCCAGGCCTCAATTTCTAGTAGACAAGCTTACCACCAACTTGAGATCTGGGCTTTTCATAAAATAGGACATCACACAAGGAAAAAAAATAATAAACTCAAAACAAAATGCAAGTACCTCATCTCCTTTGAGAATTGTCCAAGAGGCGGCAACATTATTTCTTAATTCAGTTGCTCCTTCTGTCTCCTCATGCTCCTTTTCCTCCTCTGGACCCCCTAGTTATTCCAGGTACTCCCCAAGATCTAGACCAGCACTACCCAATGGAACTTTCTGTGATGATAGAAAAGCTCTATAACTGCACTGCCCAACACAGTAGCCACTAACCACAACTGAACACTTGAAATGTAGCTAGAGCAATTGAGAAACTGAACTTTCTACTATAACAAATTTAAATAGCTGCATGTGGCTAGTGGCTACAGTACTGGACAATGTAGATCTAAACCCTATTCTTCCTCCATTACAAGGAGAACCATTGGCCATCTTGGTCAATTCTATTGAGCTGTCCAGCTCTGCCTGAGCTCAAAGCCTCCACTGTCTACTGAGCATTTCCATTGGATGTTCTGGATGCAAGTGGGTCCCAGGTAAAACTGTGGCTTCACCTCTGGCCCCTTCCCTGAGCTCTCCCTTCTGTCACCAGCACCATCATTATCCCCATCAGGCAGGTTTGCAATCCTGCCATCCACTCACCCCTCTCCTTGGGTCCCAGCGCCAGTCAGTCATCAGTCTCTTGATTCTCATAGCTGCTTTCCTCCGAACCATCATCTCCTCACTTGTCACCTCAAGAGCGTCCCAGCTAAGACATTTTCCCACCTCTCCCTACCCAATCTGGTCTCTGGACTTGACCAGATTAAACAAGAATGTCATCTCTCCTTGCTCTAAAACTTTCAGTATTACAGGTCCAAACCGGTTAAACTAGCATACAAGGCTTTCGCAAATTAGCCTTACTCTCTCTTACCAATCCACCACCCAATGATCCCAATCTAAACAGACAGGTTCCCCATGCATGCCACCCTCACTCTTCCCTCCACCTCAAAAGTCTGTCCTACTTTCTGGCCACGTCTCCTTCAAAGCCTAGCCTCAACCCCTCCTTCCTTCGTGAAGCCTTTCCCAACCACACCAATCCTCAGTAGTCATTTCTCTGAGTTCTGAGGGCCTTCTTGTCTATATAACTTGTTTGGTACAATAAGAGACATTAAAATGTTCTGGAAAAAGTCTAGGCTTTGGAGTAAAATAGACCTGGCTAGTCTCCACCCAGCAGTGACAGCCACATACCGATACATCCTGTGGAGATCCTAGTGGTAGTTTTACTTTGTTATCCAAACTGACTTAACCCTTGTATTCATTCAGTACTTATCCCTCAGAATTTACAGCTTCATTGAAGATGTTGTGCTCTTGTGGCTGGGACCCACGTGTATCCAGAACATCAGGTAATGAATGGATGAAAAAACAACAACAACAACAAAACTCAAGTCATAGTGACCCTACAGGAGAGAGGAGAACTGCCCCATAGGGCTTCCAAAGTGTGGCTGGTGGATTCGAACTGCTGACCTTTTGGTTAGCAGCCATAGTTCTTAACCACTGCGCCACCTGAGCACCAATGAATGGACAGAGCCAGTAAAATAGACCTGGCTATTTTACTGGCTGGATCCATTCATTACCTGGTATGCACTTTCAAGCAAATTACTTAATTTGTTTCCTCATTTGTAAAATGAGAGTAATGCTACGAAACGCAAAGAAGTGAAAAGGATAAACAAATGAAAGCCATATGGGTTAAAAGCCTAACACAATGCCTGGTACACAGCAGATACTCAGTAACTGTTAGCTCCTTTCCCTCTTCTCCATCACTCCTATCCCCTACTGCCCTAACAGTAATGATTACCATTTATTGAGTACCCACTAATACCTAGGTATTGTGTTATGCTTTATGTATTATTTCTGATTAAGTATTGCCCTCATTTTACAAATGAGACTATTGCAGTCCAGAGCAGACAGCACACACGCTCAAGGACAGAGAGCCAGTAAACGGCACCACTGACATTAAAACCCAGATCCTCTGGACACCAAAGCCCCCCAGCCACCCCTTTCGTAAACATGAGCACAACATCTTCAATGAATCTGTAAACTGAGGGATAAGTACTAAATGAATACAAGGGTTAAGTCTATCTGGATAACAAAGCAAAAGTGCCACCATGATCTCCACAGGATGTGCAGATAATGTGGTTGTCACTGCTAGGTGGAGACCATGTCCTGCCCTTCCTGGGCATCCACCAGACAGGTATAGGAAGAGGTGTCCCTCCCTCTCTTCTCAGTCACTGGCCTTTGCATTCCATTTCAGCACACCAGAAGAACCTCCAAAACCATGTGAGCAAAATACTTGCAAGCCATGTGCTCCAAAATACCTGAAAGCTCAAACTGGCAGGATGAAGAGGGTTGATTCAACTCTTGCCAGTGACACCAACCTGTGCATACACCACAAGGGGAGCCTGTCCCATGAGCTCTCTCAGTCTAAGACAGGGAAACACATACCAGCGGTGGGATACGTTCAACTCACTGAGAGATAAACAGATCCAGAGCCAACTAACCAGAATCTAAGTCAGGCTGTGCTCATGATGATGATGATAGTAATATTATCATTAATATTATTAACAGCAAACAAATATTTAAAGCTTACTACATGCCAGGCACTATTTTAATCACTGCAGTTATACTTAATTCCAAAAAAAAAACTCTATGAAGTGATTTAGGAAATAATATTGGAGTTATTATTCCCTGTCCTTGAGCATAGAGAATGTGACCAGCTGAACCTGGGCTCACAAGAACTCACACGGACACATCAACTGGGCCCTGTGGTATAAAGACAATAGCTAAGATAATCTTGGAAAATATCTTTTAGGGAAACTTTCACATAAAGCTGATCAAACACAACACAAAGACTTTCCACTCTTATCTTTTTCTATTACCATTTAGTGAACAGAAATTTGTTAGACCGGTAAAGACCCTCCTGACTCTCGTTACTGAAACCTGTACCAATGATTGTTAAGAAAGGCAATTCAAAATGTAGGATCACAGTTTCTAGCCAATCTGAAAAGGCTAAGTTTTCAATGGTTTTGCCCATTTGTAATGTTAATATATACTGATAGCTCTGTAACTGTTCTTTGGACTCAGGCAGACATGGCTGTGGCAGCATGCTTGTCTGTTTTCCCACTCTTGCCTATTCTGAAATATTCTTTGGACTCAGGCAGACATGGCTGTGGCAGCATGCTTGTTCATCTTCCCACTTTTGTCTGTTCTGTGATATTTCCTTGGACTCGGGCAGACATGGCTGTGGCAGCATGGTTGTCTGTTTTCCCACTTCTGCCCTTTTGAATATATGCCGAATAAAACTTTGTTTTGCTTTACTAAACTTTATGATGTTTTCCCCTACAACAGAAATAAGTATATTAATTATAATCTCCACTTTACAGACCAGGAAACAAACATAGAGAGGTTACAAACTCAGGAAGTCTGGGACCCATACCAAAACAAACCCATTGCTGTCGAGTCAATTCCGACTCAAGCATTAGTCAGACAACCTGAGTTCCATTCTCAACTCTGCCACTGACCAGTTGAGTGATCACAGACACATTCCCTACCTTCTCTAAGCCTCAATCACCCCATCTGAAGAACTTTTGTGAGTGTGAGGTCTACAGACTCACCCAAAAAAAACCAAACCCATTGCCATTGAGTCGATTCCGACTCATAGTGACCCTATGAGTAGAACTGCCCATAGTTTTCCAAGGAGTGGCTGGTGGATTTGAACTGTGGACCTTTTGGTCAGCAGCCAAGCTCTTAACCACTGTGCCACCAGGGCTCTGATAGACTCACAGTAAGTTTTAATAAATGGTAACTGCTAATAATAATAATAGTCATAACAGTCATAAATTTAGGCCCAAACTGTAGGACTCTGAATGGCATGTGGAGTTTGGACTTTATGCTGATGGCAAAGGAGAGTTAGGTATTTGCATAGCACAAAGTACACAGGTCTGGAGTTCTTGAGGGATCCCCATAACACTAGACCCAGAGTTAAAAAGAATGGAAAGACTAATTTCTGTTTTAGCCAGGCCACTACCTCAAACAGTTGTTACTTTCTTAAAAGTCAAATAACCATGCTTAGTTTTCTTTTCTGTTCTTTTTTTTTTCACATTTTTCACTATCTCATGGTTTTAAAATAAAAGTACCATCGATTTCCTTGGCATTTAAAATGGGCAGAGACATCTCTAAAAACACATCATCCTGTGCCCTGCAAATCTGTGAACCCTGGACTCAAAATCACTCCCACCCTGTGAAATCCAATTTAGGTTAGCAAGAACGAAATACAACAGTTTAGCTTTCAAAAAGGAAGACTACAGTGTAATTACAAATCTGTGAACCCTGGACTCAAAATCACTCCCACCCTGTGAAATCCAATTTAGGTTAGCAAGAACGAAATACAACAGTTTAGCTTTCAAAAAGGAAGACTACAGTGTAATTACAAATCTGTGAACCCTGGACTCAAAATCACTCCCACCCTGTGAAATCCAATTTAGGTTAGCAAGAACGAAATATGACAGTTTAGCTTTCAAGAAGGAAGACTACAGTGTAATCATTTTAAGGCAATAGGTCAGTGGTGATAGGCTCCTGGAGAGATGACTTGACTTTTCCCCCAGCACTCTCCCCTCACTGGGCCCTCTGTGAACCAACTGTGGTCTGGTGATAAAGCTGAAAGAGAAGTGGGCAAGAGCAAACCAGGAAGAAGGCGGAAAGGGAGTGCAAGAATGCCCAAAGAGGAAGGGGACTGGAGTTCTTCAGGCTACAAAAAACTTCAGGTTACGAATCGTTCGAGTCTCTACATACGGTGTCTCTATGAGTCAGAATAGACTTGATAGCACCAAACAACAACTATGATTCCACTAAAGACAGACAAAGATACTTTTTGAGCACCTATGGAGTCCTGGTGGAGCAACGGTTAAGTGCTCAGCTGAGAACCAAAAGGTTGGTGGTTCGAACCGAAGCAGCTGCTCCGTGGGAGAAAAGACCTGAGATCTGCTCCCATAAAGATTACAGCCTAGAAAACTCTATGGGGCAGTTCTACTCTGTCACATGAGGTCACTATGAATTAAAAATTGACTTGATGACACCTGACAACAACAACTGATGTACAAGGCTTTAGGCTGGCATTTGGGAAGGAGACAGGATGCAAAATTAACAAGTACAGCAAGTTTGATCTTGCAAAAATGCAGCTGAACGAGGAGTCAAGGAAGAGGTGAAAAAGTACAGGGCTTTATTCAGAAACAATAAGCATGCAAGTTTGAAGTAAGGGGAGATGAAGGTAAATATTGGCAGGTAAGACTAGAAAGGGGAGCCGGAGCCGGGCTCTACGGGACCTGAACGCCACACTAAAGAATTGGAACTTTAGTTTGTAGCCAACAAGGTGTGGCACAATATTCAAGTTCCTACTGGAACAGTTCAGATAACAGGATACCACCCAGAAGTATGGGGATTTTAAAATGTGGGCAGATAGAAGAAGCACTGCAGAAAAAGAATGGACAGAATCTGGCTATCAGATGCAAGAGGAGAGGCAAGAATTGAGGATGACCAAGGTTTTCAGTGACTGCATTAAGAGAAAACAAACTGAAGGGAGGAACAGAGTAAGCAAGATAATGAGCATAGGTCTTATTTGGAAGAAACTCACATAGGATGGGACCTGAAGAGAGCATTTCTAAACGCCTAGAGGTGGGCATTTGCAATTTCTAACTGTGCTTTCCAAACTGAAACAAAAAAAAAGTCGCCATCTCGTTGACTTCAACTTATGGCAACTCTGTGTGTGTCAGAGTAGAACTGTACTCCATAGGGTATTCAACGGCTGATTTTTCAGAAGTAGATCTCCAGGCCTTTCTTCTGAGGTGCCTGTGGGTGGACTTGAACCTCAAACCTTTCGGTTAGCAGCCAAGTGTGTTAACTGTATGCACCACTGAGGGGTCCCAAAGGAAAGAGACCCTAAATAATTTAGCACTCCTTAGGTCCTGTTTGACTTTCCAGGAAGCAAATACTCATTTACAGATGGAAGAAGGGAAAAGTCAAGAAAGATGTCTAATCCTGTACCAAGAAACAATAATGAAAATAAAAATAAAAATATCCAGATCCTCATCCACTTAGACATAGACTTTGTTTGAATCCTCATCATCAGCATTCCAAACACATAAAGCCTCTTCTCATTCACATTTGCTAGCTTCAGTTCACATAGCATCAACTAGTGAAGTCTATAAAATTGTTACAGTATATTTTAAGCAGCAAAGAAAAACACACAAGTCAGCTAGCTTCTATGTTCCAACACCGTCTTTCCTCTAATAAATACTGACACCTCGCTCTTCCTGAACTGCTCCGCTTTCTAACTGAATGCTGTGGGTCACCTCTCTTGCCCTAGACTCCCACTGCAGATTTCCAAAACAAACTTTTCAGAAGAGGAAAAAAAAAAAAAATTTCAGGGGATTCTCTTGTAGAGAAACAAACACCAGGTTAAATGGGACAAAGAAGGAAAGTGGAGAGAGTAAAAACAAGAGGAAGAAATGAACACAGTTCTCTTTTGTTTAAATAAACAAAGTGACCCAAAATAAATTCATTTGCTTAGGAGCCTGCACACCTTCCCACAGGTGGAGGTGATGGGGAATATTTTATCTGCAGGATAAACAGAAGCAAATTCATTTTCTCACTGCTAAAAGGTTATGTTGGTCACACAGATTTTACTTATTCATACTGACAGAGCAAGGTCCCAGAACCTTTGAGAGGCAGACAGAAAGGAAGGAGGAAGGGAGGGAAAGGCACGAAATCAACCACTCCAAAGGCTATTTTTCCAGCATTCTCTCTGGCTTCTACCCTGGTAATCTAGGTTACCCTTTAGACTACCCTGAGATATAAATAGCATTCATTTCCTTTCTCAGGCCAGACAGACTTTAATGATTTGTTTCCTGGGTCTAGGGGAACAAATACTCATAACACTCTCCATTCTAAATTTGCGTTCCTACAAAACTGGCTCGCTTTGAATCAAGGAGGGAACAAGAAAACCACTTCAAAAGACCAAAATTTGTTTGCTATTACCATTTTGTTAAATTAGCTCAAACAGAACAGCCCAGTGGGACTTCTGAGTAGCTGTTTCCTTTCTAGTGCATAGCTCAGAATCCTCCAGAACACAGCTCCAGGTCTTTCCATGTGCCTAGGCTGAAATCCAGGTGAACATTTTACACAACAACATGGCTGAGTGCTGAGCCCTATGCAGGATACTCCAGAGGGTTTTCTGGATAAGGGCACCTTCAGTTGCTAGATACAAATTATGAGGCATTTCTTCAAATCAGACCCCATTCTTTTAAAGAAAGAAAGAGCTACATAAAGAACAGTTAAAAGAGTAAAGAAACAGAAATGGCCCTGCCTACAATAGCTGCCTGTCTAAGGCCAGTGCATGGTCTTTGCAGCTGAAGAAGCCCAGAGGATCAGGTGAACAAGGTGGCACACAACCACAGCATTACATCTCACTTCATCATCACAACTTAGCTCAAAGACACCAGTCTGAACCTGAAGACGTTTCTGCTATAATCCCTACCAAGCTCACCCTGTTGTTGCTGTTGTTGTCATTGATTCCAACTCAGGAGACACCAAGTGTGCAGAACTGAACTGTTCCATAGGGTTTTCAAGGCTGTAATCTTTCAGAAGCAGATTGCCAGGACTGCTTTCCAAGGCACACCTCTGGATGGGTGCAAACCACCAACCTTTTGCTTAGTAGTCAAGCACTTAACCCTCTGTACCACCCAGGGATTCCTAGGCTCGCTCTAACACCCCTGAATTCAGCAGAGACAAGCCAAAGAAAGGAATGGACATTTTGGAGAGAAGAATCAAAAGCAGAGCATTTCTTTCTCTACCAAAGTATCAAGACCAGATTCACCTTGACCCCAAAATACCTAGACCTTTAAGGTGCTTTTGCCTTAGGCTCACACCACAGGACCACTGTCCTGGTAGGCCAGCTCTATACTCTACCTCTATTGAGGGACTGTCAGACCCCTCCCTATCAGACTGCTGCTGAGGGGAGCCTTGCTTCTCCTGCTGTGCATCACAAACCACATTCTAAGTAGAACTGGGTTGCTTACCCAGGTTATCGGGAAGCGGGTATTTTGATCATATGTATATAGAAAGAACCAAATCCACTATCTGTCTCCTTTGGGGCCTGGATCATCCTAAACATCCAGAGGCAGCCCAGAGGAGCTGTTGTAGAAGAGGTACCTCTCCTTTGAGGTCAGAGAAACTTGAAACAGTCATGACCCGGACAGGCCTAGGGCCTTGGTATCATTTCTTAACAAGTTTAGCAGAAGCAACTTAACAATTAATAATGTAGCTCCATTTACTATAAATATTCTGATGGGGACACATTCTTTTAAACTAAAAACCAAAATCTTGACAATAATTCCTCACCAGATGTGACTTGCTTTTTTTTTTTTTTTTTTTTAGCTTTTGCTTTTTAAAAGGAGATGAAAGATTCTGAGACTCCTGTGTATTTTTCTCACCTGGGGGCAGAGTGTTGTTGTGCGCTGTCCAGACCATTTTCGACTCACATTGACCCCATGTGACAGAGTAGAAATGCTCCATAGGGTATTCTAGGCTGTAATCTTTATGGGAGCAGATCACCAGGTCTTTCTCCCTCAAAGCTACTGGGTCGGTTCGAATGGACAACCCTTTGGTTAGCAACAGATGGCTTAACCATTGCGCCACCAGGGGCAGGTAACTGGCTTCAAAGCTGGCCTAACCTCTCATGAAAGATCTCTTTTTACTGGCTGGCTAAAAAGATAGAACCTACCTCCTTATGCTGCCATTGGGCCTGTCCTCCACCAATGTCTGGATTCTGGAAGCTTCTTGTGAAGGAGCAAGTGGAGGATATGCTCTTGATCTTAAACTCTCACCCACCCAACCACAGTCTAGAATGTCATGGAAACTGAAGCAATAGCTGTCTCAAGATCAGCACCTCAAGTGAGTTCTGAGATAAGCCCCAGACAGGTGCAAACCAAACTGTCAGCACCATCAGGCACTTCAATGGCTTCTTGTGGTGGCTGTAACGAACGAAAAGCCTAAGCACTGAGGAAGTCCTTTGCTCATCTAGTTCCCTTTCATTTTACAAACACTTGTACAGTATGGCTCCCCACCCCCTTCATAGTTTCCAAGCCTTGTAAAAGCAAGTGGAGTGCCGGCACCACTTTACACAGCTCTTTAACAGGCTCTTCATCTCTAGCAAGTGGCTGAGAAAAAGGGCACACCTGGGTACTAGTGGTCATGCCAAAGCTTGCACATAACTAGAGCTGCATAGGCACACACATGGGAAAAATACACCAGGGAGCCCTCGCAGGAAACCTTGGAACTGAACAGAAAAGACAGGTCTGTGTCTCCTCCCAAAGCACTGGACTGACCCAAATTTCAGCCCTGGGCCTCTCACTCTCCAAAAAACAAACTCCTGCTCAACAATTGGCCTTTTGTGCTGCACAACATTTTGCAGCAAGGACTAGGTGGAAAAAAACCTAGTGCCTTTCACCTGTAACCTCACCCTCGACTCCAGGACTAGGGTGGACATGACTTCCCCGGAATCCAGGTAAATTAAAGCACAGTCCAATCTATTACAGGGGCAGAGGACAGACAAGAGTCAGACAGCCCCAGCATACACACCATACTTCACCCAAAGGTATGCCTGCACTCACACACCCACACCCCCCCAACACACGCCAAACTTAGGAGGCCAAGGCAGAAGGCCAAGCTCAGTCGGAGAAACTGAGGCTCTGAAAGGGGCAGTGACTGGCCCCTGGTGACAATGCGACTCAGGAACAGAGCTCTGACTAAGTCCCAGCCTCTGGATGCTAAGTACCCCCCTCCCCACCTGCCTGCCCTCACCACGCCCGGCTGAGAATAACTAACATCCCCAATCAAACTTCAGCCCGTTTCCCCGCCTCGGTTGGGTCAGGACCTTGGTCTTCGCCCCTGCGGCCACCGGCCTAAACCCAGACCCTGCCCTCTCGTGGGCCTGGCCCACCGCCGCTCCCGCCTAAATCTGCAGCCCAGATCCCCACAGCCCGGCCGACCTGCAGAGTCGCGCTCCCGAGAGCCGGGGACGGCGGACATTTCCTTGCCAGGTTCCTCCAGCTCTTCATCCTGCGGCCCGGCCCGGCCCACCCGCTCCGCCCCCAGAGGGTCCCGCCCCCGCACGCCGCCTCGACCAATCGAAGGCTCTTCTGCTCCATGGCCTCGCCCCAAACAGAACCGAGCCCGCCCCTTGCAGCCGGGCCTCCTCCAATCCCCACCGCCCCTTCCAAGACGGATATCTGCCTCCGCCAATTCTCGCTCACCCTGGCCAGGTACCTGGGGTTGAATTCCAACGCCGCGGTATCAGCAACTCCGACGATTCCGGCTTCAGATCTGAGCACCTGTATCGAGACAGCCACAGGAACTCAGGGTTCCGGGTCGCAGCATCGAAGCCTGTGGCAGGAATATGGAGGGAAAACTGAGCTGGAGGCTTCAGGAACCGATTCCACTTCTGAATGATTGTATGACTGTGAGCAAATCACTCAGCCTCCCCTGGGAGTCTGCAAGCCTGTTTCCGTATCCTACAGGGTGGTTCTGCGAAAGAAAAATTGCTATTCCAAAGAGGAGGATATGGAATGTGTGGCTAATTGCCTCCATGAACAACTGCCTCCTTTGCCATAAGACTAGAAGAACTAGATGGTGCCCGGCTACCATTACTGAACATTTTGATCAAAGATTCCATAGAAGAATCCTGGTCAAAAGGAAGAAAATGCAGAACAGAATTTCAAATTCTCATGGATTCCAGACTTTCTGAAGCCAAGGGAGATGGATGAAACTATTGCCCTGAGATAATGTTTAAAACTTAAACCAAAATATCCCCTGAAGTCTTCTTAAAACCAAACAATAGCTTAACTACTAAAAAGTGTCTGCCTTGAGCATTTTGCTCTTTTAAGAACTATCTATGTGGGATCAAAGAGACAAGAGCAACTCAGAAGATTAGATAGGAACCTTAGGGGGCAGTAAGTTATTGAGGAGGAACAACTCAGAAAAGGAGGGTGAGAATGATTGCACAACACAAAGAATGTAATCAATGTCACTGAATTGTACCTGTAGAAATGGTTGAATTGGTGTATACTTTGCTGTATACATTCTCAACAATAACAACAAAATAAAAATTTTTTAAAAGATTTTTTTAAAAGCCCAAAACAAAAAGCATTTCTGAGGCCAACGTTTCAGACAAAGATGAGACTGGACTATGGGACATAAAATGATACTCGTGAAGAGTGTGCTTCTTAGCTCAAGTAGATACATGAGACCAAATGGGCAGCTCCTGTCCAGAGGCAAGATGAGAAGGCAGGTGGGGTCAGGAGCTGGTTGAATGGACACGGGAAATCTCAGGTGGAAAGGAGTCATGTGCTGTCACAGTATAGGGAGAGCAATTAGGGTTACATAACAATGTATGTATAAATTTTTGTATGAAGAGACTAACTTGAATTGTAAACTTTTACTTAAAGCACAGTGAGAAAAATTTTTTTAAGAAAGGATTTAAAAAATAATGCTATTCCAAGACACATATTCCACCACCACCCCCACACACACACCCATTCTTCTGACCTCATAGGAACAATGTGCCAAGGTCTGTGCTTTATGTATTTTATCCCTTTTAACCCTCATAACGAGTTTTCTGGGGTTGTTGTTGTTAGGTGCCATCGAGTCGGTTCCTACTCATAGCAACTCTGTGTACAACAGAAGGAAACACTGCCTGGTCCTGTGCCATCCTCACAATCTTTGCTATGTTTGAGCCCATTGTTCCAGCCACTGTGTCAATCCAACTCCTTGAGGGTCTTCTTTTTCGCTGACCCTCTACCAAGCATGACGTCCTCCTCCAGGGACTGGTCCCTCCTGAGAACATGTCCAAAGTCTGTGAGATGAAGTCTCGCCATCCTTGCTTCCAAGGAGCACTCTAGCTGTATTTCTTCCAAGACAGACCTGTTCATTCTTCTGGCAGTGTGTGGTATATTCAGTATTTTTCACTAACACCATAATTCAAAGGCAGCAATTCTTCTTCCGTCTTCCCTATTCATTGTCCAGCTTTCACATGCATATAAGGCAACTGAAAAATATTATAGCTTGGGTCAGGTGCTTAGTCCTCAAAGTGACATCTTTGCTTTTTAACACATTGGAGAGGCCTTTTGCAGCTGATTTGCCCAATGCAATAAAAAAATAAAATAAAATAAAAAAACCTGCTGCTTTCAAGTCAATTCTGACTCATAGCGACCTTATAGGACAGAGTAGAACTGCCCCACACAGTTTCCAAGGATCGCCTGGTGGATTCGAACTGCCAACCTTTTGGTTAATAGCTGTAGCTCTTAACCACTAAAATACGTTGTTTTATTTCTTGACTGTTGCTTCCATGGGCCTTGACTGTGGATCCAGGTAAAATGAAATCCTTGTCAACGTCAATCTTTTCTCCATTTATCATGACGTTGCTCATTGTCCGGTTGTGAGGATTTTTGTTTTCTTCACGTTGAGGTGTAATCCATGCTGAAGTCTTTGATTTCATCAGGAAGTGCTTCAAATCGTCTTCACTTTCAGCAAGCAAGATTGTGTCATCTGCCTATCACAGGTTGTTAATGAGACTTCCAGCAATCCTGATGCCACGTTCTTCTTCATATAGTCCAGCTTCTCAGATTATTTGCTCAGCATACAGATTGAATAAGTATGGTGAAAGGATATAACCCTGACACACACCTTTCCTGACTTTAAACCACACAGTAACCCCTTGTTCTGTTTGAACAACTGCCTTTTGGTCTATGCACAGGTTCCATATTAGCACAATGAAGTGTTCTGGAACTCCCATTCTTCACGAGGTTATCCATAATTTGTTAGGATCCACACAGTTGAATGCCTTTGCATAGTCAATGAAACACAGGTAAACATCTTTCTGGTATTCTCTGCTTTTAGCCAAGATCCATCTGACATCAGCAATGATATCCCTCATTCCACGTCCTCTTCTGAAGCTGGCTTGAATTTCTGACAGTTCTCTGTCGATGTACTGCTGCAACCTTTTTTGAATGAGCTTCAGCAAAATTTTACTTGCATGTGATATTAATGATATTGTTTGATAATTTCCGCATTCTGTTGGAACACCTTTCTTTGCAATGGGCACAAATATGCATCTCTTCCAGTCAGTTGGCCAGGTAGTTGTCTTCCAAATTTCTTGACATAGGTGAGTGAGCACCTCCAGCACCGCATCCCTGTGTTGAAACATCTCAGTTGGTGTTCCGTCAATTCCTGCAGCTTTGTTTTTCACCAATGCCTTCAGTGCAGCTTGGACTTCTTCTTTCAATACCATCAGTTCTTGATTATATGCTGTCTCCTGAAAAGGTTGAACATCAACCAATTTTTTTTGGTACAGTGACTCTGTGTATTCCTTCCCTCTTCTTTGGATGCTTCCTGAGTCATTCAATATTTTGCCCATAGACTCCTTCAAAATTGCAACTTGAGGCTTGAATTTTTCCTTCAGTCCTTTCAGCTTGAGAAATGCCAAGCGTATTCTTCCCTTTTGGTTTTCTAACTCCAGGTCTTTGCACATTTCATTATAATATTTTACTTTGTCTTCCTGAGTCGCCCTTTGAAATCTTCGGTTCAGCTCTTTTACTTCTTCATTTCTTCCATTTGCTTTAGTTACTCGACGTTCAAGAACAAGTTTCACAATCTCTTCTGACATCCATTTTGGTCTTCTCTTTCTTTCCTGTCTTTTTAATGACCTTTTGCTTTCTTCATGTATGATGTCCTTGGTGTCATCCCACAACTCGTCTGGTCTTCGGTCATTAGTGTTCAATGTGTCAATTCTATTCTTGAGATGGTCTCCAAAATCAGGTGGGATATAGTCAAGGTCTTATTTTGGCTCTCGTGGGCTTGTTTTAATTTTCATCAGCTTCAACTTGAACTTGCATATGAGCAATTGGTGGTCTGTTCCACAGTTGGCCCTGGCCTGGTTCTCGCAGGTGATATTGAGCGTTTCCATCTTTCCACAGATGTAGTCAATTTGATTCCTGTGTTTAGTGAGGTCCACGTGTATAGTTGCTGTTTATGTTGTTAAAAAAAAGGTATTTGCAATGAATAAGTTGTTGGTCTTGCAAAACACTATCATGGGGTGTCATTTCTATCACCAAGGCCATATTTTCCAGTTACTGGTCCTTCATCTTTGTGTGCTTCCAGTTTTCTCATTCCAATCACCAGTAATTATCAATGCATCTTGATTGCATGTTTGATCAATTCAGACTGCAGAAGCTGAAAAAAATCTTCAATTTTCTCATCTTTGGCATTAGTGGTTTGTACATATATTTGAATAATAGTCATATTAACTGATCTTCCTTGTAGGTGTATGGATATTATCCTATCACTGACAGCATTGGACTTCAGGATAGATCTTGAAATGTCTTTCTGATGATGAACGGGACACCATTCCTCTTCAATTTGTCATTCCCAGCATAGTAGACCATATGATTTTCTGATTCAAAATGGCCAATACCAGTCCATTTTTAAGGGGTAGGGAACTATTACCCCAATTTTATATATGAAGCAACTGAACTCAGAAAGGTTAACTATCCAAGGTCACAGAGCAAATGGCAGAGTGGGGACTCAAACCAAAGTCAGTACCAAGGAGTGGGGAGAGGTTTCTAACTACCTGTAATCTCCATCTAGGGAGTCCCTGAGTGGTACAAACAGTTAAGTCCTAGGCTGCTAACCAAAAGACTGGAATTCCAAGTCTACCCAGAGACTCCTTGGAGGAAAGGTCTGGTCATCTACTTCTAAAAAGTCAGCCAAAGTAGAAGGGGGCACAGTTCTACTCTGAGCCACATGGAGTCACCATGAGTCAGTCAATTCTACTGGTTCAACCTCCATCAGCAACTCACAAACCACCCCAGATAAACACACTTCTAAGTAAAAGCAGTGTGCTTGCTATGAAACATATGTTCAAGACAAGTCCTCTTGTTCTCTCTTCCAATGAGATTGCCCCTCCTGAGCCTCTCCTTTCTAGAAGGTCTTGAGACACCTCTGCCTCTGACTCAAACCCAGGTGCGTCTGACTCCAAAACATTTGTTATTAATCACTATGTTATTCTGCCTGCTACACTTGTAGAACTGCATGGACCTGACAGAAGTGAATTGGTTTTGCAAGGACATCACAAATGAGGAAATATGGGTCCAGTCCTGACTATGGCACTTCCAGACACAGCTTTAAAAATTTTTTTCACCATTTACATACTACTAATCCATACTACTTATGGAGGCAGTGGTGGTTCAGTGGTAGAATTCCAGCCTTCCATGAAGGAGACCAGAGTTCAATTCCTGGCCAATGTGCCTCACGTGCAACCATCACCCCTCTGTCAGTGGAAGCTTGCATGTTGCTATGATTCTGAACAGGTTTCAGCAGAGCTTCCAGACTAAGACAGACTAGGAAGAAAGCCTTAGATATCTACTTCCAAAAATCAACCAATGAAAACTCTATGGATCACAATGGTCCAATCCACAACCAATCATGGTGATGGTCAGGGACGAGGCAGCACTTTGTTCTGTTGCACATGGGGTTGCCATAAGTCAGAAGCTGACTCCACCACAGCTAACAACAACCAACAAGCACAAACTTCATAAAACCCTTGGAGGAGTATGTAAGGCAAGTTCATATTTCCATTGTACAAATAAGAAAGCCAAATACATCATCCAAATCTACCTTTAGGAAGTGGTAGAGCTGAAATCTGAATTGAAATCTCTGGACTCTGTGGGCTTTGGAGTCAGACCACCTTGGTCAGACCACCTGTGGTTCTAAACCTGGCCCTATTACTATGATAGCTGAGTGACCTTGGATAGCTTAGTTAACCTCTGTGTCAGTTTACTTATCTATAGAACAGGATACCAAACCATTGCTGTCAAGTCGATTCTGATTCATACCAACCCTATAGGACAGAGTAGAACTGCCCCATAGATCTTCATGGAAGCAGACTGCTACATCTTTCTCCCTTGGAGCAGCTGATGGGTTTGAACCACTGACCTTTTGGTTAGCAGCCGAGCTCTTAACCACTGCACCACCAGGGCTCCTCATAAAACAGGATACCTACTTAATATTGCCCAAAGGACTGAAAAGGAGAACATGATTGTTGTGGGATGGTTAGGAAAATAACTGGCACATAGCTAACTTAATTAATGTTAGTTGATTCCTTTCTCTGACTGTGGTCTCTTGGGCAAGGCGCTTTGACTCTGTGGACCTCAGTCTCTTTATCTGTTGTTGTTGTTGTTAGGTGCCATCAAATCAATTCCGACTCACAGCGACCCTATGTACAACAGAACGAAACATTGCCCACTCCGGCACCATCCTCATGATCGTTGTTACTTGAGCCCATTGTTGCAGCCACTGTGTCAATCCATCCATGCAAAGGTTAGGCTGGTGGATATCCAAGGGCCTGTCAATTCTGAGAGTCCCCTCTCAGCCAGATCCCTCCCTGGGGAAGCTCTAACCATAACAGCTGCTCAGAGAAGGTGAGTTAGTACAGAGTTTTCCTGCTGGTATCCCAGGTGTGGACCCCAGAAGGGAGAGCAGGTAAGGGGAATACAAAGTAGTCACCCAAGCCCAAAAGAGGGAAGTCATCCTTGACCCCTCTTGCTCTTTCACTCTCACAGCCAAGTACTAAGCTCTGTTCATCCATTCAACAAATATTTAAGGGCCTACTACATACTGGGCTCTGTTCTAACCACTGGCGATAACGTTGTGAACACAACCCAAACTCAATGCCCTTACAGCATTTTCACTTTCATCAATTTGACCTCCTTGGTGTTCATCTCCTCTTTCCCACGTCCATCCCCAGCGCTCTGGTCCAAGCCTGAACCATTGCCAATACATGCCCGTAGATCTGCCTATGCCAGACTCTCCTCTTCCACACCAGTTGCCAGAGGAACTTTCCTAACATGCAAATACTGCCTTGTCATTCATAACTTAAAATCTTTTACTGGCTCTCTGGGAGCTGGAGGACAAAGTTCAAGCTCTTTGTTGGCCATTCAAGAACCTTCATGAGCTGCCCTCTGCTGGCCTCTCCTGGCTTAGCTCCCTCTACAGCCCCCTCCTACCCCAAGCTCAGCCCCACCCAGTGACCTGCTCTTTCCTCCAACTGCCATGCCCTTTTCCTCCTTGTTATCTGCCTGGAAAAACTTATTCATTGTTCAAGTCTCATCTTAAACATCACCTCTTACATGAAGCTATCCCTGAGCCATCTGTATGGGACAGGGTGGCATGAACTAAAGAAGCACTAAAGCAAAAAACACTCAAGAGCTCAGGTTCTGGTGTAGGACTATCTAATTCTGGCTCTACAGTTTATCAGCTAGTTTACAGTTTATCAGACAAGGCACTTAGCCCCTCTGAGCCTCAGTTTCCTCATCTGTAAAATGAAGACATTTTACTTACCATGTAAGATTGTAATGAAGATTAAATGATACGATGTATGAAAAATTCTTAGAACAATGTCCAGCACATGGTAAATCAATAATGAAGTTATGAGCCCTTTTGGACAGAGGGAAGAGATATTTTCTGAGCTTCTACTATGTGCTGGGAACTTTCACATGTGTTATATCATTTAATTCTCATAACCCCATGAAGAAGACAGTCTTTATTTACAGAAGTCAACAAAAACTAAGGTTCAGAGAGGTGAGGTGGCTTGCCCAGTCACACAGGTAGAGAGCAACAGAGACGGGTTTCAAACTCAAGGATCTGTGCAGCATCAAGGCCCATGCTCTTTGCTATTATTACTATTATCACCCCTCCTACAACTACTACTAATAATCATAAGTTATCCTTATTATAATTTTAAGTTTTGAGGATAAATTCCTCCCTGCTTATAGAATAGATTTTATACTCCTTAACCAAGCATTCAAAGTTCTATAATTTTCTTTCTGCTTCCTTTTCCACTATACCCTAAATCTGCATTCAAAGTCCCTAGAGGCTCTATGGTAAGACCACAAATTGGAGCCCCAGGAGACTCTATAATGAGACCAAGATAGAAGGCAAGCTCCAACCCCCATTCCTGCAGAGAAAAGATGTTAGTTTGGGAGGAAACAGTGAATAGTGTTGGATAAACACCTGAACCCCAGCACCTGGTGGCTGGAATTTGCATTCTCTGTGTCTGATCTCCAGTTCTAAACAAATTCTGACCTAGAGGCCACTAACTTCTTAGTGCTATGCCAAAGCTAGATCATTTTCTCAGCTGCAGTAGGGGGTGAGAGCAGGGTTCAAGGGCAGGAAAGCCCACATGGCAGCCTTCCCTTGGTTTTAGCTGCGGTTGGCAGAGAGAGGGAAGATGAACCTCTAGAACCTGCCAATTTGTAAGAGATTTCTGCACCAGAATCACAATCCAGAGCCAGGAGGGCAAAGGGGCCTTGCTGGGGCAAAAACTCAGGTCCAGAAACTGGTGAAGAGAAAAGCAAACACCGTAGTTGGCTGGTGGCCCATGGGCACTGCAGCCTCATGCCAGCAGCTTTGAGAGGGCACAGGAACGACAGAGTTGAGTCCAAAAGGTGGAAAGTCAACTGGAGTGGGTAGTTCAAATGTCCCCCAGGGATCCTGGGATCTTACCTACCTGGACAGGCCCTGGCGACTTCCTGGAGGAACATCCTGGTATGTGAGCCAAAAGGTAGCTGGAATATGAGGCTGAGCTCTGCTGTGTCCAGCTGGACAGTCACATCTGAGCCTGCACAGAGGAGGCAGAAAATGAGCGCTTGGCTGCCAGGAGCTAAGTGCTTGAATCTTACAGCTGGAGTTCCCAGAACGGAGAATCAGCAGTTCAGGCTCCCAAAGCCCCTTTGATCCTTAAGCAACTCACTCAGGGCTGCTGCTGGGGCAATAAAGGGATCCTCTGTACCTTCAGCTCCAAAAACATCACCTCACTTTACAACGGGATAAACCAAAGTCTGAAAAGTCAATAAGCCTCACCCCAATAGTACTAGATAGAGCTGGAAAAGAACAGGTTTTCTGGACATGTAGTCTATTCCCCACGCAGTGGAACGAAAGGCACTTAGAGGCAGACCAGAGGGCTATCAGTCTACCTGATTATGCCAGGCTCTGTGCTGGGCTCTGGGAATACTGTGGTGATGAGAACAGGTTGGGCCTGTCTTCAGGGATCTAGACTGTGGAAGGTTCCTTGTTCACAGTTTATGCCCAGTAGCTGGCATGTGGGGGATACTCAAAAATCATATGCTGAACTAATGAATGAGAAGAAGTAGTCTAGCTGAGTGATGAGGAGTGTGGGCTCTAGAGTCTGGATTCTGAGTTTGAATCTTGGTTCCACCATGTTACAGATTGAATTGTGTTGCCCAAAATTGTGTGTTGTAAATCCTAACCTCTATGCCTATGGTTATAATCCCATTTGGGAATGGGTTGTCTTTGTTATGTTAATGAGGCAGGATTAGCATAGTGTGTGTTTTGAGTCAATCTCTTTTGAGATATAAAAGAGATTAAACAAGCAAGACAGAAGCAGAGATGAAGGAAGACATATGCCCAGCCACATCAAGATTTCCCAGGAGCAGAATCTCAGAGAGACAGGGGCCTTCCTCCAGAGCTGACAGAGAAAGAAAGCCTTCCCCAAGAGCTGGTACCCTGAATTTGGACTTCTAGCCTCCTAAACTGTGAGAAAATAAATTTTTTTTTGTTAAAGCCACCCACTTGTGGCATTTCTGTTACAGCAGCACTGGATAACTAAAACTCACCACTTGCTAAAATACTTAATTTTTCTGGGACTCAGTTACCTTGTTCATAAGATGGGGATGAAAACAGTGATAACCTCATAACATAGAGTTGTGAGGAAAGCACAGTAAGATGTGTGTAAAGCCTTTAGCAGAGTGCCTGGCTCAAGGTCCAAAACCCTTTGCTGTTGAGTCAATTCCGACTCATAGCGACCCTATAGGACAGAGTAGGACTGCCCTGTAGGATTTCCAAGGAGCAACTGGTAGATTCGAATTTTGGACCTTTTGGTTAGCAACTGAGCTCTTAACCACTGTGCCACCAGGGGTCCAGTAATAATTATAATAGAAGTGAATAGCTAATCAACGATTATCTTGGGCCAGGAGCACTTGCAGCACAGTGGTTAAGAGCTCAGTTGCTAACCAAAAGGTCCAAAATTCGAATCTACCAGTTGCTCTTGGAAACCCCATGGGGCAGTCCACTCTGTCCTATAGGGTCGCTATGAGTCGTAATCCACTCAACAGCAATGGGTTTGTTTTGGTTATTATTACTATTATTGGAGCTCTGGTGGCGAAGTGTTTAAAGCGTTTGACTACTAACCAAAAGGTCGGCAGTTCGAACCCACCAGCTGCTCCTCAAGAGAAAAATGTGGCAATCTGCTTCCATAAAGATTTACAGCCTTGGAAACCCTATGGGACAGTTTTACTCCTTTCTACATGGTCATTATGAGTTGGAATTGACTTGATGGCAATGGGTTTGGATTCTTTTTTTTTTTTTTTTTGGTATTATTAATACTAGAATCTAGCAAAGAAGATAGACATTAAATAAGTTATTACAAATGATTAACTGTGAGTGACAGAGAGCTGCCAAGGACCAGAAAAAGGAACGTGTATCAGTGAGATGGAAACAACTGTAGGTGTTCAACCAAGGCTTCCCGGGGAAAATAATGTATGAACTGAAGTCCTGAAGGATGAGTAGGAGTTGGCTCAGTGTAGGAGGTATGAGGGCTTTCAGGAAGAGAAAAGCTGTGCCAAAGCTCCATGGTGAGAATGTGTCATGTATGGGCACATGAGAGCATATGGTCTTGAGTGCGGTAAGCAGGGAGGAGAGTGATTGGAGATGAGGCCCAGCGTGGGTAAGGACCAGATCCCGCAGAGTCTTACTTGGCACAGTAACAATCTCAGAGGATGCTCTTAACTTCACATCATTCATCTCTCTCTGCAGATCCTATACCCCTTGCCCCAACTGGGACCCAGAATGAGGGGACCACTTACCAAGGATGTAGAGTTCACCGTCTGGGGACACTGTGCAGAGGGAAACAAGAATTGAGTACCCTAACCCCATCCTTGCTCCCAACGCACCCCCCCACAACAAGGTACAGATGACCTGGGGGCCCAAGGGGGAGGAATTGCTACCACCCTGCCCCCTGTGGCACCTTCTTCCAGTGAGAAATCCCGCGAGACTGGCACGATCTGGTCCAAAGAGACATCATTGCCAGTAATGGCCATCCTCCGGTGTGTGTACAGGAAGAGGCTAAGGGCAGGAAGCAGAGGTGAGGACAGGGGCTGCTGGTTGTCCCTTAGGCCCATTTTGCAAGCTCAGAGTTATCACACTCCCTCCTTGAGTCCTTGGACTGTGCTGGTAGGCCCTGATGATGCATACCTCCTCATGCCATCTCTTTCCCCAGTGTCCACCATGGACTCCGGTTTTATAGACGTCAAAGCCAAACTTCCCTCATTCGTGGAAGCCCCTGCTTTGTTAGTAAAACATGTGCTTGATCCATCCATTGCATATTCTAGCACTGTGTGTGAGAGAGACAGTGCAACCTCAGCCATCCCCTTCCCCTCTCTGTACCTCAGTTTCTCCATCTGTAAAATGAGGGTGGTGGATTAGAAAATGTCTATGCCTTCTCCTTCCCAGCTCTGAGGTTCACTTACTAGCTATGAGATCTTACACTAGTGTTGTTTCCTCTCACTCTCTGCTTCTGTGTAAAATGTGGGTGTTACTAGCATTGAGCATTTGCTCAGCTGAGCACTTACGTAGATCCCTGGGTGCCACAAGTGGTTTGTGCCCAACCACTAACCTAAAGGTTGAGATTTGAACTCACCCAGTGGTGCCAGGGAAGAAAGACCTAGCAATCTGCTTCCATAGAGATTACAGCCAAGAAAAATCTATGAAGCAGTTCTACTCTGTAACACCTGGGTTTGCCATGAGTCAGAATTGACTCATATGCAGCGAGTTTGGTTTTGGAATTTTGGGGGGTACCTCCTGGTGTTTTAAACATTTTACAGGTACTGACTCACTTTAATCTTTAATTTGACAAATTGAGGTACACAGGAGTAAAACAATTTACTCAAGATCATTAGCTTCGAAGTAATGAAGTCTGGATTTGCACCCAGGCAGTCGGATGGAACGCCAGCTCTGAACTGGTATGTTAAACTGCCTATTCTCCAGCACCTCCCTCATTGAGTCGTGAGGATTAAATGAGTTAATGCATATGAAGGGCTTAGATAGTGCTGGTTGTAGTAAGTGTTAAAAAAGTATTAATTATCATTATTACAATTATTCTAGAAGACTCAGACTCTGCCCTAGAGGGATGGTTGAAGTCCAGCTGGAGGGTACACTGTAGAATAACCCCATGGCCCAGACAGGCAAAGCTTGAAACCCTCACTTACGCGTGTTCCTGGCCACCATGTTGCAGGTGGTAGCGGACAAGCCCCAGGAGACGGCTCTGCCGACTGTCCCCCTCACACAGCACACCTTGCACTGCCTGCTGCTTAGGGTCAAGGGAAACGGAAACCAGAGGCTAGAGCTCTCCCAACCCTGCCCGCTCCACCTTCCCTGCCTTCCCCTTGTCCCCACAGATTCACTGTGTGACCTCCGGCAAGGCACTTCACCTCTCCAAGCCTTCTTCATCAAGGAAGGGGGAGGGACATCAGGGAGTGGGTGGGAGGATAAGTGAGTATTTAAAGCGCCTAGCGGAGTCCAACACTGGGTAGGTACTTAATAAATACTGATTTCCTTCCCCCCCGCCCCGCCCCAAGTGCATGGAGAAAGAGCGGACAGACAGGAAACAACTTCTGTTCCACTTTCCAAGGCCAAGGACTAGGGTTTCAGCACTAGGAAGGATATGATGATGCAATATTCTCCCTCAGCCAGGGTCTCCTGAATCGCCACAGACTGGTCCATGCTGACCCTTGCCGAGCAGATGCACCCTGGGGAGGGGAGATGAGAGCCTTCTTTGGTCAGCGAGTTGCCCAGGAGGTGATGGAGCTGCCTCAAAGGGCTGGGGGCAGGAAGGAAGGGCCTTTGTGGAGGGAGAAGGTAGAGGGGAGGCCTGGTCTTCCTCATCTTCCCTAGGGTGGGGCCTTTTAAAGTTCCTAGGGAGAGGGTCCTGTCCCTTTGCCCTGGTGGGAAGTGCAATTTATTGTACCGCCTTTTGCCTGGGAGGTCACCTAGTTGTTCCTGAGCGGGGTCCAGTCTACTTGTGGGAAGTGGGGTGTCTGGTCCCACTATTGGACTGGGGGACTGGGTCCTGTTGCTCCTAGGACAGGATTCTGCCTCCCTTTGGGGGGAGAACAGTATTAGTCCTGCTGGTGCCTCTCTGGGTAACGGTCTCCATCGCGTTAAGGGAAGATATCCTTACTCTCAGGAAGGAAGGGTCCTATCCTCTTGCTTTTCCTTGGGGGTAGGAAAGGTGTCTGGTTGCCCCTCACCCCCATCCCCACCCCCGCAGGCAACATTGCATCAGCCACAGGCCGGGGGTGTCTGGTCCCGATGGCTGCAGGACAGGGGCCCTCAGCCTTCAGCTTGCCTCCTCTCTCCTGCGCAGTCCTGCTCTGCCTCCCCTGCTCAGAACCTGCTCCCAGCCCCCTGCCATTGCCACCTACCTCCTGAGCTGTCACCGCTAGGCTCGGGACACCTCGGCCTCGGGGCGGGACAGTGACTACGCTTCCCAACAGCTCCCGCGCCACATGATGGTTAGACAGCCTACAAGTCCCAGCATGCCCAAGTCAATCATGGTGTGTGTTGGGGTGGGGTCCAGCTCCTATTAACTCCTTAGGTCCTGGAGTATGATGGGGTCTCTATTCCGGAAAGATATCTCTAATGAATACTCTAACCACAATCACGGGACCTCCAAGTCTGGGGTCTGAGTTTCCGGCTCAAGGCCGGGGAGGAAGATGTTCACGTTTGCCTTAAGGGAAAAATAATGCATTTTTATTTCTTTCTCAAGTCTATCCTCAACACCTCCCACTCCAGGCAGGCCAGACCTGGCCTCTACAGGAACTATCCTCCACTAAATAACTATTCTGTCCAAGCTTAAACAAGAACAACAAATACTATGAAGAACCATTATCCCCATTATTCAGGTGGAGAAACTGAGGCTCAGAGACGTTAAGCAATTTGACCAAGACTCTGCAGCTAGCAAGTGGGAAAACTGCGATTCGAATGAAAGTCTTACTCCAACTCCTGTGCCATTCATACTGCCACACACTGCCATATTTTCTCCTTTAGCCCGGCCCTGCCTGCCTCATGGGGCTGTTAGGAGGGTAATGGATGTAAACACACTTCGTAAAGCATGTGACACTGTTCATTTGCAGTGCTGTGATGGCTGTCACCACCTAGAGGCTGAGTTTCGCATTCCTCCAGGAGGAAAGAGGATTCATGGGAGAGGGCCCTCAGCTCTCAAGACATGCTGATCATGGTCTGTGTTGTTGTTCAAGCCCCATCCCTGGATTTACCTGGCCATGTACCCTCAGGCAAGACCTTTTTCCTTTTTGAGCCTCAACTTCCGGTTCTAAGATGAGGTCGTTGCTTCAGATGGACCAAAAGGGCCAGCTCAAATAAGGGATTTTAGCATAGGTCTCTCTCACCTATTGACATTTCACTAAGCTGTAAGCTCTCTGAGGACAGGACTGTGTTTTTTCCTCATCACCCCAACACAATTTCTCGCTCTCAAAACATTTCTATTGAGTTAATTAATTTTATGACTATTCCTATTCCCAAGCTCTGACTCAAACTGAAGGAGCAGTCATCAGGCCAGTCCTGGGCATGGGGTGACCATTGCAGCTTCTATATAATAACCCCCCCTTCCTAAGCTGGCAATTACCCCCGTCATTACGTATGACTTTGCATGTGTAAACTCCTTCCAGAAACAAATATCACCCGCTCTCTAACCTTCTTCTTTTCCTGGAAACATTCACAGCACAAATGGATCTCAAGTTTATTTACATTCAGTTTCAAATTCATCTGGGTGATGATGGGAAAAGGGATTGATTCAGCCCTTAGAGATCAGGGGCTTGGGAGTCACTGAGGAAAGCAGGGGAACGCTAACTCACACCCCATGCTTAGTGTCTGTTATGGATTGAATTGTGTCTTTCAAAAATATGTGTTGTAAATCCTAACTCCTATGTGGTTGTTGTTAGGTTCTGTTGAGCCGGTTCTGACTCATAGCAGGACCCTATGTACAACAGAATGAAACTTGTCCAGTCCGGCACCATCCTCACAATTGTTGCTATCTTTGAGGCCATCATTGCAGCCACTGTTTCAGTTCATCTCTACTTTATCGAGCACGATGTCCTTCTCTAGGAACTAGTCCCTCCTGATCACATGTCCAAAGTCTCGCCATTTTCATTTCAAAGGAGCATTCTGGTTGTTCTTCTTCCAAGACAGACTTGTTCTTTCTTCTGACAGTCCATGGTATATTCAGTATTCTTCGCTAACACCATAATTCAAATGCATTAATTCTTCTCCAGTCTTCCTTATTCATTGTCCAGATTCCACATGCATATAAGGCCATTGAAAATACCATTGCTTGGGTCAAGCACACTTTAGTCCTCAAAGTGACATCTTTGTTTTTTAACACTTTAAAGAGGTCTTTTGCAGCAGATTTGCCCAATGCAATACATAATTTGATTTCTTGACTGTTGCTTCCATGGACATTGATTATTGATTGTGGATCCAGGTAAACTGAAATCCTTGACAACTTCAATATTCATTGTCAAAAAGAACATTTCAAGATCTATCCTGAAGAACAACATTGTCAGTGAAAGGATAATATCCATATGCCTACAAGGAAGGCCAGTTAATATGACTATTATTCAAATTTGCGCATCAACCAATAATGACAAAGATGAAGAAACTGAAATTTTTACCAAATTCTGCAGTCTGAAATTGATCAAACATGCAATCAAGATGCATTGATAATTACTAGTGACTGGAATGCAAAACTGAGAAATAAAGTCCAAGGATCAGTAGTTGGAAAACATGACTGTCTTAGTTATCTAGTGCTGCTATAACAGACATATCACAAACAGGTGGCTTTAACAAACAGAAATTTATTTTCTCACAGATTAGAGGCTTGAAGTCCGAATTCAGGGTGCCAGCTCTTGGGAAGGCTTTTTTTCTCTGTTGGCTCTGGAGGAAGGTTTTATGTCTCTTCAGCTTCTGCTTCCTGGTTCCTTGGAAATCTTCATGTGTCTTGGCATCTATCTTACCGCATCTCTCCTGTGATTGCTTGTTTAATCTCTTTTATATCTCAAACTTTTATAGCTCTAAAATGTGCACTTAAATGTAGAACACCTAAGCAAATGGAAGAAATGATGAAGTAAAAGAGCTGAACAGAAGATTTCAAAGGGTGGCCCGAGAAGACAAACTCAAGTTTTATAATGAAATGTACAAAGACCTGGAGTTAGAAAACCAAAAGGGAAGAACATACTAGGTATTTCTAAAGCTGAAAGAACTGAAGAAAAAATTCAAGCCTCAAGTTGCAATACTGAAGGATTCTACGGGCAAAATATTGAATGACACAGGAAGCATCAAAAGAAGATGGAAGGAATACATAGTCATTGTACAAAAAGAATTATTCGATGTTCAAACATTTCAGGAGGTAGCATGTGATCAAAAAACAACAGCACTGAAAAAAGAAGTCCAAGCTGCAATTAAGGCATTGGTTAAAAATAAGGCTTCAGGAATTGACAGAATACCAATTAAGATGTTTCCAGAAACAGATGCAATGCTGGAAGTGCTTACACTTCTATGCCAAGAAACTTGGAAGACAGTTACCTGGCCAATCAACTGGAAGAGATCCATGTTTGTGCCCATTCCAAAGAAAAGCAATCCAAAAGAATGCAGAAATTATCGAACAACATTATTAATATTACACGCAAGTAAAATTTTGCTGAAGATCATTCAAAAGTGGTTGCAAGAGTACATTGATAGGAAACTGCCAGAAATTCAAGCTGAATTCAGAAGAGGACATGGAACAAGGGACACCAGTGTTGATGTCAGATGGATCTTGGCTAAAAGCAGAGAATACCAGAAAGACGTTTACTTGAGTTTTATTGACTATACAAAGGCATTTGACTGTGTTGATCATAACAAATTATCGATAACACTGCAAAGAATGGGAATTCTAGAGCACCTAATTGTGCTCATGCAGAACCTGTGCATAGACCAAGAAGTGCTCGTTCAGACAGAACAAGGGGATACTTCATGGTTTAAAGCCAGGAAAGGTGTGTGTCAGTGTTGTATCCTCTCACCAAACTTATTCAATCTGTATGCTGAGCAAATAATCCGAGAAGCTGGTCTATATGAAGAGGAATGTGGCATCAGGAATAGAGGAAGACTCATTAACAACCTGCAATATGCAGATGACAAAACCTTGCTTGCTGGAAGTGAAGAGGACTTGAAACACTTACTGATGAAAACCAAAGACTACAGCCTTCAGTATGGATTACATGTCAACATAAAGAAAACAAAAATCCTCACAACTGGACCAATAAGCAGCATCGTGCTAAGTGGAGAAATACTGAAGTTGTCAAGTATTTAATTGTTTTTAAACTGTGCTTTAGGTAAAAGTTTACAGCTCAAGTTAATATCTCATACAAAAATTTATACACATACTGTTTTGTGACTTTAGTTGCAATTCCGACAATATGACAGCACACTCCCTCTTTCCACCCTGGGTTCCCTGTGTCCATTTGACCAGTTTCTGTCTCTTCCTGCCTTCTAATCCTGCCGCTGGACAGGATCCACCTATATCGTCTCGTGTATCTGATTGAACTAAGAAGCACTTTCCTCACGTGTATTATTTTTTGTTTTATAGTCCTGTCTTATCTTTGTTTGAAGAGTGGGCTTCAGGAACAGTTGCAGTTCTGAGTTAACAGAGCATCCGGGGGCCATAGTTTTGGGGGTTTCTCTAGTCTCTGTCAGATTGTTAAGTCTGGTCTTTTTTTATGTGAATTTGAGTTCTGCTCCACATTTTTCTCCTGCTGGACTATATGAAGAACTCGGCATCAGGATTGGAAAAAAACTCATTAACAACCTGCAATATGCAAAGACACAACCTTGCTTACTTAAAGTGAAGAGGACTTGAAACATTTACTGATGAAGATCAAAGACTACAGCCTTCAGTACAGATTACATCTCAACATAAAGAAAATCAAAATCCTCACAACTGGATCAATAAGCAACATCATGATAAACACAGAAAAGATCGAAGTTGTCAAGGATTTCATTTTACTTGGATCCACAATCAACACTCATGGAAGCAGTAGTCAAGAAATCAAACAAGGAAGGCAGGGCCAAGATGGCAGAGTAGTCAGATGCTTCTGGTGGACCCTCTTACAACAAAGGCCCGAAAAAACAAGTGAATCAATTATATATGACAGTCTAGGAGCCCTGAACATCTATGGCAAAGTTGAGGAACCAGCCTGAGTGGCAGGGGAGGGAGAGATGGTTCGGAAGCAGGGAGGAGTTGCCAGACCTGACCCGGAGAGAGCCTGAGCCCTTCAGACCTGATCAGCTCATGGGTGAGCGGTGAGACAGGCAAGCAGCTGTGCTTGGGAGGCGCGTTTTCTGCACCAGGAGAGACCCAGTGCCAGAGAGTCTACTTGGCCACCCAGAACCAGGGAGAAGGAGCCCATGAGTACTTGCATACGGCCTACCACTCTGATCAAAAACAACCCCCTTAGGGAAAAACCTCTCTCCCATTTACCTCTCTGCTCCCTGCTCTGCACTGGGTCCCAGATCAGCTTCAGCAATTGCCCAGTCCCCTGGGCTGGAAGTAGGATCCATCACATGCCCTGAGCCGTTCTCCCTGCCTTGGGGAGTGAACAATTTAACAAATAGGGGAAAAAATAAACTGCCGGCTCCCCTAAGCCAGGAAACCAGGGTAGGAACAGCTCCTTTGCCTAGGCACAGGCATAAGGGATCCATGGACTTTGAGTGCCTTTCCCCCTGCATAGATTTGTGTAGGCCCATCTCAACAGACTAGGCCCTCATTAGTGCAGTACAACAGGGTATACACCGGAACTCTAACTTCAAGTGTTTCAGCTATGAAGTGGCAGGTTCATGATATCGGACACTGCTCTGCCCATTAAGCAGGGTCTTCACTTACCCACATCAGGGGCCTGAGGACAGGTGGCTCCACCCACACCACCTAGATACTTGCGATAGGGACACAAGAATAAGAGGTGCCCCCCAGTCCTTACAGCCAACAGCATTGGGTACTCATAGTCTGGCTGCAAAACCCACCCACCTAAGTGCTCTAGGGAACAGGGACATGCCTTCCTCCTGGACACTTGGGGGCGGCCATCAGCCCCCTGCCTTGCTCAGAGTGTGTCCCCCTGCTGCAGCCAGCTGCCTGTGTCTACACCAATCACCCATGCCTGTCTAGGACTGTGAGAGCCTACACCACACACTTGGTGGCTGTCTACCTGGGTACCTGAGCTGAATCTATACAGGACGAATGGGCAGACTCCTGAGCTCACATACCTAGTAACAGATCTAACCGCCCAGTGACAGGACATTAAAGCTTCAAAGGTGCCAATAATCAAACTAGGTCATACAAGCAGCCTATTTTCATGTATCAAAACAAAACAAGAAGTTAGGACACAGCAAGCAAACATAACATAAATAGATATAATAACTTACTGATGGCTCGGAGACAACAGTCAATATCAAATCACATAAACAGGCAAGCCATGATGGCTTCAGAAAGCTCCCAAAATAAAGAATCTAGAAATTTTCCAGAGGAAGAAAATTTCTTGGAATTACCAGAGGCAGAATACAAAGGATTAATATACAGAACTCTTCAAGAAATTAGGAAGGAAATCAAGCAAAATGAAGAACACGCAATAGAGAAAATTAAAAAGATTAGAGAAGAGTATAATGACAAATT
>NW_004443951.1:19178919-19184583 GCF_000243295.1 Trichechus manatus latirostris | reverse complement strand
GAGGAAATGGACAAATTTCTAGAAACTCACTGCCTACCTAAACTGACACAAACAGAGGTAGAAAAACTGAATAAACCCATAACAAAAGAAGAGATTGAAAAGATAATTTAAAAACTCCCAACAAAAAAAAGCCCTGGCCAGGATGGCTTCACTGGATAATTCCACCAAACTTTCAGAGAAGAGTTAACACCACTACTACTAAAGGTATTTCAGAGCACAGAAAAGGAAGGAATAGTCCCAAACTCATTCTATGAAGCCAGTGTAACGCTGATACCAAAACCAGGTAAAGATACTACAAAAAAAGAAAATTACAGACCTATATCCCTCATGAACTTTGACGCAAAAATTGTCAACAAAATTCTAGCCAATAGAATTCAGCAACATATCAAAAAAATAATTCACTATGATCAAGGGGGATTTATACCACGCATGCAGGGGTAGTTTAACATTAGAAAAACAATCAAAGTAATGCATCACATAAATAAAAGACAAGAACCACACGATCTTATCAATCGATGCAGAAAAGGCATTTGACAAAGTCCAACACCTATTCATGAGAAAAACTCTCGACAAACTAGGAATGAACAGAAGGGAAATTACTCAATATAATTAAGGGCATTTATACAAAGCCAACAGCCAACATCATCCTAAATAGAGAGACTTTGAAAGAGTTCCCCTTGAGAACAGGAACCAGACAAGGATGCCCTTTATCACCACTCTTAGTCAACATTGTGCTGGAGGTCCTAGCTAGAGCAATTGGGCTAGAAAAAGAAATAAAAGGGCATCCAAATTGGTAAGGAATAAGTCAAAGTATCTGTATTTGCAGATGATATGATCTTATACACAGAAAACCCCAAAGAACCCACAAGAAAATTACTGGAACTAATAGAAAACTTCAGCAAAGTTTCAGGATACAAGATAAACATACAAAAATCAGTTGGATTCCTTTAGACCAACAAAAAGAACCCTGAAGAGGAAATCACCCAATCAATATCATTTACAATAGCCCCCAAGAAGATAAAATACTTACGAATAAATCTAACCAGAGATGTAAAAGATCTATACAATGAAAAAGTACAAGACACTACTGCAAGAAACCAAGAGACCTGCATAAGTGGAAAAATATACCTTGCTCATGGATAGGTAGACTCAACATTGTGAAAATGTCAGTTCTTCCAAGAGCGATCTTCAGATACAATGCAATCCTGATCCAAATTCCAGTGGCATTTTTTAATGAGATGGAGAAACAAATCACCAACTTCATATGGAAAGGGAAGAGGTACCGAATAAATAAAGCATTACTCAAGAAGAAGAATGAAGTGGGAGGCCTCACACTTCCTGATTTTAGAGTCTATTATACTGCCACGGTAGTCAAAACAGCTAGGTACTGGGACAACAACAGATACATGGACCAGTGGAACAGAATTGAGAATCCAGACACAAATTCATCCACCTATGAGCAGCTGATGTTTGACAAAGGCCCGAAGTCCATTAACTGGGGAAAAGACAGTCTGTTTAACAAATGGTGCTGGCATAACTGGACAACCATCTGTAAAAAACTGAAACAAGACCCATACCTCACACCATGCACAAAAACTAACTCAAAATGGATCAATGACTTAAACATAAAATCGAAAATGATAAAGATCACGAAGAAAAAATACAGACAATGCTAGGAGCCCTAATACATGGCATAAACACAATAGAAACCAGAAGTAACAATGGACAAGCACCAGAGGAGAGACTAGATAACTGGGAGCTCCTAAAAATCAGATACTTATGCTCATCAAAAGACTTCATCAAAAGAGTAAAAAAACAACTTACAGACTGGGGAAAAATTTTTTGGCTACAACAAATCCAATCAGAGACTAATCTCTAAAATCTACAAGATACTGCAAAATCTCAACAACAAAAAGACACATAACCCAACTAAAAAATGGGCAAAGAATATGAACAGGCACTTTGCCAAAGAAGATATTCAGGTGGCTAACAGACACATGAAGAAATGCTCACGATCATCAGCCCTCAGAGAAATGCAGATCAAAACTACAATGAGATATCATCTCACCCCAACAAAGCTAGCATTAATCCAAAAAACACAAAATAATAAATGCTAGAGAGGTTCTGGAGAGACGGGAACACTTACACACTGTTGGTGGGAATGTAAAATGGTACAACCACTTTGGTAATCAATTTGGCACTTCCTTAAAAAGCTAGAAATAGAAGTACCATAGGATCCAGCTATCCCACTCTTGGAGTATATCCTAGAGAAATAAGAGCTGTCACACGAATAGATAAATGTACACCTAGGTTTATTGCAGCACCATTCACAATAGCATAAAGATGGACACAACCTAGGTGCCCATCAACAGATGAATGGATAGACAAATTATGGTATATCCACACAATGGAATTTACAACTCAATGATAAAGAACGATGAAGCTGTGAAACATAACATGGAGGAATCTGGAGGGCATTATGCTGAGGGACTTTCGTCAGTCACAGAAGGACAAATATTGTATAAGACCACTATTATAGGAACTCAGGAAAAGGTTTAAACACAGAGGACAATATTATTTGATGGTTATGAGGGTGGAGAGGGAGGGTGAGGGTTATTCACTAAGTAGTTGACAAGAATCATCTCAGGTGAAGGGAAGAACAGCACACACTACAGGGGAAGTCAGCACAACTCGACTAAATCAAACCTAAGAAGTTTCCTGAATACAATCAAACACTTTGAGGGACAGAGTAGCAGGGGTAGGGATCTGGGGACCATGCTTTCAAGGGACATCTAGGTCAACTGGCATAACAAAGCTTATTAAGAAAATGTTCTGCATCCTACTTCGGTGAGTGGCATCTGATATCTTAAAAGCTTGCAAGTGGCCCTCTAAGATTCATCAATTGGTCCCATCCACCTGGAGTAAAGCAGAATGAAGAACACCTGAGTCACAAGGAAAGTATCAGCCCAAGAGACAGAAAGGGCCACATAAACCAGAGACTTCATCAGCCTGAGACCAGAAGAACTAGATGGTGCCTGGCTACCACCAACGACCGCCCTGACAGGGAACACAACAGAGAGTCCCTGGTGGGGCAGGAGAAAGGTGGGGTGCAGAATTGAAATTCTAGTAAGAAGAGCAGACTTAATGGTCTGACTGAGACTGGAGAAACCCCCCGGAAAGCATGGCCCTTGGATTCTCTATCAGCCCAGAACTGAAACAATTTCCGAGGCCAACTCTTCAGACAGGGATTGGACTGGACTGTGGGACATAAAGTGATGCTTGTGAGGAGTGTGCCTCTTAGCTCAAGTAGATATAAGAGACTAAACAGGCAGCTTCTGTCCAGAGGTGAGATAGGAAGGCAGAGAGGGTTAGGAACTGGCTGAATGGAAATGGGAAATCCGGGGTGGAAAGGAGGAGTGCGCTGTCACAGTACGGGGAGAGCAATTAGGGTCACATAACAATGTATGTATAAATTTTTGTATGAGACACTAACTTGAAATGTAAACTTCATTTAAACTACAACAATAAAAAAAAAATCAAATGATGCATTTCATTGGGCAAATCTGCTGCAAAAGACCTCTTTAAAGTGTTAAAAAGCAAAGATGTCACCTTGATGACTAAGGTGCTCCTGACCCAAGGCATGGTATTTTCAATGGCCTCATATGCATGTGAAAGCTGGACAATGAGTAAGGATGACAGAAGAAAAATTGCCTTTGAATTATGGTGTTGGTGAAGAATAGTGAATATACAACGGACTGTGAGAAGAAGGAACAAGTCTATGTTAGAAGAAGTACAGCTAGAACGCTTCTTAGAAATGAGGATGGCAACATTTCATCTCATGTAATTTGGACATGTGATCAGGAGGTACCAGTCCCTAGAGAAGGACATCATGTTTGGTAGAGGGTCAGCAAAAAAGAGGAAGACCCTCAATGAGATGAATTGACACAGTGGCTGCAACATTAGAGTCACACACGGCACTGATTGTGAGGATGGCGCAGAACTGGGAAGTGTTTCGTTATGTTGTACATAGGGTCGCTATGGGTCAACTCAAAAGCACCCAACAACAACAGTATCTAAAAAGAGATTGATTTAAATCATTCTCTACACTAATCCAGCTTTTTTGCCTTTTTTTGCCTTTTTGTGGTCATCTTTCTACCTGATACAGATTTTCTGACAACTTTATTTAGGTATTATTTACATATCATAAAATTCACTCATTTTAAGTGTACAATTCAATTATTTAATTATTTCTAATAAATTAATAGAGTCGTGCAACTATTATCACCATCCAATTTTAGAACATTTTCATCACCCTCAAAAAACTGCTTTGTGCTCACTTGCAGTAATTTTCAATCTCACTTCAAACCCCAAGCAGCCACTCATCTACTTTCTCTCTCCATAGATTTGTCTTTCTGTACATTTCATATAAATGGAATCATACACCATGTCTTTTAGTGTCTGCCTGTTTTTACTTAGCATGATGTTTTCAAGGTTCCTCCATGTTGTAGCATTGTTTGAATATTCTGCATCTGGTTTATACATTTACCAGTTTAGGTTGGTCCAATTTTTTTTTTTTTGTCAGTTATGCATAATGCTACTATGAGTGGTTGCTAATCTCAACATTTGGATGTAGGTTTTTACTCCTCCACCTAGAAGAGAACACACGGATTTCCTCCTTTTTGGTTTTTTCCAGCTGTATAGCATTTTTATGCTTGGATGTACCATATTTATCTAGTCCTCTGCTGATAGGCAATTAGATTGTTTCCACATCTAAATTTCTGCAAAAACAACAAAAATCTGCTATCATCCCCATTTTACTGACAAGGGCATCGAGGTCCAGAGACGGGGAAAACGTTGTCAGAGGTTACCCTGAAAGCTAAGGACTCAAGTTCTGATCCTCCAGTTCCCATCCCATGCTCTTCAACTGCTCCTTAGTCCAGACAGGATCCCCACCAGCCCAAACGGCCCCAGGAAGCTCCAGAAAGGCCTAAGAAGCCAGCCGCTTAATTCAGGTTCCTGGATTTCCGTTCGCCCCCTAGAGGCATCTGGAAACCGCTCGGCAGCGCTCCAACACACCCCGACCAGCAGGGGACAATGCTGCCATCACGATAGCACTGGCTGGATCTCCTCGCGGTGCCCCTTTCCCTCGAGTCCCCAACGTACTTCCGGCACTTACGGAACTCTAGTGCAGCCGGATGTGCAGCGTGGGGACGCAAGCGCGCAAGGCGGCAGGAGTTGCTTCTGGCCGCGTCGGTGGTCTGAATTGAGTTACAGCGGCAAAGAAAAAATGGAGACAATTCTGGAGCAGCAGCGGCGATATCATGAGGAGAGGGAACGGCTCATGGACGTCATGGCCAAAGAGATGCTCACTAAGAAGTCCACGGTGAGTAGGGACTGGGCAGGGGCTACTCGTAAGTCTGGGCCCCCAGCCCGGTGTTTAACCGCTGAGCGCTCTTTGGCCTCCGACCCGCTGCTCCTCCTGCTCCCCCACCCTCCTGGGGGCTCCGTCTCCGAGTTGCAGCCTTGGTAACCTCCTCCTTAGGCCGAGCGCCCCGGAGGCCTCTTTGCTTCTGCCGCTAAGACCTGAGAAGATAAGCTCCGCCCTCGGGCGGCTTTTCCAACTCCAGGACTCCGACTAACGGCGTCTGTGTCACCTTTGTCTTT
>NW_004443951.1:19176501-19178782 GCF_000243295.1 Trichechus manatus latirostris | reverse complement strand
AGGGTGTCACCATGAGCCCTGTCCAAAGTTAACCTGATCGGCCAGGGTTCTCTGCCTGGAGCCGAACCCGAGAGTATGGAGCTGCTCTTCCTCATTTTTGTGAGTGGAGAACGCCTTATTCTTCGTTACTCGGAAAGACGCCCCTTCTTATAGCACTCTATGCCCCTTGGATGTGCGAAAAATAGTTATGAGGACTCCATGACTCAGGCACAGAAGGTACTATTGTGTCCCCCCAAAACGAGAAAGCTGTATGTTAGTATTTCCCTTCCAGACCACTGTTTTGAAGTATTTTTTTGTACCAAACTGCTTTTGCCCAATTATAATTCATTTTCTTAAAAAAAAGAGAGAAAATTATTCCAAAGTACAAGGTTGGTAATAAAGTTCGGTGATACTGTCTACTTTTTCATATATTTAAAATCTGCATAGAAAAGCTTGGAAACCCTGGTGGCATAGTGGTTAAGAGCTAAGTCTGCTAACCAAAAAGTTGGTAGTTCAAATCCACCAGGCTGTCCTTGAAAACTCTATGGGGCAGTTCTACTCTGATCTATCTAAAGGGTCGCTATGAGTCCGACTGGACGGCAATGGGTTTGCTGTTTTTTGTTTAGAAAGGATTAAAGGCCTAATTAGAGTTTTTCAGTTTGCAGGAGATAAACGTTATTACCAGTCCTGGTCCCTTATGTACATTACCAAATCCAAAAAAAAAATTTTGTAAACCAGTGGTTTTTTTTGGTAATTATCTGATGGCAAAACATGACCTAACCTCATTTGGCAGCAAAACCTGACCTGAGCGGATGAGAGGCTTTTTATGGTGTTTATTATCCCACTTAGCCCTGGTGGTTCAGTGGTTAAGCACTTGGCTGCTAACGAAAAGGTCAGCAATTCGAATCCACCAGCCACTCCTTGCAAACCCTATGGAGCAGTTCTACTCCTGTCTTGTAGGATCTCTCTGAGTCAGAATTGACTTGACAGTAACGGGTTTGGTTTTTTTTTTTTTTAGTTTATTATCCTGCTTAAGGAGCCCTGATGGGGCAGTGGTTAAGTGCTTGGCTGCTAAAGAGAAAGGTCAGCCTGTTGAATCTACCTGTCACTCCCTGGGAGAAAGATGTGGCAATCACTTCTGCTTCTGTAAAGATTACAGTCTTGGAAACCCTATAGGGCAGTTGTACTCTATTTTATGGGGTCACTGAGTTGGAATCTATTCCATGGTAATGAATTTTATCAACGAATTAGCCCAATTTAGTATCAGTCCAAAGGTTTTAAGTTATATAAAGATCTTGAAAATTATCTTTAAGTCTGTATACCACAAAACAATTACTATTAAAATTTGTTTAAATATTCTAAATTTTTATCCAAATTTTCATAATTTTCCATATTTTTCAATCTAACTTTAGCCCTTTTAAGATTTTATCAACTGGTTTTGGACTCAAAGTCTCTATTCGAACGGACCACCATAGTGATGGAACCATTTCCCAAAGCAATTTTGGTGTTTTTTTTTTTCCTATTCCTATTTTTTTTTTTTTTAATTCTACTTCAGGTGAAGGTTTACAGAACAAATAGTTTCTCATGAAACAGTAGTACACATATTGTTTTTGATATTGGTTAACAACCCCATGATGTGTCAACCCTCTCCCTTCTCGACCTTTTTTTTGGTGAAAACATACATAGCCAAAGATACACCATTTCAAAAATTTCTGCATGCACAGTTCAGTGACATCGACTACGCTCTTCCGATTGTGGTGCTATTCTCACTTTAGATGAAGGTTTACAGAACAAAATAGTTTTTCATTAAATAGTACACATGTTGCCCTATGACAATGGTTAACAACCTCACATCAACACTATCCTTACTCAGACTTGGGTTCCCTATCACCAGCTTTTCTGTCCCCTTCTGCCTTCTAGCCCTTGTCTCTGTACTGCTGTGCCTCATTAGTCCCATTTGGTTTTATGGGGCTGTCCACTCCCTGGCTGAATGGTGAACCTCGGAAGTAACTTCACCACTGAGCTGAAAGGGTATCTGGGGGCCATTCTCGCGGGGTTTCTCCAGTCTTCTTTAGGCCAGTAAATCTGGTCTTTTTTTTTGTAAGTTAGAATTTTGTTCTCATCCTTCTCCAGCTCTGTCCAGAACCCTCTGTTGCGATCCTGGTCAGAGCAGTTGGTGGTAGCCAGGCACCGTCCAGCTGTACTGGCCTCAGTCTGGTGGAGGCCTTGGTAGCTGTGGTCCATTAGTCCTTTGTACTGATCTTTTCCTTGTATCCTGTTCTCTTCATTCTCCCTTGCTCCC
>NW_004443951.1:19168530-19175855 GCF_000243295.1 Trichechus manatus latirostris | reverse complement strand
ATGTCTATTTCTAGCTTTCTGAGGAAGCGCCATATCATTTTCCAAAATGGTTGTATCATTTTGCATTCCCACCAGCAGTGCATAAGAGTTCTGATCTCAATTTTGGTGTGTTTTTATCGTGATTTTTATCTTTCGGCTTTTTAAAAATTTCTTTACAATAGAGAGGACTTGTTTATGGTTCTTATTAAGATAGTATTTGTTTTGTTTTGACCCCATCAGTGTCCACCTTATTTATCCAATTTTGTAGTATCTTTTAAACATCTTTGCCTGGTTGGGAGGAGTCTCTCAACTCTTTCGTTTGTCTTTACTATTCTCATGGTAATCGATTGAGTCTTATTTTCTTAAATACAACATTTTCTTTAACAGTTTTATAGATACACCCATCAAATCTTAGCTAACCTTTTTTTTTTCTTTTTAACTTTTATTTCCATCTAGGTTTGTCCTGTTGTTGTTGTTATGTGCTGTTGAGATGGTTCTGACTCCTAGGGACCCTGTGAACAACAGAATGAAACATGACCCGGTCCTCTGCCATCCTCACAATCGTTACTGTGCTTGAGCCCATTGTTGCAGCTACTGTGTCAGTCCATTTTGTTGAGAGTCTTCCTGTCTTTCGCTGACCCTCTACTTTATCAAGCATGATGTCCTTCTCCAGGGATTAGTCCCTCCTGATAACATGTCCAAAGTACGTGAGATGAAGTCTCGCCATCGTCACTTCTAAGGAACATTCTGGCTATATTTCTTCCAAGACAGACTTGTTTGTTCTTTTGGTAGCACATGGTGTATTCAGTATTCTTCACCAGCATCATAATTCAAGGCATCAGTTCTTCGGTCTTGCTTATTTGTTGTCCAGCTTTTGCATGCATATGAGGTGATTGAAAATACAGTAGTGTCCCACCTTATTTTCGGGGAATACATTCCAAGACACCCCACCCCATGGATGCCTGAAACCGAGGATAGTACTGACACTTGTATGTATGTACTATGTTTGGTCCTATACATACATACCTATGATGAAGTTTACCTTATAAATTAGGTACAGTAAGAGACTAACAACAATGAATAATAATAAAATAGAACAATTATAACAATATACTGTAATAAAAGTTATGTGAATGTGGTCCCCAGGTGAGACAGAGTGGGATGGCACGAGATTTCATCATGCTACTTGTTTAACATTTTTTGGACCAAGGTTGACCGCGGGTAGCTGAAACCGTGGAAAGTGAAACTGCGGGTAAGGGTGGGCTACTGTACCACAGCTTCGGTCAGGTGCGCCTTCGCCCTCAAAGTGACATCTTTGCTTTTTAACACTTGAAAGAGGTCTTTTTGCAGCAGGTTTGTCCTATGCTTCCCTTTTTCTCATTCTGGAACAACCAGATTTTTCACTTTAGGACAAAATTACTCTCTTTTTCCCTTAACAAAACACATCTCGTATATTCAGTCTAGCCTAAGTTACTTAAAAAGATCTAGGAAACTGCCTTTAGTCAACATACTACAAAACATAACCTTTGTCAGAACAAATTCACTTTCATTAATTCCTGGGAATATTAGGACTGTTTATATAAGCAATTATTTATCTCTAAACCAATTAGAATAAAGCTTTATGAAGGAATATTATAATTTAATTTGATAATACCACCAAGGGGTAGGAAAATATTACATTTTCATAACCCTGTTTTCTGTCCGCTTTAAAGAATCTTTTAGAGAAGCAATTTAGAATAATGTTTGTCTTTTGAAGCCTAGTTAAACCAATCAAAATAAACTATCCATCCTTTTTAGTATACTTTTCAAATGAACCAGTTTATGTCAAAGATTGTTTCAAAGCTGGTGAAGGCCCAATCATTCTTAGTAAATTGCACCATTTAGAAAGGCTCACATAGGAAGCTGTTTCTCTGGGAAAGGAAGGAATTGAGACTTAAAATGACCTGTTGAAAGCTGGCCAATTCAACCTTCCCCATACTACCTGAAGGCAGGTGAGAAAACCCAGACAGAACGCTCTCTCTAGATCAGAGCCAGCCTCTCAGGACCAAACGAGACAGAAAGGAGAACCACAAACTCACTGGTCTGTGAGGCCGGCTGAAACAACCAGGCTTCTACTTTATGGTTGTCCTTTCTATGACAACAGTTTTAGACATCCCCACACTTTTAAATAATACATCAGAAAACAAAGCAAATAGGGAATCCAGTTTCCTAAAATGTCTACTGAAACTTCAAGTTGTCCACCCATTTCAACAGAAAAAACCAGGTTCTAGATCCATAATTTTAAAACTTACTAACTTATCAGAACAGTGTTTACATAACAGTTTGCCCTAAAACACAGCTTCTAGTCTGACTTTGAAGTTTCTGTTTCTGGAAACTGACTGCACGTAGATAGAACTTCTTCGAAAGAGCACAAAGCCTACGACAGAACGGTCTTTACTATTGTTGACTTAAAGGTGACTTTTAGGAGACCAGTTTCATCAAGGTTCAAAGATTTATCTCAGGGAAGATAGCTTGGATGGGTCACCCCCACCTCCATGAAGCCCAGAAATCTGGATTCTATGAGAATGAAAATTCTGTTTTTCACTATGAAAGAAACTAAAAAGCACAAGAACTTAACACTGCATCACTCGAGGTTTACTTGGCTTTGACCAGAGAGCCATTGTTGGTTGTTTAGCTCTGCAGTTGTACAAATTGCTTTATTCTGAAATGTTTGTGTTTGCCTTTCAGAGGTATATGGAGGTCAGCGGGAACTTAAGGGATTTGTATGACGATAAGGATGGGTAAGTGACATTCACAGTCAGTCCAGGAATTAGTGCTTTTGAGGAGCCATGGTTAAAGGACTGACTTTGTGCTGTATGCACTTTGGATTTTTCCTGAATCTGTAGGTTACGAAAGGAGGAGCTCAATGCCATTTCAGGACCAAATGAGTTTGCCGAATTCTATAATAGACTCAAGCAAATAAAGGAATTCCACCGGAAGCACCCAAATGAGGTATAGATTATTTCAGTATTCTTTCCTAACCTATTCAAAAAGCACGCCAAAGAAAAGGTGTAAGGAAAATGGAGATGCACCACTCAGACGTCCCTTCAAAACAGAATTTGCCATTTAACTAAAAGTGTAGTTAGGAGACAGCCTACAGGTGTAGTGCTGTTAGTATTCCACTCAGCTTTTAAGCCAAAGCCTTACTCTTTGGGCAGGGCCCAGCCAGTGAGTGAGTACAGTGGGAGTACTAGAGCCCAGCCATTTCTGCCCAGTGGGGGACTTCTCTCATGAGTAGTCTTTGCTGCAGAGCCCCCTGTTGGATGGGTGAAGATTTTGTCTGATCTCCATCGATGTCTAGGCTTTTCACTTCCCCAATCCTGCTTTCTCCTAGAGTTCTCATAGAGTTCTGAGAAACAGAGAGTGTGAAGGGAGAATGTCAGTGCTTAGCTATTTGGGGCACACTCATAATAAGGTACTTAAAGGAAAAGGAGCCTGGAAAGCCTTCCATCACAGATTAAATGATAGCTCCAGGTAGTGTTGTCTTACTGCAGCTATGCAGAAGAGTTTTATAAAGAAAGTCACTGGTATCAGCTGTTGATTGGTAGCTGCCAGGATTGCTGTTTCATTGAAGTAGTGGGAATAGAAATCTGGTCACGGGTAAAGGCAGGTAATGAGGAAGTATGGACATTTGAAAGGCTGGCAGAAAAAGGAAGAAGAGAAACAGAAGAGTAGTAAGAAATATATGGAAGATATGGATATTTACAAGATCAGACAGACAGTTAAGATATTAAAAAGGAGAGACTATTAAATTAGTGTGCAGGTAGATGATGTTACCCACACACGTACAGATATATTGCCCTCCTCTCTTGAAGGGTAAAGTATGAGGTCTTCTGTTAACCAAGAGAGAACACCTTATTCCAGCCCTTGTAGAATGGTAATAAGGAATAAATGGTTAAATAAATGATTGGAAGGACACACAAGATATGTAAACTGAAGGAAGCAAGTCCATTTACGTGAAAAACAAGGTAAAAACGTATACATGCATGTGAGGGTGTATGCTTAAACAAACACGTATTAAATAAGTGGAGCAGTGGTTTTCAAATTTTGCTGCACATTTGAATCACTAGGGGGTATTGTAAAAGTACTGATGCTTACCCCTCACCCATTCTGATTTAATTGGTATGAGCTGTGATAATGGGCATCAGGATTTTTTTAAGTTGCCCAAGTAACCTAATGTACAACAGTTTGGGAACCTTTGGCCAAAAAAAAAAAAAACACCTGGAAATATATAGCCTAGATTGTTAATATTAGTTACCTCTTTGGAAGAGAATTACTAAAGGAGGCTTTTCACTTTTCACTGAATCTTTTTGTATTGAGTTTTTGTGAGCATGTGTTACTTTAGCAATTCTTAGTCAATACCAAAAAAAGGAAAAGAAAGCAAAGTAATTGGAAAACAGTAGTAGGCCCCTATTGAGAATTCGAGGCCAAATAAAGCATCAGAAGTCCAACTTTCTGTATCGCCCATTCCTTTGACATTGCAGCTTTTTTGAAGGATCCATCTAAACTTTCCTCTTTTGCCTCAGATCTGTGTGCCAATGTCAGTGGAATTTGAGGAGCTCCTGAAGGCTCGAGAGAATCCAAGTGAAGAGGCACAGAGTAAGTCGGGTTTAACATTTCTTCTATAGCACTAGCAGAAGTGTAGGCTTTTGCCATCTGAGCCCTGGAAAGCAACGCCCCAGAGGAAAAAAAAAAATTTAATTGAATTCACCAATTCAGTGGTTTGCCCAGAGAAATTTTTGCCAGTTTCTCTTCCTTGTTTTTTCTTTGCTGATTCCTGGACTAGATTGACATCCAAAATTGGCCTTTGGCAAAATGTTCCTTTTGTGCTAGCCTAGTTCAGATTCACTGGCCCAGAGAGCCGAGCTCAGTTCACCATGGGAGTATAGGGAGGACATTTTGATGAAGAGCTGCCTCATGCAACAAGGAGCAAACAGTCCATTTGCAAGGGCTAGTCCAAGAAAGTGGTCTTTCGTTGTCCAAGTCATTGATGTCTCTGATTTCCTTCAGACTTGGTGGAGTTCACAGATGAAGAGGGATATGGTCGTTACCTTGATCTCCATGACTGTTACCTCAAATACATTAACCTGAAGGCATCTGAGGTAAGGCATGGGAGAGGTGAGGGTGATCTGCTTCCAGTGGTAAGTTAGGATACTGGGCTGGGCTACTAGACATGAAGCAGTTAGAGTGTCTTTCTTATGTTCTGTAACTATATATTATATTAAAGAGGTTATAGGCTTCCTTGGAGTGAAACCATATTCAAATAAAAGTCAGGTTCTGTAATGGATACACAAGCACATTATTACTTTTGTAAAAACTAAAAAAAAAAAAAATTGAAGCCACAAGTACCTATCTTCATCTCCTATGTTATGCACACACAGTACAAGGTACATAGCAGATACAAAAATATAATATCTACCAGCAAAGGACTATCTAAAAGTGTAAATAAGACATTAAAAATAACTTATTATAAGAGATGAAGTTTAATATGACAGTCTTAGAAGGCACAAGGAAGTATATGATTAAGTTCCTCGTGGAGTTGTGAGGAAATGTCCAAAAGTGCAGTGACTAAACTTTAAGCTCTATGAGGGGAGGTCCCTGGGCTGACTTGTTTTCTGCTATATCCCCAGTACTTGATACAAAGATGCTCAGTAAGTGGTTGTATGAGTGAATAAACGGCACCTTTCAGGACCTTTAGGGTGTAATAGATGTCAGAGTCCTTACCCAAGTGCCAGCATGCAGTTTGTGTTCAGTAAATGTTTGTTCTAGTTTACTGTTCATTAACTTGACCATTATTTTGCAGAGTTAATTATGTGTCTGATATTCTTCTCAGTCCAGTGGAATTCATACCCCACTGGACTGAGAAGGAGTTGAATGATGGGAAATAAAAAGACTAAAGTGAGCTGGGTGGACCTTGTTATTTGTTAGGGAACACTCCGTTTTGATCTCGCTTATTGAAGATTAATGTTGTAATTGAATCTTATGTCATCTCTTTTCAGAAGCTGGATTATATCACATACCTATCTATCTTTGACCAGTTATTTGACATTCCTAAAGAAAGGAAGAATGCAGAGTATAAGAGGTAGGCATTAATAGTTTCTAGGCCTCTGCTGGATTGATTAGAAGATTATTTAATATGAAGGTTTAAGGGCAAAGTTCTAAATTTTATCACCTGAAAGGCATATGTGACTTCCAGTTTTATTAGAGAATAGGGATTTGGAATGACATAGTTTTAAAACATTTGTAGTACTCTGGCTCTGGAAGAATGTGTATCTATGGGCACATCTATGATCTTATGCCCATGCTGTTCTTAAATTTGTCTTTGGATGTAGAAAGAAGTCTCCCATCCAGGGACCTCTGTCTCTTTGGAGTTTAGTGGGAGAAAATGACACATTCTCAGATTGTGATTGAACTGAGGTGCCTGGGTCTGATATGTAAAAGGGAAGTTATGTTTGTGTTAATCTGCCCCTGGTTAGTGATCTATATCCCTAGCTGCTTCTCTTTTTTAGGTTTTCTTCTTGACCTGAAATCTTTTATGTATAGAATTAATTAAAACTTTAGTATTTGGAATTGTGTCATGAGGCTGAAAAGAGGTAGAAAAGGTCAGAATCAAAATGATATGTTGGGAAAAAAATCATTTATGAGCTCGTTTGAAAAACTAGTATTACTAGTTTAAAAAACTAATACTACTAGAATTACAAATGCATTCTGGAGAGCATAACAATACATCAAAAATGGAAACCTTCTTAGCTTTCTTTTTATTGTGTGTTTCTCTGTAGATACCTAGAGATGCTGCTTGAGTACCTTCAGGATTACACAGATAGGGTGAAGCCCCTCCAAGATCAGAATGAACTTTTTGGGAAGATTCAGACCGAGTTTGAGAAGAAGTGGGAGAATGGCACCTTTCCTGGATGGCCGGTGAGCTTCCATGCAGGTGTGGGTGGAAGACATGCCAGAGAATTGAACGAATTACTTTCCCTGTATGTTTTTTTTTTAAATATTTTTTTATTTTTTCCCATAAAAAAATTTATACATAGTTACATGACTAATTGATCTCCCCATACTGTGACAGCATACTCCTCCTTTCCACCCCTGATTTCCCATGTCCATTCAACCAACTCCTAACCCTCTCTGCCTTCCCATCTCACCTGCAGACAGAAGCTGCCCATTTAGTCTGTTGTATCTACTTGAGCTGAGAGGAACACACACGAGTATCATTTTATGTCCCACAGTCCAGTCCAATCCCTGTCTGAAGAGTTGGCCTCGGAAATTGTTTTAGTTCTGGGCTGATAGAGAATCCAGGGGCC
>NW_004443951.1:19165650-19168430 GCF_000243295.1 Trichechus manatus latirostris | reverse complement strand
TGTCCCACAGTCCAGTCCAATCCCTGTCTGAAGAGTTGGCCTCGGAAATTGTTTTAGTTCTGGGCTGATAGAGAATCCAGGGGCCATGCTTGCCGGGGGTTCCTCCAGTCTCAGTCAGACCATTAAGTCTGGTCTTCTTACTAGAATTTCAATTCTGCACCCCATCTTTCTCCTGCTCCATCCAGGACTCTGTTGTGTTCCCTGTCTGGGCGATCATTGGTGGTAGCCAGGTGCCATCTAGTTCTTCTCGTCTCAGGCTGATGAAGTCTCTGGTTTCTGTGGCCCTTTCTGTCTCTTGGGCTGATACTTTCCTTGTGTCTTTGGTGTTCTTCATTCTCCTTTACTCCAGGTGATTGGGACCAATTGATGCATCTTAGATGGCCGCTTGCAACCTTTTAAGACATCAGATGCCACTCACCGAAGTAGGATGCAGAACATTTTCTTAATAAGCTTTGATAAGCCAGTTGACCTAGATGTCCCCTTGAAAGCATGGTCCCCAGATCCCTACCCCTGCTACTCTGTCCCCAAAGTGTTTGATTGTATTCGGGAAACTTCTTAGCTTTGATTTAGTCCAGTTGTGCTGACTTCACTTATAGTGTGTGCTGCCCTTCCCTTCACCTAAGATAATACTTGTCTACTATCTATTTAGTGAATAATCCTCACCCTCCCTCCCCACCCTCATAACCATCAAAGAATGTTTTCTTTCTTCTGTGTTTAAACCTTTTATTGAGTTCTTATAATAGTGGTCTTATACAGTATTTGTCCTTCTGTGACTGACTAAATTCACTCAGCATAATGACCTCCAGCTTCCTCCATGTTATAAGATGTTTCATGGCTTCATCGTTGTTCTTTATCATTGCATAGTATTCCATTGTGTGAATATACCATGATTTGTTTATCCATTCGTCCATTGATGGGCACCTAGGTTGTTTCCATCATTATGCTGTTGTGAACAGTGCTGCCGTGAACATGGGTGTGCATCTATCTATTCGTGTGACAGCTCTTATTTCTCTAGGATATATTCCAAGGAGCGGGATAGCTGGATCCTATGGTATGTCTATTTCTAGCTTTGTGAGGAAGTGCCAAATTGATTTATTTGTGTTTTTTGGATTAATGCTAGCCTTGTTGGGGTGAGATGATATCTCATTGTAGTTTTGATCTGCATTTCTCTAAGGGCTAATGATCATGAGCATTTCTTCATGTGTCTGTTAGCCGCCTGAATATCTTCTTTGTTGAAGTCCCTGTTCATATCCTTTGCCCATTTTTTAATTGGGTTGTTTGTCTTTTTGTTGTTGAGGTTTTGTACTATCTTGTAGATTTTAGAGATTAGACACTGATCAGGTTTGTCATAGCCAAAAATTTTTTGCCAGTCTGTAGGTTGTTCTTTCACTCTATTGGTGAAGTCTTTTGATGAGCATAAGTGTTTGATTTTTAGGAGCTCCCATTTATCTAGTCTCTCTTCTGGTGCTTGTGCATTGTTACTTATGGTTCATATTGTGTTTATGCCATATATTAGGGCTTCTAGCGTTGTCCCTGTTTTTTCTTCCATGATCTTTATTGTTTTCAATTTTATATTTAAGTCTTTGATCCATTTTGAGTTAGTTTTTGTGCATGGTGTGAGGTATGGGTCTTGTTTCAGTTTCTTGCAGATGGATATTGAATTATGCCAGCACCATTTGTTAAAGAGACTGTCTTTTCCCCAATTAATGGACTTCGGGCCTTGTCAAATATCAGCAGCTCATAGCTGGATGAATTTATGTCTGGATTCTCAGTTCTGTTCCATTGGTCCATGTGTCTGTTGTTGTACCAGTAGCAGGCTGTTTTGACTACTGTGGCGATATAATAGGTTCTAAAATCAGGAAGTGTGAGGCCTCCCACTTTGTTCTTCTTGAGTAATGCTTTACTTATTCGGTACCTCTTCCCTTTCCATATGAAGTTGGTGATTTGTTTCTCCATCTCATTAAAAAATGCTGGTGGAATTTGGATCTGGGTTGTGTTGTATCTGTAGATCGCTTTGGGTAGAATTGACATTTTCACAATGTTGAGTCTGCCTTTCCATGCGCAAGGTATGTTTGTCCACTTACGCAGGTCTCTTTTGGTTTCTTGCAGTAGCGTCTTATAGTTTTCATTGTATACATCTTTTACATCTCTGGTTAGATTTATTCGTAAGTATTTTTTCTTCTTGTGGGCTATTGTAAATGGTATTGATTGGGTGATTTCCTCTTCGAGGTTCTCTTTGTTGTTCTAAAGGAATCCAACTGATTTTTGTATGTTTATCTTGTATCCTGAAACTGCTGAAATCTTCTGTTAGTTCCAGTAATTTTCTTGTGGATTCTTTGGAGTTTTCCGTGTATAAGGTCATATCATCTACAAATACAGATACTTTGATTTCTTCCCTACCAATTTGGATGCCCTTTTATTTCTTTTTCTAACCTAATTGCTCTAGCTGGGAACTCCAGCACAATGTTGAATAAGAGTGGTGATAAAGGGCATCCTTGTCTGATTCCCGTTCTCAAGGGGAATGCTTTCAAAGTCTCTCTATTTAGGATGATGTTGGCTGTTGGCTTTGTATAAATGCCCTTAATTATATTGAGAAGTTTCTCTTCTATTCATTCCTATTTTGTCGAGAGTTTTTCTCATGAATGGGTATTGGACTTCGTCAAATGCCTTTTCTGCGTCGATTGATAAGATCGTGTGGTTCTTGTCTTTTATTTCTGTGATGGATTACATTGAGTGTTTTTCTGATGTTGAACTATCCCTGCATACATGGTATAAATCCC
>NW_004443951.1:19135896-19165039 GCF_000243295.1 Trichechus manatus latirostris | reverse complement strand
TATGCTTTGTGATATTTCGATGCTTTGATTTTTGTTAAGGCTTGCTTTATGGCCTAATATGTGGTCTGTTCTGGAGAATGTTCCATGGGCGTTGGGAAAGAAAGTATACTTGGCTGCTCTTGGATGGAGTGTGTGGTATATGTTTGTAAGATCAAGTTGGTTGATTGTAGCATTTAGCTCTTCCGTGTCTTTGTTGGGCTTCTTTCTGGATGTTCTGTCCTTCACCAAAAGTGGTGTGTTGGTCTCCTACTACTATTGTGGAGCTGTCTATTTTCTTTTTTCAGTGCTGTTAGAGTTTGTTTTATGTATTTTAGAGCCCTGTCGTTGGGTGTGTAAATATTTATCATAGTTATGTCCTCCTGGTGTATTGACCCTTTAATCGTTATATACTGTCCTTCCTTATCTTTTGTGGTGGATTTTACTTTAAAGTCTATCTTGTCAGAGATTAATATTGCCACTCCTGTGCTTTTTTGAGTGTTGTTTGATTGATATATTTTTTTCTATCCTTTGAGTTTTAGTTTGTTTGTGTCTTAAAGTGTAAGGTATATCTCTTGTAGGCAGCATATAGACAGATAGTGTTTTTTTATCCAATCTGCCACCCTCTGTCTCTTTATTGGTGCATTTAGTCTATTTACATTCAGCGTAATTATTGATAGGTATGAGTTTCGTGCTGTCATTTTGATGTCTTTTTTTGCGTGTTGTTCAGAGTTTCTTTGTCCACTTAATTTTCTGTGCTGAGTCGTTTTTCTTTATGTATTTTGTTTTCATCTTTTTCATTGTTGTTCATTTTGTGTTTGCTGAGTCTTTGTATTTTTCTAGTTTTTTATTTTGACTTGTAGGCTTCTTAGTTTCCTTTATGGTTACCTTAATATTTACCCCAATTTTTCTAGGTTTATACCAGTCTTTTATTTCTCTATATCACCTTGACTTCCTCTCTATATGCAAAATCTATGTCTACATTTTTTTAAGTCCCCTTTTTTGTTTTAATGTTGTCATCTTTTACGTATTGACATCTGTTTCCCTATTTTCATTGTTCTAGCTTTGATTTATTTTTGTGATTTCCCTATCTGGGTTGATATCTGTTGCTCTATCCTGTATTCTAGTCTTGGGTTGTTATCTGATATTACTGATCTTCTAACCAGAGGACTCCCTTTAGTATTTCTTGTAATTTTGGTTTGGTTTTTGCAAATTCCCTAAACTTTCATCTGGAAATGCCCTAATTTCACCATCATATTTGAGAGACAGTTTTGCTGGATATATAATTCTTAGCTGGCAGTTTTTTTCCTTGAAGGCTTTATATATATGATCCCATTGCCTTCTTGCCTGGGTGGTTTCTGCTAAGTAGTCCGAGTGTATTCCTATTGACTGTCCTTTGTAGATAACTTTTCGTTTATCTCTAGCCGCTCTTAAAATTCTCTGTTTATCTTTGGTTCTGGCAAGTTTGATTATAATATGTCTTGGTGACTTTCTTTTGGGATCTACCTTATGTGGGGTTCGAGAAGCATTTTGGATAGATATTTTGTCATTTTTCACAATATCAGGTAATTTTTCTGCCAATAAATCTTCAACAATTCTCTCTATTTTTTGTTATCCCCCCCGTTCTGCTATTCCAATCACTCGTAGGTTATTCTTTTTGACAGCGTCCCACATAATTCTTAGGGTTTCTTCATTTTTTAATTCCTTTTATCTGATTTTTCCTCAAATAAGTTGATGTCAAGTGCTTTATCTTCAGTCTCACTGATTCTGACTTCCATTGCCTCAGTTTTGCTCCTATGACTTTCTGTTGAGTTGTCTAATTCTGAGATTTTATTGTTAATCTTCTGGATTTCTGATTGCTGCCTCTTTATGGATTCTTGCAGCCTGTTAAATTTGTCATTATTCTCTTCTCTAATCTTTTTAATTTCCTCTATTGCGTGTTCTGCATTTTGCATAATTTCGTTCCTGATTTCTTGAAGAGTTCTGTATATTAGTCTTTTGTATTCTGCCTCTGGTAATTCTAAGAAATTTTCCTCTTCTGGAACATTTCTAGATTCTTTATTCTGGGAGCTTGCTGAAGCCATCATTGCTTGTCTCTTTATGTGATTTGATATTGACTGTTGTCTCCTAGCCATAATAAGTTATTATATTTATTTATTTTATGTTTGCTTACTGTGTCCTAGCTTCTTATTTTGTTTTCATGTGCCCAAATAGGCTGCTCGTATGAGCTAGTTTGATTATTGGCACCTTTGAAGCTCTAATGTCCTGTCACTAGTGGTTAGATCTATTACTAGGTATGTGAGCTCAGGAGTCTGCCCACCTTCCTGTATGGATTCAGCTCAGGTGACCAGATAGATAGCCACCATGTGTGTGGTGTAGGCTCTCCCTTACAGTCCTAGACAGGCATGGGTGATTGGTATAGGCACAGGCATCTGGCTGCAGCAGGGGGACACACTCTGATCAAGGCGGGGCTGACGGCTGCCCTCGAGTGTCCAGGAGGAAGGTGTGTCCCTGTTTCCTAGAGCGTATAGGTGGGTGGGTTTTGCAGCTGGACTATGAGCAGCTGCTGCTGTTGGCTGTAAGGACTGGGGGGCAGCAGTTATTCATGGGCCGCTCTTGCAGGTGGCTAGGTGGCATGGGTGTAGCCACAAGTCCTTAGGCCCCTGATGTGGGTAGGTGAAGACCCTGCTTAATGGGCAGAGCAGTGTCAGATGTCAAGAACCTGCCGCTTTACAGCTGAAACAGTTGAAGTTAGAGTTCTGGTGTATACCCTGCTGTACTGCAGTAATGAGGGCCTACGCTGTTGAGATGGGCCCACACAAGTCTATGCAGGGGGAAAGGCACTCAAAGGCCGTGGATTCCCTTATGCCTGTTACTGGGAAAAGGAGCTCTGCCTACCCTGAGTTCCTGGCTCAGGGGAGTCGGCAGTTTATTTTTGCCCCTGTTTGTTAATTTGTTCACTCTCCAAGGCAGGGAGAATGGCTCTGGGCATGTGATGGTTCCTACTTCCTGTCCAGGGGACTGGGCAATTCCTGAAGCTGGTCCAGGACCCAGTGCAGAGCAGGGAGCGGGGAGGTAAATGGGTGAGAGGTTTTTCCCTAAGGGGAGTGTTTTTGATCTGCGCAGTAATCTGTACGCAAGTACTTATCTTTTATGAGGGCTGCTTTTCACTGGTTCTGGGTGGCCGAGTAGATTTTCAGCAGCTAGGTCTCTCCCGGTGCGGGAAAATGTGCCTCCTGAGCAAGGCTGCTTGCCTGCCTCACCGCTCACCCCTAAGCTGATCAGGCCTGAAGTGCTCAGGCTCTCGCCTGGCAACTCCTCGCTGCTTCCGAACATCTCTCCCTCCCCCTGCCACTCCGTCCGGTTCCTTAACTCTGCCTTTGATGTTCGGGGCTCCCAGATTGCCATATATAATTGAATCACTTGTTTTTTTTGGGTCTTTGTTGTAAGAGGGTCCACCAGAACGCCTGACTACTCCGCCATCCTGGCCCTGCCTTCTCCAGGGGCATTAGATGTTGAGCCCCTCAATATCACTTGTGGCCATGAGGTGTTCCCTGCCATGTATGCAAGGTTTTCTCTTTGTACTTTGGAACAAGATTTGCCAGGCCCTGCTTGCTGTTGAGTAGACCCAGGATTTTCACCAGCCGTGTTGTTACTGCTGTGTGGTTCCTGCTGATCAACACCTGATTAGAGTATGTGTTAAAAATTTCTATTATATATCTTGACTCTTGGGGATAAGCTTGAGTTTTTACAGAACTCTCAGAGAGAGGATGGACCATCTGGGTTTTTTTTCCTGCTCCTGTAAGAATTTGATCCTTATTCATAAATGTGTATAAGAAAGGGGCCAGGCAGCAGCTGGCAGTTTAGTTGACTCACTTACCTCCGTCCTAAATCTGGATTTCAATAAATGGTGTATTGTTCTTCTTCTCAGAAAGAGACAAGCAGTGCCCTGACCCATGCCGGAGCTCATCTTGACCTTTCTGCTTTCTCTTCCTGGGAGGTATGTTTCCTGTAGCTGTTGTACTGAGCTTACTTGCCCCTCCTTCTGAGGGAGCACTCACTCTCTTGTTTTTATGCCATGATTGTATTATGATAAGACACCAGCTCCTGGGACCAGGCATCTACAAAGAATGTGGGAAACTTAAAAGAAGACAAAAATTATGTAACTTTTTTTGAAAACTGTGTAAGAACACTTCTAACTACATTAAGTTATGGTGGAGGTAATGGTTAAGGGTGAACTTGACCACAGGGTCAGTACTTTGGAGAGCTTGAACTTATGCTAGGAGATCGGCTATGGAATGTGTAGTTCTGCCACAGCCTCAGGAACACCCACATACCAGCCTGAGAAGACTTGGGTTTGAGCATTTGTCATTTCCCAAATTCTACTTATATAATATTATAACTTTTCCCTTTTTTGTACAGGAGTTGGCCTCCCTGGGTCTGGACAGATTGAAATCTGCACTGTTAGCTTTAGGCCTGAAATGCGGCGGGTGAGAGACTGGTTTTTTGATCATAACTGTCCCATTTAGTGTCTGTTGGCTAGATCTTCTAAGTCTCTGATTCCATTGTTTGTCACCCTACGCTGTAAAAATGAGCACATCTGTATGATGAACTAACCCTGAAATCCTTTGCCCTCTGTTCTCCTTAGGACCCTAGAAGAGCGAGCCCAGAGGCTGTTCAGCACCAAAGGAAAGTCCCTGGAGTCGCTTGACACCTCCCTGTTTGCCAAAAATCCCAAGTCAAAGGGCACCAAGCGGTGAGTGGCTGAGGTGGCACCTCTATTTACGTCTTATTTTATTATTAAGCATAAATTTACCATAACAGGGATTTTAAAGTCAGTTTTATCATCATTTTTGGTTCATAGAGATCTAGTCCACTCTTTGTGTCTGCTAATGATAGAGAGTACTGTCACTGTTACCAGAAAACCAAGAGCAATTTGTACTCAGGAGATCAGGAGTCGGGGAAGTCTCTTAATGTTGAAACGGTGCTCTAGGCACCTTTTGTTACCTCAGTAGGTTATGGAGACTAAAAGGCTAAATAGTTTCAAAAAATATTTTTGTAAGCTTATTTTGCTAATGACAGTTGAATGTATTCTTGAGCCATGTACTTGTACAGGGCGTTTTTTGTTTGTCTTTTTTCTGATTCTCACAATACTTCTAAAAAGTTGTCCTTACCCTGATTTTTTTAAACAGGTAAGGACTTAGAAAGTTATAAAATGTTTCCATAATACTCTCACAATTACTTAGCAGCAGGGCCAGTATTTGGGCCCAGGTCAGCCTGACTCCAGAGCTCTTTCTTCTGTACCTCATTTCCTTTGTAGATTATAATGATAGAAATTTAAATGTTGTTGATAAGCTTTTCACCTTCTAGAATGAGATCAAAGAGGAAATTTCCATGCATTCCAAGATATAACCTCAGTACTTGTATCTGCAAGTCCTGAGCTGAACAGATGATTTGCTTTCAGCATGATATTTCTTATGCACTTGTAATTTTTAATGTAACTGTGGAATAAATACTCCCAGATAGGGGGAGCAAGGTATTTGGTGAGAAAACACTTGAGTGATACAGCTCATTTCTTGTTTTCAGGGACACTGAGAGGAACAAAGACATTGCTTTCCTAGAAGCCCAGATCTACGAATATGTAGAGATTCTCGGAGTGAGTAAATGACTCTGTTGAGGACTGTAAATGCTAGAAGGTGTGGAAGTGAGATAGATAAGAACTCAGGCAGGATATTTTCTCAGGGTTTAAAAGAGGAAGAGGGTAGGCATTAAACTGGTGGAGCAGAAAATGGGGTTTTCTCAGTGTCCGTATCCTTTCCTTAAGTCCCTGTTCTACCATCAGCTATATTTCCAAGATTGTCCAGTTCCTATGGGGCTAGAGATCTCTTTTGGGTCCTGGTATAGAGAATAGGCTCCTTTCTCAGTGTAGTATCCAGAATAGTGCCTGAGCTCCATATATCCAGGAGATAGCCAAGAAGTAGACAGTCAAAAGGCAAATAAGAGATAGGCTACTAACAGCAGCTTTGTGGGTATGACTTATTATGAATAGTCATTACTTAACATGCTCAGGAAATTGTAGGAAACTTATTAAGGCTGTAATGTTAGTGGTATAAAGCTGCCTGTGAGCTGCTCTTTGAATATTCTTTCAGGAAGGAGTTGAAGGGTAGGCTAGGGGTGGGGAAAAGCTGAGCCTGACTAAGATACTAAGATATTTTAGAGAGAAGGCAAGGGAGAAGAGTAGGAAAATAAGCCTCTTTCAGGGAAGTGAAGGTGGAAAAAAGGGCAGTGTTCATCGAGAGGAAAATGGTTAGTGTCTCAGAGAGTCCTGGGGGAAGGTCAGCCTTTCTGACAGTGTCTGCTTTTAGAATTTTCAACTGCTCTCTGAGCCTTTCTCTTTGCAGATGCTCAGGTGGTATTTGAATGGGTGGCTCTGGCTCAGCTAGCTATCTCCTGGGACGTTTACGTATCTCTGTCTCTTGTCATGGATGTTTTCATTCTCCCCTTGGTTTGAGGAACCCCCCTATAATAGCTAATAAACTTACCACCTGTTGGTTTCCTCTATTATGACTATTTTCAGTGAGAGGAGACTAGACGGACATTGGAAATTGTGGGCACTTGTGTTCTCCACGAGGAGCCCTGGTGGCGCAAACGGTTAATCGCTTGGCTGCTAACCAAAAGTTTGGGTGTTTGAACCCTCCCAGTGACTTCACAGGAGAAAAGACCTGGCTTCTATAAGGAGTACAGCCTAGGAGACCCTACTGTGTCCTGTAGGGTCGCTGGGAATCAACTCAATGGCACACAGCAATATATTTTCCACAGTGAACTTGGGCTGTGCTAGGGTGGGCAGCAGTGTGAGTTGCCAATCCTCTGAAGATGGCCGGGAGGGTAATTTATGCCCTTGACATGAGATGCAGCCACTGCTGTCTCCCTTCTTTGAAAGCATCTTGCTTTCCCTGCCAGGAAGTGGCACCATTCTCTTGGAATTTGAACCAGTTCCAGCCAAAATGGCCTTCGGAGGTGGCTCTCATTATATACTGCTATGATTTTTGCCGTTGTTTCACCATTTATTGATGCCTGTTGGTTTCCAGGGATATTGTGCTAGGTATTTGGGTACATTAGTTCATATGACACAGCCTGTTACCCTTGAAAAGCTCCCCGTATAGTTGGTTGGGGGAGACAGACAAACAATTGCAGTGTAATGTGACACATGCTGTAATACACTGAGGTTGAGTTCTCTAAGTAGAAAGAGGGAGAAAAAAGGTTCCAAGCAGAGGAAACGTCAAGTACAAAGGTACGATATGAAAGAAAATTATATGTCCAGGGACTACTGAGAAATTTGATGTGGCTGGAGTGTGCCTTGTGAGGAAAAGAGTGGTCAGAGAAAATTTAGGAGAGTTATCTTACATATTTGTCCTGTAAGCAGTAGAAAGTTCTTTATGCAGGAGAGAGTGCCTGTAGATTTGACTTTAAAAAGATAATCTGCAGATAATCTGGCAGCAGAATGGAAGGAGGACTGGAATGGAAAGAGACTCAGGGCCAGTTTGAAGGTGATGATCTTGGTGAGGGCAATGATAGTGGAAAGGAGGAGAAAGGATTGGTTCAGGAAATATTTTAGAGACAGAATAGATGAGACTTTGTTCTCTGTTTTTCTGTAATAATCTGCGCCCTCTGATAAATAATTTAGGCAAATGGCCTAAAAGTTTTTACTTTTTCCTGGGAGATCAGTGAGGGCCTGCTGATAAGGGGGTGTGATATGAAGGCAGGACTTTCCCTTTAGTCTCCAAGAAAGAAAACCTTACACTTGGAGTGAGGGATCAGCAGGGGTTATGGGAAAACAGTAGGAAGTTTCCCTCTGATTCTGCACTGTTTTTCCTCTGACTTCCCTTTTCATTTATGGACTTGCCTTAGGAACAGCGACATCTCACTCATGAAAACGTACAGCGCAAGCAGGCAAGGACGGGAGAAGAGCGAGAAGAGGAGGAGGAAGAGCAGATCAGCGAGAGTGAAAGTGAAGATGAAGAGAATGAGATCATTTACAACCCCAAAAACCTGCCCCTTGGCTGGGATGGCAAAGTAAGTCCTGGCACCACCACCCATTGCCCCCGTCCCCCGTTTTGGAAGCAGTGCAGCCCTTAGCAGACGTTGGTCTAATGCCATTTCTTATCTGATTTCTTTTAGCCCATTCCCTACTGGCTATATAAGCTTCATGGCCTAAATATCAACTACAACTGTGAGATTTGTGGAAACTACACCTACCGAGGGCCCAAGGCTTTCCAGCGGCACTTTGCTGTAAGGAATTCAGAGCCATTTCTCCTGGGAATTGAAGTATGAAACCTGAGACTTTAGGGAAGAGGATGGAGCAGCCTGAGAGGATCACTAGTGCGCAGAGCTTCAGGGAATTAGAGAGGGAGCAGGTCTAAAGTCAGGCATAAGGCATATGGCCTTAGGCACCAGTGCTAGTCTTAAATAATGCCTGAAAGTTTCCGGTTCATTCTGCCACTCTGTTATTTGAACCTCATTTCCGTTTTCTCTTGCTTATTTTAGTACTGCTGTCTCTTTTTTCTTTCTACCAACATCTTAGACCAATCTGACTCCTTGGTCATTTCTCTACCCCGTTACTTGGGACTAAAGAGGGTGCTGACCACATCTCCCTTTGGGACTTAAATGAGCCTTTGCCTCTTTGAATAAAAAACCAATGAGATGACATTTATCAAGTTATTCTTGAGACAAGGAATTGTCTGTGTAGCACTCCAGTAAGTGGGTTTACCCTTGTTTTGCTTCTGCCTTCAATTCTTAGTACTTGGAGGAAATTTTTACAAAATAGAAAAGACTAACTAGTCCTAGGATTGCAAATGTGTGTGAAGTCCTCATTCCCTCCCTCCTTCACACCAGATGTTGCTAATTTACCCTGGCTCTTTCCAGCTGAGCCCTTGAGTGGTCTGTGAATCTTTCTGAACACTGCCTTTCCAGCCAATTGCAGTTGGCATACAGGATAAAGCCCAGCCCATTTGTCATCACTCAGCCAAAACTGTCATTTTGTCAGTCTCTCCTTCCTCTCCCTCACCTCTTTTCTCACACCTGGTAAACAAACTTCTTTACTTACAAAGATGACACTGATCTACCAGTAGTATACCTTACACAAGGCTACTTGTGCAGATTGTGTGGATTGCTTGGGCTGCATCAGGCTACCCCCAGCATGGGAGGTGACTGGTCAGAGTTGTGTTTTCTGTGATCGCAACCCAAAGATTTTATCTGAAAAACTACTGGATCTAGGATCTAGATTTTATAAACCAGCTCAGGGAGGCAAACAATGCAATGCGTCTTTGAACTGTGTACGTCCTGTCAGTCACATCCAGCTATTTACAGACATCTGCTAAAGGAATGATGCCTTTAGGTGGAGTCTTTTGCAAAGGGTCAGGTAAAGATTTATGAGTAGAGTGAACTTAACGCTCCATGTTCAACTTTTCCCATTTCACGTCCTTTTGCTTCTCTTTTCTCCCAGGAATGGCGTCATGCTCATGGCATGAGATGTTTGGGCATCCCAAACACCGCCCACTTTGCTAATGTGACACAGATTGAAGATGCCGTCTCCTGTAAGTCAACTCTATTTATTGTTCTTAGGCCAGACCAAGTGCCCACTCCTACAACTCACTGTCCCAATACCCTGGTGAATCAGGCCCAAGGGCAGCAGGTTGTACGCATGTAAAAACTGGAACAATCATATAATTACGGATTTTTAAGGAGAGTGACTTAGTCAGCAGTATTGATTGTTCCTCCCTTGAGAAGAGTCCTACGCTGAGTGTAAAATAGGAATTCTTAACCTGAGATCTGTGAACTCCCCTGTGTGTAAGATTATGAATGAATGGTTACATAGATAGTCTCCGACTTACCATGAGGTTCTGTTCTGAACCATAAGTTGATTCTAATGTAAGTTGAATACCACTTTCTTTTTTTTTTGTGGGTTTTCATTATTATTGCCTTATTAGTATGGGTATCTTTATGTATCATAACATTGAACATACATGACTGAACATCTGAGAAAGATAACATCAGCAAATTATGCACTGCAACATTGTATGTAGTAGTTTTTACTAATGATAAGATGTACCAAAAAAAACTACAGTTGTAAGTGCACTTTGTCGTAGCTCGAATATGATGTAAGTTGGGGACTACCTGTATGTATATCTTCTGAATTGTTTTTAATATATTAAGAACCTTATGCTAAGTGAAATAAGTCCATCACAACAGGGCAAATATTGTATGAGACCGCTGTTATAAAGTAACAACAAACGACTTACACACAGAAAAAAAACCTGTTTGATGGTTACCAAGGATCGGAGGGGGAGGGAGGGAAAATTACCAAAGAGACAGTAGACACGTGTTTATATTGGTGAAGGGAAAGGCAATACACAATATGGGAGAAGATAGCACAGCATGACCAAAGCAAGAGAGGACACTGCAGGGAACACAGGAATAAAGAACAACTGTGGTGACTACCATAGCATAGAAAGTCCTGCAGCAATAGTATTAACAAAGAATAATCTACAGATGGGTACATAGATAGATATGCCAAGAGGTGAGGGAGGGGTAAGGGAGCACACCCACCAGCAGATACAGGTTTGGTAGTGGAAATTTCTAAATACATGACTAGATGCTCCTCATATATTGATATAGACAATAGAGCACACAAGTGGCACAGTCAGGAAAACTTCTCAGACATAACTAAACACCTCTCCGGAAGAAATTCCCAGGCTTGTAGGCAAAGGACCATAGACATCTACATCAATTGGCACAACGTAGTTCTTAAACAATATTCTGCATCCTGGGGTCTTAAAAGTTTGCAAGCAGCAGTCTCAGATATAACTATCAGTCTCTTCTAGTCCAGAGCAAAGGAGAGTGAAAAAAAACTAAAGACTCAAGGGAGTAATTAGTCCAAAGAACTAATGGACCACATGAACCACAGCCTACTTAACCCTGAGACTGGAAGAACTAGATGGTGCCCAGCTACCACTACCAACCGCTCTGACTGAGATTACAACACAGGGTCCTGGACAGAGTGGGAGAAAAACGTAGACTAAACGTAGACTAAAAAATCAAATTCACAAAAAAGACCAGACTTAAATTGGTCTTACAGAGACTGGAGGAACCCCCGAGACTATGGCCTCCAGATCCCCTTCGAACTCAGAACTGAAGCCACTCCCGAGGTTCACCTGCCAAAGATTAGGCAGGCCTATAAAACAAACAGTAACACACGTGAGGAGCGTGCTTCTTAGATCAGTAACATACGAGACTAAATGGGCAACACCTGCCCAAAAAAAAATGAGAAGGTGGGAAGGGACAGGAAAACTGGACTAATGGAACTGAGGAACCTGAGGTGGAAAGGGGGAGGGGTTAGTGGTGACACATGCAGGAATTGCAACGAATGACAGAAAACAATTAGTGTATATAAATTTTTGAATGAGAAACGAATTTGCTCTCTGAACTGTCACCAAAAATACAATTGAAAAAAGAAAAAAAAAATGTTAAGAACCACTAATATATAGAAAAAATAGAAATGGTTTCAGTAAGCTTATTTCTGAGGCCACAGGGCAGACACATAGAACAAAACAGCAAGGTACATCTTGGAGAAGGATGTGGCATGCACACCAGGAAATGTGTTATTAAAACATCCAGGGGTCCTCGAGCCCAGACTTCCTATTTTCCTGGCAGTAGTAGCTTTTTCTACTGTTAGCATCTTCCTTACAAGCTTTTTATTTCTTTCTTGTTTATCTCTTCTGTGTTATGTTTTCACTTTCAACTAGTTAGACTGAGAAGATTTATTTTACCACTCCACTTTGTTAAATTACAGGCACTCAGTAGTACATGGGCCAAGAAAAACAGAAATAGAAATATGTAGAAATAAAAATAGAAAATACAATTTCATGTGTCTGCCTGTAAAATATATTGTATCTTTGTGTCTGATATTTGTATAGTTGTTTGTAAAAGGTTTATATCCACTTGGAAAGAAGTGCTTCTCTTTCCACGTGTAGATTGGTTTATACTTCCTGCAGTGTCCAGGTCTTTAATTTCATACTTTTATCTATTCATTTTTAATTCTGATAGAGACATGTTGACATTTCCAATTATGGTTAAGTTTCATCCCTTATTGCACTTCTGCCAGTTTTATATGAATTTTGTTTTGTGTTTGAGCCACACAAACTAAGTATTGTATCATAAACTTATTATTCATTTCCATTTTCTTTTTGACATCCTGTTTATCTGATGTCATTGTTTGTTCTGTTGTGATAGACCATTTCCCCAGTTATCAAGATTTTTACAACAAATATTGGCTATTTTTTTATCCCAGTGTTCAATATTTGTCATTATAGAGAAGTATTAAGGCTTTTACACTCAGTGTATTAATTGATCTGTTTGTATTCATCTCCTTTCTGGAAAGGTTATCTTAAATTTGTTAGGTTTGTTTGTACTTCTCATTTACATGGTTTGTTTAGTAGTTTTTAAAGAACTGCTTTTAGACAGGTATTTTTCCAACATTTCTAACTTTAACGTTTTGACGAATAGTTTATTTCTACTACTAATTTCTATTATTGTCATAGATAATATATGTAATGTGCATTGTATAATATATATAGTATATATATATATATAGTATACTAAGTTGAATTATTTATGGAAGATAAATTATATTTCAGTGGTCTGAAGCACTGTAAATTCCATGCTTCTTTCTTTTCATAATTTATCCGCAGATTTTATTTTGTATTTTTAATCTTATCTTCTCTATCATTATTCTTAACATCTTATTTATAAAAAGTGATATTTCTGCATTTAAATTTCTATTGTCTTGCCATGATCTTGGTTGATAAATTCTGTCAAGTTCTTTGGTTGTGATATGTTCTGTTTCAAGGGTAAAGTTGGCTCAAAACCACATTCCTAATGTAGTTTCTCGTGGTGGTTAAGAAGTCAGGGTCTGCAGAGTCAGCCTACTGGGGTTCAATCATGGCTCCACCTCTTACTAGCTGTGGGATCCTGGGCAAGTTACTTACCTCTCAGTGCCTTAGTTTCCATATCTTTAAGATGTGGGTGACAGTAATATATCTACTAAAGAGAACTGTCTTGAAGTTAGATCATATGGGTTACAAGCATAAAACAGTGTAGTATGTTGTTAGTAAGCACAACTGCCATCATCACCGTCTTCATTTGTGGGCTCTTCTGCAGTGAGGAGTGAGATCCAAAGTCATTTCCATCTTTTCATTCGAAGTTTAATATTGCTAATATTGCTAGAGACCACTTATCCAAATGCCTGTTAATATGACAAGTACTATGGGAGATGTTTTACGCTCATGTAATCCTGACATCAGCCCACGACGTGGTAGGTGTCACCTGCATTTTCAGATGAGGGAATTGAGACCCAGAGAAGTCAGGTACCATCGCCAGGTTGCATAGCTTTTAAGTGGAAAAGCCAGGGATCATAACCATGTCTGTCCTGTAACATAATAGGACACAGTGCTCCACTGCCTTCCTTTAAATCACCCTCATCAAGTTGTGGATCGATCGTTAAGGGTTGTTCCAGAAGGAACCTTCATGTGTTCTCTAAGAGCCATGCAGAGATTTTTAGGAATATTTTACTTTTTTCTGGGATGTTATAGGCAGGTTCATGATACTTCCATTACCCATATCATTTTAAGAATATGTCCTTATTCTGCTGTCCAAGTTAATCAGTTTCTTTATGTACATGTTTTTATTATTGCCAAGTCTTTGATTTCCTGTATCAGTTCTGCCCATCATGGCTTCCTTTGATATTTTTAGGTTCTCTACATAGCATTTATAGTTTTACTTCTATCTCAGTGTTATCGCTTTCTCTTTGTATTTTTTTCCCCATCCTCTATAGGAGTATTCATAGGCTTGTTACAATTTTATTGTCACTTTTTCCCCCTTTTCCGTTTCAGGTGTTATTCCTCCTTTTAAGTATCTTAGATTATCTGGCTTCATTACAAGCTTTCAGTAACATAAGTAGGTGGTTATATACATGTAGACTCTCACAAGGCTGACTGTTTCTCAGGTATCTGGCTAATAAACAAAAAAGACAAAACAAAACAAACCTGTTGCCATCCAGTGGATTCTGACTCATACTGACCCTATAGGACAGAGTAGAACTGCCCCATAGCGTTTCCAAGGAGCAGCTGGAAGTAATAAATGTCAGTAATTACTGAGTTGAATTTAATTCTTATATTATGGAGAGTTTCTGCAATTTTTATTTCCTATTGGTGGTATAATTCTTTTTGATTAAATCTGAATTGCTGTTTTTGTTTTTAAGCATTTAAACTAGATCTTAGGGATTTTTGGTTATAAGGAAAAGAGTCTACTAAACACTAGCCCAGTGCCCTCCATCTATTTGCAAGAATATGCTTATTGTGTGGTGCTTCTCTTTGTAGATCACCTGTTTCACTTCCTTGTTTTTTATCTATTAACCTCAGTTGCCAATGAAGGCAACTCCAGGCCTCTTTCTGTATGACCTTTTTCAGTTTTAAGATTCCGCATCATCCAGCTCACATAGTCTTTCAGTGTCCGAATTTCTCATACATGGGAAAGACAATAGGTAGGCACAGCAGGGTCAGGTGCCATCTGTAGTCCTGTAGGCTGTGTCTCCAGTAATGCTGGTGGTGAAAATAGTTACTAATGTAGGGCTTCTCCTCCAGGGCCTGTCCGGGAAACATGTGCTCTTGGCACAGTTGCTACACTGGATTTTACCTGTCTTTGTTTTAGATTATTCTGTTGAAGTTTTTCTTTTCTCTCTCTTGGAGCTCTTAGCCAGGAGAGAGGGATTCAGCACTGTCATTTAAGCTGCATCTCCTCAGAAGTTGCAGTTGGTTTTATTTATTTTTACTTAAATGAAGAATTTCACTTGTAAATTTATCCATTATTCCAGACAGTTGATATTTAAAAAAAAAAAAAGTTGAACGAAAAACGGCAAAGGAAGAGTACTGCGGAATTGCCACCAGGGACCTCCGTTTAAGTGGTTGGTCACGCTTCACCAGTATTTAGCAGTTATAAATCTATCTACCTAGTAAACAATGAACTGCTAAAGCATCAAGTCCAAAGATTGCTATCTCATTTATAATACTTAAACATCTTAGCAAAATCTAGGTACATTGCCTATAAGAGCAGGTGCTTTGCTAAAATGATGATATCCTGTGTCTGTGGCCTTTTATTGAGTCAAGTATCACATCAGAAACAGTTTACTTGACTTAGTAAACCTCCCTGGCGCCTAATGGTGATCACATTCTTTTCTAATTGCTCTCAGAGTTCTCTGAAGAATAACGCCTCACTTACTGCTCTAGTTTCCCACATCCATGTTTTCGTTTAAGAAAATCATGACAGCATTTCCCATCCTCCGGTATTTTAATACTTCTCTGGTTTAACTTAGCAGATTCCAGAATGGCATGGACAACGACTATGTCAGGGCCCTGTCCTGGCACATAGGAAGCACATGATAAATTCTCCACTCTTTCCTGATAGGCCTGCTATCTGGGTCTGAAGACTTTAGCTAATTTATAGCAATTAGCAAGGAGGGAAAAAGGAAAAAGAAAAAACATTTGTTGAACATCTGTGTAGCAGGCACAGAGCTAAGCATCTTTACATACATTGTCTCATTTTCTATTTCTTAGGCTTCAACTTTCTCTCTCTCTACTCTTGTCAGGTGTAAAGATTGTTCCACTTAATGGGAAAGATGGAAGCATATAGGAATCAAGTAGTTAAGTCTTCTCATTGTCATCGACTAATGTTTTATCATCTTCCCTCCCTAGCAGCAGACCTATCTTATCTATTCCCTGTATCCATTTGTGCTGAGAGTGTACCTTCTTGACGTCATTCTTAAAGATGCGTGTCATTCTTTCCCTGGTTTTGTGTCTGTCTTATCTGATTGCTCCCCTCCGCAGTAGTTTTGTAGCTATCTTCCTTTTCCTGTCTTCAGTGGGACGGTTTGTTAATGAGCTGACAGAATTTTGTCTTTAATGTCTCCCGTGTCTGTTGAGCCATCCTATCTTTTAGACTCTGTGGCCATGATAGCACACCTGTTTTTCTCTGAAGTTTTTGAAATATATGTACCAGATTAAGCGGACGTATTTGACATATTTGGTAGCGTTCCTTTTCTCTCTTATTATAGTCTTTAAGGCAGTAAGGCCACTTTGTCCCAAAATTCCCAGAAGTTGTTCCATATAAACTAAGTTCTTCCTTCAAGAGCATCATTTTTCTGTTCTGTGAGGTCTTCGGTTATATTTGATCTAATTTTCTTTTACAGTAAAACAAAGATTGTGATAAATTTTGCAGTCGAGGGGGTTTTGTCTGTAGGTGGTCCAGAACCAAAACTGCAGTTTAGGGCAAGCAAGAGTCCCAAGGGCAGTGTCATCTAGGGAGGCCCTGAGTAGGGGGGAGGGTGGTGTTGTACACTGTGTCCCCAGTGGATGCTCACTGAATCCTGACTGCTGCGTGTTTCTCATCCTGCAGTGTGGGCCAAGCTGAAACTGCAGAAGGCATCAGAGCGGTGGCAGCCTGACACTGAGGTGGGTGCTAACGTAGGGGATTAGGATCTGGGACAAAGTCAGGGACAGCATCAAGTGACAGAGCTCTTTCACCATGTAGAAGGGAGGAGAACATGTCCCTTGATCATGGCAGTAGCTAGTATAATGTGACAGTATCAATACTTTGGCTCTTGACATGGAAGCCTAATTTGTCTGTGATATTTAATATGTCCCACTTTAAATCTGTGTCTTAAGACAGGTCAGATTCTCCTACTGAAAATGCTTTTTTTAGTGGTAATCAGGAGTACCCAATCTTTTGTCCTGCCACAGGGGTTCATAAGCCATGAAGTTGAGAATCCTTATCACAAGTGACGTCTACTTTGAGGAAAGCCTCTAATGCGAGGTGATCCTCTGGTAGGGGTGAGGAGGCTTCCTGGTTGGTCTCTGAACAGCACGTTTCAGAGATGGAGGATGATGTGTATGGGGGGAGGTATGCTGGCAATTCACCCTGAGTCCCACACTGACGGGCAACAGGCTTCCTTGACTTAGGTCAGTGGTTTTCAGCGTTTCTTTTTTAAGCAGCAAAACCCTTTGCAAACAAACTGTGATGTGGAACTCCAATATATAAATTAGAACGAAGCAGAACTTCTCTGTGGGAAAGCACAGTCTTCTTGGCTTCCCTGTCACCCTGTGCACCGGCCTCTTAGGCAGAAACCTGGAAATCGTTTGAAAGCTCTTGTCTTAGATCTGCCTTTCTCAAGTAGGATTCCTCATCTGAAACACGGAACGTGATTCAAATGAACTATTTTCTCAGATCTTCCAAGGACAGGTCATAACTCAGAACAGTACCATTCCAGGTCCCCAGGAGAGAAGTTAATTCACTACACAGTGGATGCCTCCGGGCAGTAGAGCTTGATTCTCTCGGGGAACCCCAGTGAGAAGGGCTGTCTTAGATGAACGCCACTCTTGGAGTACCAAGATGTGCTGTGAAATCAGGCCAGGATGAGTTCAGGTGCCCAGATATTGGTTCCAAACATTTTCTCCAGCGGGTATAGCTGACAACGTGTACCCCCCTTCCTTTTTAGGAAGAGTATGAAGACTCCAGTGGGAATGTCGTGAATAAGAAGACTTAACGAGGATCTGGAAAGACAAGGACTGCTCTAGTGTTCTGATCTGTCTCAGCCGTTGGGCTTGCCCCGGCTTCCCGGAGATTGGCTTTTTCTACTTCTCCCCATCACATGCTCCTCGGGACTCTTTGCTAGTAGTCTTGTGGCCTGGCATGCATCTTGTAGAAACAAGGCATGTTGGCAGATTGCAGGGTTGAGATGTGTTTTATCTTTGTTTTATATTAAAAAGGATTCTGTCAGAAATTAAAATCAGCATTTCTTCTGAATGTGTCTTGTTTTGAAGCTATGTGGCAAGGACATGAATTTTGGGGGGCCAAAGGGTGGAATATAACGGATTGAAGTGTGTATCCAAAAAGTATGTGTTGTAGATCTTAACATCTATGCCTGTGGTTATAATCGCATTTGGGAATGCGTTGTCTTTGTTATGTTAATGAGGCAGGATTTGTGCAGAGTGCTTTTTAAGTCAATCTCTTTTGAAATATAAAAGAGATTAAACAAGCGTGAGAAGCAGAGATGGGGGAAGACACATGCCAAGCCACATGACGATTGCTAAGGAGCAGAAACTCAGAGACAAGGACCTTCCTCCAGAGCTACAGAGTCTTCCCCCTAGATCTGGCACCCTGAAATGGGACTTCTAGACCTTTTCAGTAGTCACTTGTTTGGTAGGAGAAGGTAGCATAGAGTTTCCCTGTTAAAGAAAGTGGGAGGAAGATTCGAGGGCCTGGGATTTCTGTTCAGACTTAACGGAGTGAATGCTGGATAGAGGCCAGGCTGGACGCCATCTGTGCCTATCCCACTTGTCCAGCCACCATACAGATCAGGGAGGCGTGAAGGAGACACTCCCATTCTTAGGGGCTGGTGAGGTGGTGGTCCCCTCGGCTGGAGTGGGAAGCAGCTTGACCTCAGGGACAATCAGATGGTCTAGGTCTGGGGACAGAGCATAGCTGCTTGGGAAATGCTAGGACACCTCTGCTGTTCCTCTGCAAAGTCCAAACTCCCTCCACAAGAGAGGGCGTTTTTAGATGTGGGCACCTGATGTTCCTCCCTCTGCATGCCACCCTGGACAAGGACAGGAGTTGGGCTCTGCTTCCTTGGTTCATGATGGTAGGGGAGCACTGGATCAGCTGGGCTGGGAAGAAAGTTGGGGCAGGGTGTTGGTGGGTGGAGCACTGAAGATAGAAAGCTAGGATTTCGCAGGGTAAGGAGGGTAGACTTCAAAGATAAGGGGTGAGCCAGGCAAGGTGCAGAAGTTAGAGTGTTGATAAAGGTAAACTCAGAATTAAGGGGTTGATGAGAATTTGAGCTTAGAGTTGGGGGCCTGTCAAAGGTCAGGGTTCAGTATTGGAAGTCAGTAGACTGGCAAGGCTCAGAGCTGGGGAGAGATGGAACAGAGCTCAGAGCTTACGGGCCAGTGGGAGCAGTAATCTGAGTTGGGGGGCAATGGAGAAGGGGTTCAGAGCTGCAGGCTGGTGGGGCAGGGCTCAGAGTTGGAGGGTGGGGCTGTCTCACTTGAGGCTGGCTCCATGAGTGCCAGGCAGAGTGGCCTGCCACCGCAGCACTGTAGGTACAGCCTCCTGGGCTGGGGTCGTTGGACAGCAGGCAAGGGCTGGGACCCATTTCACCTGCCCCCTCACAGCTGAGGCCGCACCGGCCAGCAGTGTAGTAGGAAGAATTGAGTTGAATCAGCCGGGCAAAGGGAGTGTGGAAGTGTCAAGGAGGATGAAGGACCGAAGCCCCAGGCTGTATTTCAACTCCTCCCAGCATCCCAGATACTGACTCTTCTCCCTTCCCCTTCAGTATCTCTTCCCAGCACCTTAGTGAACCTGAGTGTCAGAACCCCTCCCACTCCCTGCAGCAGCCCTCCTCCATACCTGTTCAGAGTCGCATCCTGTCTGGGGCCCCAAGGTAGCCTCCACCACCCCCTCACCTCACTGTGGTGCTCCCCGAGGCCACACTTTGCTGTCTGGTTGGAGAAGTCTGCCTCCTGGTAGAACATCTCTCTGAAGCGTTGGAATCTGTGGCATATCTGTGGAAGAGTTTGAACACTGGCCCCATTCCCACAGGATGAAGGCATTAGGGAGGCTTGCCCCTCCTTCGTTTGCTGCTTACCTGGACAGTGGCAGGGGGACTTCTCTCCAGGTTCTGGGCTACCAGTAAGACCAGCAGGAGGACTGGTAGGGAAAAGGAAAGAGGGAACCACTGCAGAAGTAACCAGCTCAAGGGTCACAGGTCAAGGAAAGCTCATGCAGTGGTCAAGTAGAAGAGGTCATGAAGTCAGGGAAAAGTAGGGGCTGTTTCAGGGTCCAGCATTAGTCAGGGGTCAGGATTGGTCACAGGGTCTAGGAAAGACTAGTGTTCCCGGCTGAGGACAGCTACCTCTGAGCAAGGCAGCACTATGGCTACCATTGGCCATAGACATCTGCTTTGGTGCTACAAGCCGAAGAGAGCAAAGAAGCAGTCCTGGCAGCCCAGGTGAGGGCTGCAAACAAAGGTTTCTATTATTGCATTATGCAGATGAATAAACTGGGGCTGGGAGCAGAGGATGTCAGCCTTCAGGGAATAAGGGGTCCAGGGGCTGGGCCTTGCTCCCTGTAAATCACACTGTCAGAGAGAGACTGAGGCAGCCACTAAGGGGTCTGCAGCCAAGTAACAGTCCCTCTGAGAGTGACGTTGTTGACATGGCAACAGCAGCATCCCAAGCCCAAGGAGATTCAAAGCTGGAGCAAGTGCGGTGACAGGAAATAGACGTCTGGTACCTCTGATCTGGCCTCATTTACCTTCGTTAGATGGTGCCCCCCAGGAGGAGGAGTCGGGGGTGACAGGCTTCCTCAGAATCCAGAGCAGGAAAACCCTCCCTGAGTCAGAGGGTCAGAAGTCAGGGCTCACTTTGTCCAAAGGTTCTTCAATCCAGGCCCCACCATCTGTTCCTAAATTAGAGCTGAGCCAAGGGCAGAAAGTAGCTATCAGACCTGGGTACTTGGATCCCAGACCCTGCCTCCCTCAGCGCTGAGGGATCTGACCAGGAAGGGTCTGCTAAGCAACCCACCACTCTCCCCTGCCCTCCCGGGTGAGGTTTTTCCATTCAAGGTAGTAAACTGCTGGAGGTAAGATAGGGGCATCATCCCCATTTGCCCACCCAATCCTGGGAGGCTGAGCACAGCACAGCCCCTACAGTCCCAGGGCTACCATTGACTTCCCTGCCCTCATGGCCATGGCCTCCATCAGCACTCGGATCTCTCAGGTGACAGCTGCCAGGTGATGCGATACAGAGGAGAGCCAGGAGCTAGGATGCCCTCTGGGCTGGGCCTTGTGAGGGGGTGGTCTTTAATGCACCACTGGGTCAGTGCTCAGGATCCAGGATGTGGAGGTGAGGCAGGTAAGGGGCCACTTCTCTCTCCATCCTCACCCCATAATTACCCCCCAGCCTCTCCACTCTTCTCTCCCCTGCAACACTGATCTCGGGAAGCAATTTTCACCTAGTCAGCACTTCTCCACGGGGACCTCAGTCTCCACAGGTGGAAACAGGTCAAGGGCAGGGCTCAAAGATTCAGACCAGATCCCTGTGTTTTTGCGAAAGAATGGAGGAAGGGCCCAGGCCTCCCCCACAATCCCCTCTTAACCTCCTCCCGGGTTTGGATAGATGATGCTGGAGGGACAGCTCAGAAGTGTGAGTAGGGGTGTGGGGGCGGGGGGAGGGGCAGACACTCAGCAGAATCAGAGGACTGGGCAAAGCCTAGGTTACCTGCTAGTCTGCATTAATCCTGCCTCCTTGTCCCTCCACTTTAGTCTGTTGTACCTCTCCATGGCTTGAAAAAATATTCTCAATATTCCTGTGCCCCATCCCATCCCAGCTGCAGACCTACCCGCACCTGAGGGTGCGGAAGGCAGCAAGGGTGTGTGTAAGAGTCAAGGACGCTGCAGGTACAGCCTGGGGAGGCTGGCAGCTGCCCCTTCTTCTCCAACCGTTTGTCAGCTCTTGGAGTTTCTTCTAACATTGGTGCCATTGGGGATCCACAGTGGCCACAGGAAAGAGAAGGAAGCACAGCTGATATTCAGACTCTAGCTGGAGGGAGAAAAATAAAGCCAACTGGCAGCTTGGGCAGATCGAAGGACCCCACCCCACAACATCCCACTGGGAGGTGCCTTATTTGTCTGGAAACCTGGCAGGTAGAGAGGGCTCTCAGAAAGGATAGAGGGAGGGGAAACTAGAGTGTCCTCCCAGAGCCCACTGGAATGGGAGGACTCTTGTCTGGCTGATGGTGGAGGGGGTGGTGTGTAGAGAGACATCGCAGACCTATTCCCACCATGAGAACTTGGAGGTGAGGCTGATGGCAGGATCTCAAGGATGAGGAGAAAGGTAACCATCATCCCAAGTGTCTTAGTTATCTAATGCTGCCGTAACAGAAATACCACAAGTGGGCAGCTTTAACAAATTTATTTTCTGACAGTTTAGGAGGCTAGAAGTTCAAATTCAGGGCACTGTTTAGGGGAAGGCTTTCTCTGTCAGCTCTAGGGGAAAGATCTTGTCTTTTCAGATTCTGTTCCTGGGTTCCTTGGCAATTGTCTTAGGCTAGGTTCTCTAGAGAAGGAAAACCAGTAAAGCATATAAATAGAAAGAAAGATCTATGTCAAGGAAATGGCTCATGAGGTTGTAGAGGCTGGAACGTCCCAAGTCTGTGGGTCAGGCTTCCCCTGATGCATATAGCCACAGGGGCTGATGAACCCAAGATCGGCAGGTTGGAGAGCAGGGCCCTTGTTTACAGGCTGTGAAGATTGATGAATCCCAAAGACCGGCAGGCAAGAAAGACTGCAGGTAAGCTGCTAGCTCAAGTCTCAAGATGAACAGGAGCCGGCTGCAGGATCCAGAATGAGCAAAAGCCCACCATCATAGGACTATCAAATCACTGAGGATCATGGCCCAGTCAAGTTGACACACAACCCTAACCATTATAGCAATCTTCACGTGGCATGTATCTTCCCCTCTGTTTGTGCTTCCTTCTCTGTGCCTAATCTGCTCTTTTATATCTCAAAGGTGATTTAAGACGCACCCTACACTGATAATGAGCTCACTAACTTTACACAGGAAGTCCTATTCCTAAATGCGATTACATCCACAGGTATAGGGGTTTAGGATTTTAAACACATATTTTTTTGGGACACAGTTCAATCCATAACACCATGGATTAAAAATAATAATGATGCATGGGGAGGAGAAACATCTCAGAACTCTGTCTGCCCAACACACTGGTTACCTTTAAGATGTTCCCTTCCCAGAGCCTTACAGCACAAGTTGACCCCAGGGAGGGGAACAGAAGGAAAGTCAAAAGGAAAGGGATGACTGGTGGAGGCTGGACAGATTTATTCACTTTCCTCTCAGAGGTGGGGAGTTAGGAGACTCTGCTTCTGGGGGGTCATCCAGGATCACCTCTGGACTCAGCAGCACCAATCTGGGGTCAGTCCCAGGAACAACAACCCAAATGCTTCCTGTCTGGCTGGGAGGGGCAGGTAGAATCCTGTGCTTGTTCCCTGATGGGGAATCTTCCCTCCTTGAAGAGCTAGCAGAGTTATCTGTTCTCGGCAGGAAAAGCCTTGGCAGAGGTTCAGACTCATATCTAAATAAGAAAGTCCTAACCCAGGAACCAAGGATGGACTTCCAGGATAGATGAACCTCTGAAATTGTCTGCAAAATTTGTGTATGTGCATTTATATTTTTCTAGAGAGAAAGTCCATGCTTAACTCTGTATTTCCAAAGGAATCCTTGATCCTAAAAATATTAAGAACTATCAAACTAATCACCTTTGAGGACAACCACTTCTGATCTGAATTTGCCCACATCTCAGCTAAAACCTCTATCCCCCTCAGGGTTGGATAGAGTTGCTTTTATGGATTTTCCTGCCTTCCCATGGAGGTTGCTATTTATCCTCACTTCTGACTTCTGCTCCTACATGCTCACCTCCACCTAATTATGGTTTGCAAACCTAGCTGTGCCTGGTACATAGAAAGCACTAATAAAATATGTGAATGAATGAATGTAATGAATGAACAAAATAAGTCTTTGCTGGGACCGGTAAGCCCCAGGTTACCCCAAAGCTGTTCTGATACATAGTTCACAGAAATGACAGCAGCTACCTGTCATGCTTCTGGACAGGGGTGCTGATATGATTTCTCAGAACTTCATCCCACCTCCCCTCCACATCTTAAGAAAAACAGGTTCTTGGGATATGGCATTAACCATCAAGTCCCAGATGTCTTACCCTCAAGAGGGGCTGCTGAGGAGTGTGCCTGCTGGAAAGGTGAGATGCGCTTCTTGGTAGCTTCAGTGCTGCTAGTCCCCAACAGGACGTCTGGAGGGAACTCACGTCCCCACATGTACCATTTCCAGGGCTTTGCCAAACTCTCTTCCCAAATGGCAATGTCTCCTTGCGCCTTCGGCCAGTTGTCAGTAGTGTTTCTAGATGGCTCAATTAGGTTTTTCACTCACTCTGTTTCAGAAGCTCGAGACCTGGAGAGGTTGTCTAACGGGTTTTAAACAACTAGAGAAGCCAAAGCACAAATGTACCGGTGAGGAGTTGCCCAAGGGATGGGTTGAACCAGGAAGAAAGTATCAAACCAGAGTGAAGTGCCACAGGGTTAGGGCTGGTGCAACCTTACTGCCATGGAGATGACAAAGGCACTAGGTAAGTGTGATGGAGGAGAGGCCAGTTCTGGAGCTGGGATTTTTACCAATACATATATATGTACAAATATGTCATACATACATATATACATACTTACATACATACACATATGTCATATATATAGGAGCCCTGATGATGCAGTGGTTAAAAGCTCGGCTGCTAACTAGAAGGTCAACAGTTCAAACCCACCAGCTGCTCCCTGGAAACCCTATGAGGCAGTTCTGCTCTGTCCTATAGGGTCGCTATGAGTCAGAACAGACTTGATGGCAGCTAACAACATATATATATGTACACACACACACACACACACACACACACACACACACACGTACGTATTTGACAAAAACAAGAAGAAAGCTGAAGGTCTGAGTGCTGACAGGCAAAGGGGCCTCTGGGGAAATCCTGTTCTGAAGCAGGGCCCTGGCAATTGTGCTTATGGGCAGATCAATGCCTCCTTGGTTCCCCTAGTTCTTTCCACTTGGGATAATGGCTTCAGACCCTGGGGCAGCTGCTCAACTCCACCCAATGTCTTGGAGAACACAAGAATATTAGCCACTTGTAACGTCAAACATGGAGCCCTGGTGGCACAGGGGTTAAGTGCTTGGCTGCTAACCCAAAGTTTGGTGGTTCAAATCTACCAGCCACTCTGCAGGAAAAAGATGTGGCAGTCTGCTTCCATAAAGATTACAGCCTTGGAAAACCTATGAGGCAGTTCTACTTTCTCCTATAGGATCACTATGAGTCGGAATCGACTTGATGGCACACAACAAAAACAACTCAAATAGGGATTTTGTAGAAGAAATACACAGATAGGATAACCAAAGCACAAATGCTCATTCTGAACTAGCAAGCAGGTGAAGCTGGTCCTATTTCTATTGTGTGCCAGGCTGCTGAGTCTTGGGGACAAGGGCTGCAGACCCATGCAAAGAAAAAAGGCAAAACTTGGTGCCACAACTTTGTTCTCAGCAGAGGCCCTGGCTTGCCCTCCCCATCTACCCCAGTGTGTGCACAGATGGCTGACCTGACTAAGGGCAGGGCTTATCCTAGCCAATGCTCATTTGGTGAAGTGGCAGCAAATGGGGGAAGGACAAGAGGTTGAGTCAAATTTACCTAACATATGTAACATAACAGGTGCTCATTAAGTCTTAGTTGCCACTGAAGAAGGTGAGAAAGGGGTAGGGATGTACTGAGAAGTAAAAGACTGAATTGAATTAGTCCACTGACTCTAGACTTCAAAACAAGGCACATTCAGAAGAAATGCTGATTTTAATTTCTGACAGAATCCTTTTTAATATAAAACAAAGATAAAACACATCTCAACCCTGCAATCTGCCAGCATGCCTTGTTTCTACAAGATGCATGCCAGGCCACAGGACTACTAGCAAAGAGTCCCGAGGAGCATGTGATGGGGAGAAGTAGAAAAAGCCAATCTCCGGGAAGCCGGGGCAAGCCCAACGGCTGAGACAGATCAGAACACTAGAGCAGTCCTTGTCTTTCCAGATCCTCGTTAAGTCTTCTTATTCACGACATTCCCACTGGAGTCTTCATACTCTTCCTAAAAAGGAAGGGGGGTACACGTTGTCAGCTATACCCGCTGGAGAAAATGTTTGGAACCAACATCTGGGCACCTGAGCTCATCCTGGCCTGATTCCACAGCACATCTTGGTACTCCAAGAGTGGCGTTCATCTAAGACAGCCCTTCTCACTGGGGTTCCCCGAGAGAATCAAGCTCTACTGCCCTGAGGCATCCACTGTGTAGTGAATTAACTTCTCTTCTGGGGACCTGGAATGGTACTGTTCTGAGTTATGACCTGTCCTTGGAAGATCTGAGAAAATAGTTCATTTGAATCACGTTCCGTGTTTCAGATGAGGAATCCTACTTGAGAAAGGCAGATCTAAGACAAGAGCTTTCAAACGATTTCCAGGTTTCTGCCTAAGAGGCCGGTGCACAGGGTGACAGGGAAGCCAAGAAGACTGTGCTTTCCCACAGAGAAGTTCTGCTTCGTTCTAATTTATATATTGGAGTTCCACATCACAGTTTGTTTGCAAAGGGTTTTGCTGCTTAAAAAAGAAACGCTGAAAACCACTGACCTAAGTCAAGGGAGCCTGTTGCCCGTCAGTGTGGGACTCAGGGTGAATTGCCAGCATACCTCCCCCCATACACATCATCCTCCATCTCTGAAACGTGCTGTTCAGAGACCAACCAGGAAGCCTCCTCACCCCTACCAGAGGATCACCTCGCATTAGAGGCTTTCCTCAAAGTAGATGTCACTTGTGATAAGGATTCTTAACTTCATGGCTTATGAACCCCTGTGGCAGGACAAAAGATTGGGTACTCCTGGTTACCCTACAAAAAGCATTTTCAGTAGGAGAATCTGACCTGTCTTAAGACACAGATTTAAAGTGGGACATATTAAATATCACAGACAAATTAGGCTTCCATGTCAAGAGCCAAAGTATTGATACTGTCACATTATACTAGCTACTGCCATGATCAAGGGACATGTTCTCCTCCCTTCTACATGGTGAAAGAGCTCTGTCACTTGATGCTGTCCCTGACTTTGTCCCAGATCCTAATCCCCTACGTTAGCACCCACCTCAGTGTCAGGCTGCCACCGCTCTGATGCCTTCTGCAGTTTCAGCTTGGCCCACACTGCAGGATGAGAAACACGCAGCAGTCAGGATTCAGTGAGCATCCACTGGGGACACAGTGTACAACACCACCCTCCCCCCTACTCAGGGCCTCCCTAGATGACACTGCCCTTGGGACTCTTGCTTGCCCTAAACTGCAGTTTTGGTTCTGGACCACCTACAGACAAAACCCCCTCGACTGCAAAATTTATCACAATCTTTGTTTTACTGTAAAAGAAAATTAGATCAAATATAACTGAAGACCTCATAGAACAGAAAAATGATGCTCTTGAAGGAAGAACTTAGTTTATATGGAACAACTTCTGGGAATTTTGGGACAAAGTGGCCTTACTGCCTTAAAGACTATAATAAGAGAGAAAAGGAACGCTACCAAATATGTCAAATACGTCTGCTTAATCTGGTACATATATTTCAAAAACTTCAGAGAAAAACAGGTGTGCTATCATGGCCACAGAGTCTAAAAGATAGGATGGCTCAACAGACACGGGAGACATTAAAGACAAAATTCTGTCAGCTCATTAACAAACCGTCCCACTGAAGACAGGAAAAGGAAGATAGCTACAAAACTACTGCGGAGGGGAGCAATCAGATAAGACAGACACAAAACCAGGGAAAGAATGACATGCATCTTTAAGAATGACGTCAAGAAGGTACACTCTCAGCACAAATGGATACAGGGAATAGATAAGATAGGTCTGCTGCTAGGGAGGGAAGATGATAAAACATTAGTCGATGACAGTGAGAAGGCTTAACTACTTGATTCCTATATGCTTCCATCTTTCCCATTAAGTGGAACAATCTTTACACCTGACAAGAGTAGAGAGAGAGAAAGTTGAAGCCTAAGAAATAGAAAATGAGACAATGTATGTAAAGATGCTTAGCTCTGTGCCTGCTATACAGATGTTCAACAAATGTTTTTTCTTTTTTCTTTTTCCCTCCTTGCTGATTGCTATAAATTAGCTGAAGTCTTCAGACCCAGATAGCAGGCCTATCAGGAAAGAGTGGAGAATTTATCATGTGCTTCCTATGTGCCAGGACAGGGCCCTGACATAGTCGTTGTCCATGCCATTCTGGAATCTGCTAAGTTAAACCAGAGAAGTATTAAAATACCGGAGGATGGGAAATGCTGTCATGATTTTCTTAAACGAAAACATGGATGTGGGAAACTAGAGCAGTAAGTGAGGCGTTATTCTTCAGAGAACTCTGAGAGCAATTAGAAAAGAATGTGATCACCATTAGGCGCCAGGGAGGTTTACTAAGTCAAGTAAACTGTTTCTGATGTGATACTTGACTCAATAAAAGGCCACAGACACAGGATATCATCATTTTAGCAAAGCACCTGCTCTTATAGGCAATGTACCTAGATTTTGCTAAGGTGTTTAAGTATTATAAATGAGATAGCAATCTTTGGACTTGATGCTTTAGCAGTTCATTGTTTACTAGGTAGATAGATTTATAACTGCTAAATACTGGTGAAGTGTGACCAACCACTTAAATGGAGGTCCCTGGTGGCAATTCCGCAGTACTCTTCCTTTGCCGTTTTTCGTTCAACGTTTTTTTTTTAAAATATCAATTGTCTGGAATAATGGATAAATTTACAAGTGAAATTCTTCATTTAAGTAAAAATAAATAAAACCAACTGCAGCTTCTGAGGAGATGCAGCTTAAATGACAGTGCTGAATCCCTCTCTCCTGGCTAAGAGCTCCAAGAGAGAGAAAAGAAAAACTTCAACAGAATAACCTAAAACAAAGACAGGTAAAATCCAGTGTAGCAACTGTGCCAATGGCTACTTCCCTGCCCACAGAGCAGGCTTACTGGAGTGCTACACAGACAATTCCTTGTCTCAAGAATAACTTGATAAATGTCATCTCATTGGTTTTTTATTCAAAGAGGCAAAGGCTCATTTAAGTCCCAAAGGGAGATGTGGTCAGCACCCTCTTTAGTCCCAAGTAACGGGGTAGAGAAATGACCAAGGAGTCAGATTGGTCTAAGATGTTGGTAGAAAGAAAAAAGAGACAGCAGTACTAAAATAAGCAAGAGAAAACGGAAATGAGGTTCAAATAACAGAGTGGCAGAATGAACCGGAAACTTTCAGGCATTATTTAAGACTAGCACTGGTGCCTAAGGCCATATGCCTTATGCCTGACTTTAGACCTGCTCCCTCTCTAATTCCCTGAAGCTCTGCGCACTAGTG
>NW_004443951.1:19129466-19135763 GCF_000243295.1 Trichechus manatus latirostris | reverse complement strand
AGCCAGTAGGGAATGGGCTAAAAGAAATCAGATAAGAAATGGCATTAGACCAACGTCTGCTAAGGGCTGCACTGCTTCCAAAACGGGGGACGGGGGCAATGGGTGGTGGTGCCAGGATTTACTTTGCCATCCCAGCCAAGGGGCAGGTTTTTGGGGTTGTAAATGATCTCATTCTCTTCATCTTCACTTTCACTCTCGCTGATCTGCTCTTCCTCCTCCTCTTCTCGCTCTTCTCCCGTCCTTGCCTGCTTGCGCTGTACGTTTTCATGAGTGAGATGTCGCTGTTCCTAAGGCAAGTCCATAAATGAAAAGGGAAGTCAGAGGAAAAACAGTGCAGAATCAGAGGGAAACTTCCTACTGTTTTCCCATAACCCCTGCTGATCCCTCACTCCAAGTGTAAGGTTTTCTTTCTTGGAGACTAAAGGGAAAGTCCTGCCTTCATATCACACCCCCTTATCAGCAGGCCCTCACTGATCTCCCAGGAAAAAGTAAAAACTTTTAGGCCATTTGCCTAAATTATTTATCAGAGGGCGCAGATTATTACAGAAAAACAGAGAACAAAGTCTCATCTATTCTGTCTCTAAAATATTTCCTGAACCAGTCCTTTCTCCTCCTTTCCACTATCATTGCCCTCACCAAGATGATCACCTTCAAACTGGCCCTGAGTCTCTTTCCATTCCAGTCCTCCTTCCATTCTGCTGCCAGATTATCTGCAGATTATCTTTTTAAAGTCAAATCTACAGGCACTCTCTCCTGCATAAAGAACTTTCTACTGCTTACAGGACAAATATGTAAGATAACTCTCCTAAATTTTCTCTGACCACTCTTTTCCTCACAAGGCACACTCCAGCCACATCAAATTTCTCAGTAGTCCCTGGACATATAATTTTCTTTCATATCGTACCTTTGTACTTGACGTTTCCTCTGCTTGGAACCTTTTTTCTCCCTCTTTCTACTTAGAGAACTCAACCTCAGTGTATTACAGCATGTGTCACATTACACTGCAATTGTTTGTCTGTCTCCCCCAACCAACTATACGGGGAGCTTTTCAAGGGTAACAGGCTGTGTCATATGAACTAATGTACCCAAATATCTAGCACAATATCCCTGGAAACCAACAGGCATCAATAAATGGTGAAACAACGGCAAAAATCATAGCAGTATATAATGAGAGCCACCTCCGAAGGCCATTTTGGCTGGAACTGGTTCAAATTCCAAGAGAATGGTGCCACTTCCTGGCAGGGAAAGCAAGATGCTTTCAAAGAAGGGAGACAGCAGTGGCTGCATCTCATGTCAAGGGCATAAATTACCCTCCCGGCCATCTTCAGAGGATTGGCAACTCACACTGCTGCCCACCCTAGCACAGCCCAAGTTCACTGTGGAAAATATATTGCTGTGTGCCATTGAGTTGATTCCCAGCGACCCTACAGGACACAGTAGGGTCTCCTAGGCTGTACTCCTTATAGAAGCCAGGTCTTTTCTCCTGTGAAGTCACTGGGAGGGTTCAAACACCCAAACTTTTGGTTAGCAGCCAAGCGATTAACCGTTTGCGCCACCAGGGCTCCTCGTGGAGAACACAAGTGCCCACAATTTCCAATGTCCGTCTAGTCTCCTCTCACTGAAAATAGTCATAATAGAGGAAACCAACAGGTGGTAAGTTTATTAGCTATTATAGGGGGGTTCCTCAAACCAAGGGGAGAATGAAAACATCCATGACAAGAGACAGAGATACGTAAACGTCCCAGGAGATAGCTAGCTGAGCCAGAGCCACCCATTCAAATACCACCTGAGCATCTGCAAAGAGAAAGGCTCAGAGAGCAGTTGAAAACTCTAAAAGCAGACACTGTCAGAAAGGCCGGTCTTCCCCCAGGGCTCCCCGAGGCACTAACCATTTCCAGAAGAAATCATCTACCGAAGAGCAAGCTCTGGAGTCAGGCAGACCTGGGCCCAAATCCTGGAGCTGCTGCTAAGTAATTGTGAGAGAATGGACACATTGTATAAGCTTTCTGAGTCCTTACCTGCAAAAAAATCAGGATAATGACGACTTTTCAGAAGTACTGTGAGAATCAGAAAAAACACAAATAAAAAATGCCCCGAACAAGTATGTGGCTGAAGAATACATTCAACTGTCATTAGCAAAAATAAGCGTAGAAAAATATTTTTTTTTTTTTAAAAAGGAAAATGAATTATAACTGGGCAAAGGCAGTTTGGTAAACAAACACTTGAAAACAGTGGTCTGAAGGGAAGCACTAACATACAGCTTTCTCGTTTTGGGGGGACACAATAGTACCTTCCTTGCCTGAGTCATGGAGTCCTCATAACTATTTTTCGCACATCCAAGGGGCACAGAGTGCTATAAGAAGGGGCGTCTTTCCGAGTAACGAAGAATAAGCGTTCTCCACTCACAAAAATGAGGAAGAGCAGCTCCATACTCTCGGGTTCGGCTCCAGGCAGAGAACCCTGGCCGATCAGGTTAACTTTGGACAGGGCTCATGGTGACACCCTGTGCTCTGTCCGACTCCCTTCTCTTTTCCCGCCCACCCGACCCAAAGGACAGCAGAGCACTCACATCTTCCATGGCCCTTGTGCGGTGGTCAGAATTGATCTGGTCCCGGAGCTGAAGAAAGACAAAGGTGACACAGACGCCGTTAGTCGGAGTCCTGGAGTTGGAAAAGCCGCCCGAGGGCGGAGCTTATCTTCTCAGGTCTTAGCGGCAGAAGCAAAGAGGCCTCCGGGGCGCTGGGCCTGAGGAGGAGGTTACCAAGGCTGGAACTCGGAGACGGAGCCCCCAGGAGGGTGGGGGAGCAGGAGGAGCAGCGGGTCGGAGGCCAAAGAGCGCTCAGCGGTTAAACACCGGGCTGGGGGCCCAGACTTACGAGTAGCCCCTGCCCAGTCCCTACTCACCGTGGACTTCTTAGTGAGCATCTCTTTGGCCATGACGTCCATGAGCCGTTCCCTCTCCTCATGATATCGCCGCTGCTGCTCCAGAATTGTCTCCGTTTTTTCTTTGCCGCTGTACCTCAATTCAGACCACCGACGCGGCCAGAAGCAACTCCTGCCGCCTTGCGCGCTTGCGTCCCCACGCTGCACATCCGGCTGCACTAGAGTTCCGTAAGTGCCGGAAGTACGTTGGGGACTCGAGGAAAAGGGGCACCGCGAGGAGATCCAGCCAGTGCTATCGTGATGGCAGCATTGCCCCCTGCTGGTCGGGGTGTGGTGGCCCGCTACGGAGGGGTTTGCAGATGCCTTTAGGGGGCGGACGGACATCCTGGAACCTGAGTTAAACTGCTGGCTTTTCAGGGCTTCCTGGAGCTTCCTTGGGCCGTCTCATCCGGCGGGGATCCTGTCTGGACTGAGGAGAAGTTGAAGAGCGCGGGATGGGAATTGGGGGACCAGAACTTGAGTCCCTAGCTTTCAGGGTGACCTCTGATAACGTTTTCCCCGTCTCTGGACCTCGATGTCCTTGTCAGTAAAATGGGGATGATAGCAGATTTTTGTTGTTGTTTTTGCAGAAATTTAGATGTGGGAACAATCTAATTGCCTATCAGCAGGGTACTAACCAAACCAAAAACCAAATCCATTCCAGTGGAGTTCATTTCGACCCTATAGGACAGAGTACAACTGCCTTATGGGTTTTCAAGGAGCGGCTTGTGGATTCGAACTGCTAACCTTTTGTTTAGTAGCTATAGGTAGCTCTTAGCCACTGCACCACCAGGGCTTACAGCAGGAGACTAAAAAACCAAACTGTTGCCCTGGAATCTATTTCGACTTATAGCGACTCTATAGGACAGAGTGGAACTCCTCTATAGCGTTTCCAGGAGCGGCTGGTAGATTCGAACTGCTGACTTTTTGGTTAGCAGCAGAGCTCTTTACTATGCCACCAGGTGCAAATGGACACAAAGGATCTTTTTGGGGTGATGGAAATGTTCTAAAATTGGTGGTGGTGATAGTTACACAACTCTTAATATACTAGAAATAATTGAATTATACACTCAAAATGAGTGAATTTTATGGTATGTAAATTATACTTCAATAAAGCTGTCAAAAAATCTGCATGAACTCATTAAAAGATGGCCACGAAAAGTCAAAAAAGGTGGATGCACAAGATGAAAAGTTTTGTTCAATGTATTCATGTGATACTTTTCCAATTTAAAAATAAAACTAAAAAATGAAAACACGTATATGCATGTACATGCTTAACAAAAAAGGACTAGGAAACTGTAATACATCAAGGAGTTATTAATTTACCTTTTGTTCTCTTTACTACCTGGTAGTGTATAATTTTTCTACAAGCAGCCCCAGTGGTGCAATGGTAAAGAGCTCAGCTGCCAAGCAAAAGATCAGCAGTTTGAACTCACCAATGGCTTGTGGGAGAAAAGACCTGGTGATCTGCTCCCGTAAAGACTACAATCTAGGAAATCGTATGGGGCAGTTCTACTCTGTCATATAGGGTCAACAGTAGTTGGAATTGACTTCAGGGCACACGACAACAATTCTTCTACAATGAACACACTTTGCTTTTTTGCAAAAAAAAAAAAAAAGTTATCTTTTGGTTTTTAGAAGTTTGAAAAATAAAATGGGGATAATGACCCTTGTCTTGCCTACTCATGGGGGTGTTGTGAGGATCATATTTTCATCTGAGAATGTAAGCAAGACCTCCAGTGTTAGAGAATGGAGGACCCCAGGCACAGCTCCCCTCTGTGACTTTTCCTGGGCCCCTAACAAAGAAGGGAGAAATCTCCACTTTGGAGTGGAGCAACTCAGGGTGTTTAGTATTTTTTTGTGAGGTTTGCCATCTGTTCTATTTCACTGAATATGAGATACCATCAAATGTAAAACTTACCATTATTTTAAGCTCAACTAAGAAAGGAAAAGAAAAACTGTCAAATCATGACACATCTTCAATTATAAAATGCATCTCAGGTTTTGGAGATGTTAAATCTGGATAATGTTTGTCTTGAAATCCACGAAATGTGGTATTGTAGCAGCATATCCCTTCCTCTTAAGTGGGTGGAACATTTAAGCGCCACCATTCATCCCTTCAGAAACCCTGGTGGCATAGTGGTTAAGAGCTCCAGCTGCTAACCAAAAGGTCTGCAGCTTGAATCTGTCAGGTTGCTCCTTGGAAACTCTATGAGGCAGTTCTAACCCGTCCTATAGGGTCACTATGAGTCGGACTGGACGGCAACGGGTTTGGTTTGGTTTATTCATCCCTTCACTCTACCTCAAACTTAATGCCTACCTTCTCCTAAACCCCTTCTCTATCCCCACTACATCAAATCAGTCCTATCTTTTCCACTCCTGCTGCCACCTGCCTCATCGCCTCTCACCTGGACCACTGTGCTTGCTGCGTAACCAGCTTGATCATCTTACCCTTCCAATCCATTATTCATGCCACAGCCCAAGTGATCTTTCCAAAACTGCGATCATCTCACGCCCCTGCTTAAACATTTCCATTGGCTGCTTTACCCTCAGGGTGAGGTCTGTTTAACTTGGCACTTGGCTTTTCGTGACCTGGGCTCTACCTGCCATTTTAGTCTCCTGGCACTTTTTCCAAAGTAAATTACTTGTTGCTTCCCCAAAGCACCGTATGTTTTCAGGCCTCCAGGCCTTTGCACCAGCTGTTTTCTATGCTTGGACTGCTCTTCCTCAACGAGTATTCACTGAACTTGTAGTAAGTGCCGGAAGCTGGGAATGGAGGGGTAAACAAGGCAGGCCAGAGCCAAATTCTGACGGTCAGGGGGAGAGAGAAACAAAAATGTAACATGCAATTATTAATCATGGTAACTGCACACGGTGGGCATTGGGAAATATTTGTTGAAATGCCAACCCCTTCCTCAGATAGTTTAGGACTGGGGCCAGGAGGGAGTGTAGTGGGGATTAGAATTCTGGATCAGTGACTGCCTAAGTGACTGGGCAACTGACACGCAGAATCTGAGTCTCTGTCTTCACCTCTGTGAAATGGAAGTAATGCCCGCCCCGTAGGGTTTCTGGGAGAGTTTAACGTGAGGAACAAATGATCACGCCGTTTCTGTGGGACCAGAAGTTACCCCTCCCCCACAGACCGCCGAGGTGGCTGCTGGCGGTCCTCAGTGTGCACATCAGCCCGTGCGTGCCGCGTGCACGCACAAAACTGCCTTCGCCAGTGAGACTGCGGCGGTCCAGACTGCAGGCTCTGTGGGGGCCGGGGCCGGAGCGTCGGACGCCGGGTGAGGGGTGCAGCGCTCCGTCCCATCTCCCCACTTAGGGGGGCAGCCCTCCACGCTCATTCACACCCCAGCCCGTGTATCACGGTGG
>NW_004443951.1:19120277-19129366 GCF_000243295.1 Trichechus manatus latirostris | reverse complement strand
GGGGCGGGGCGATGACCCATTCATCCCGGGAATTGGATCCAGATGTTCCCGCGGCGCGTGCAGCTGCATCCTTGCCTTTTTTGGCAAAAAACGTGCGGCCGCGAGAGAGGATCCCGGGCCGCCCCCGCTAATCCCTGGGAAGTGGGGGAAGCGGGCTGAGTGTCTCGGCCCAGACTGGGGATCAGGACGGGGTGCCCTGAGGGATTTGAGAAGGGCTGTTAGGGGAGGGGGCGATTTGTACCAGAGGTAATCTCTTCCTCCTGCTCCCCCCGTCCGGAACCCCCACCCTCATCCTCCCTTCCCCACAAGGAGGAAAAAGCCCTGGGCCAGCAGGAGGGAGGCTGGCTAAACTTGAGAGGGATGGTAGCTGCGTCGGGGATCCCTTCTTCGGGAGAGGCTTCCCACCCTGAGTCGCGGCCACCTCCCCCTCTGCCCTGCACGGAAGAGGTCTAGGAAGAGCCTCAGCCTCTCCGGGATGGCAAAGGAAGCTTCGTTCCCCTCCCTCCCCCAGACAAACACATGGAGGCCGATGCTTCCTCACACTGCTTTATTGCAGAATCTGGAAAGGGGGCGCCATGGCCACACCTCCGCCCATTTCTGGGCAAAATGGAGCTGAAATGACAAGACACTCAATGGACACAGAACCCCTGCACCCTAAGGCCGCCACCCCCAGCCAGCAACCTGCTGCCCAGACAGCCCCAGCCCTAGTGATGGGAGTGGAATGGGGGGGGGGGAGGACAGAGGAATCAGACCTGAGTATAGTCCAGTTTTTAGGACTTCTCAGGCACCCATAGGAGACCAAAAGTCTTTGGAGAGAAGTCTAGCTTTAAGGAAGCTTGGGTTCCAGGGGCCAGGTTTGGACGGCTGGGGTCTAGAGCTCTGATTTGTGAAGGGGCCTTGGTATGAGATCATACGGGAGAGGGCTGAGTTCTAGAATCCAGGTTGGGGTGGGGGCTTGAATCCTGGAGGCTCCATAAGAGGCCAGGTTTGGGGGCCCTGGGTCATGGAGTACCAGTTTGGAGATGCTGGGATGAGGAGGCTGAATCTTGGAGCCCAGGGGAAGTCCCATCTTGGGGAGGGGCCGGGGTCCCAGAGGTGGTATGGAAAGGGAGCCATAGTCCTGGAGCCCTGGTTTGGGAGGGCCTGGGCCCAGGAGCCCTGCTTCAGGGCCCTGCCTGGCTGCAGCCCTGGCACAGCACTTGGTCTCCGTTGGGCACGAAGCCTTGGCCCACCAGGGAGGTGGAGCAGCGGGCGCAGGAGAAGCAGCTGTGGTGCCAGTGGCGGTCTTCAAAGGACACATACTTGCCCCCACCAAGTCCTGGAGGGAGGCTGGAGGTCAGCTCTGCAAATCCTGGGATTAAGTCCTGCCCCTCAACCTCACCCAATACCAGATCCCACTCCCTTGGCTGTACCCTACCCACCCTGTTTTTTGACCCTTGTCCCACCTGTGATGGGGCGCTTGCAGCTGCTGCACTTGGGTGCAAAGAGTTCCCCAAAGCAGGCCACGCAGTAGGGATCATCATCCCGGGAGGTGAACTGCTGCCCTGCCAGGGGTGTCTGGCAGCCAGTGCAGACCAGGCATTCTCGATGCCAGGGCTGGTCACGGTATGTCACGCCTCCCTGTGTCAGTGTCTGTGGGGGCAGCATTCATCAGCTGGGGAGAGTGGGGATTCCCACCCCACAACAGAGCCTTACTCACCTCCACCCATGAGTACAGTGGAGGTTAGCACCCCACCCCACTGTCCCAGCCCCTACCTTGCTGCAGCGGGCGCAGCGAGGCGCAAACTTGTTCTCATAACAGGGCACGCAGTAGTGACCACCCTTGTCGGGCACAAAGGAATGGGAGCCCAGCGGCTGCTCACAGCCAGTGCACAGGAAGCAGTGCTCATGCCATGTCTGGCCTCCATACTCCAGCTTCCGGGACCCTGTAGGGAACAGGGGTCCCACTCAGAGGCTGTGTCCCAAGCTCCAGAGGGACACAATCTGCTACCCCCCCCCAAGAGTCCCTACTGCTCCCGTAGCCTGAGCAGTGTCCATGCATATGCAGGAAGGCCCCACCACATACTACATACAATAACCTCCCTCAAACCTCCACCCCAAACACTGGTCATGATGGCTCAGCCCGTCCTAGGCCCCAATAACCTAGATACGAGGGTTATGGCATATGTTAAGCCCCCATATGTACCAGATATGATGTAACAGGCATGAATCTCAGTATAGGCTGAGCCCTTATACACCAGACATGATGGTATTAGCGTGCGCGCGCACACCCACACACACCCCCACACACACCCACACACGCACACACACACACCAAAAAAACAAAAACCATTGCCACTGAGTTGATTCCGATTCATGGCAACCCCATATGTTATGGAGTAGAACAGAGCTCCATAGGGTTTTCGTGACTGTCATCTTTGTGGAAGCAGATCGCCAGGCCTTTCTTCTGTAGCATCGCCCAGGTCGGTTTGAACCACCAAACTCTTGGTTACTAGTCTAGTGCAAACCATTTGCACCACCCAGGGACCTTACACACAAAGACCCCACATATACCAGGTAAGCAAGTCTCTAATCACACAAAGTTCTAATGCCTGGGGCATGACAGATTCAGTACATGCTGAACCCTTGCATGTCTCAGGCATGCCATTCTCCACTGACATATTAGGTGCAGGTCCCCACATACGTTAAGCCCTTTGTTAATCTGTCTCTGCACACACTAAGGAGCCCTGGTGGCACAGTGGTTAAGAACTTGGCTGCTAACCAAAATGCTGGCAGTTCAAATCCACCAGCTGCTTCTTGGAAACCCTATGGGGCAGTTCTACTCTGTCCTATAGGGTTGCTATAAGTCAGAATCGACTAGACAGCAGTGGGTCTGGTTTGGGGACACCAGGCATGAGAATCTCAGCATACCTTTAGCTCCTACATGTACCAAACGTGTATGTCTTTATACATGCTAAGGCCCCAGGTATGTATCAAGCATGGCAGTCTGCCCATACATGCTAAGCCTCCAGATGTATACCAGGCCTGCTGTTCCAGCACACATGAAGCCCTCAGGAATATACCAAGCTTGTCAGTTCCTGCACATGCTAAGCTGTCGTGTGTATACGTGGACCTGTCAGTCCCTGTGCATGCTAAGCCCCAAGAGCATACAAATATGATATACACTAAATTTCCAAGAACACACTGTGTGCAGGTCTGTACACATCCAAGTCTCTATGTATGTAATCAGATAGGCATGCTGGTCTCTGCACACGCAAAGACGCTACATAGATGTCAGGCGTCCTGGTCCCTGCACATGCTAAGCCCCCACGTAGATGCCATGCATACCAGTCCCTGCATACAGTGAGCCCCTGGGGACGTACCAGGCATGACGGTCTCCCCACAGGCAGAGCACTGTGAGGAGAAGGCACTGCAGTAGCAGTCATTGCAGAGCAGCTCATTGTCCTGGCAGGTGAAGGGCTCATCGGCCAGGGAGCGCTGGCAGCGGCAGCAGCGGAAGCAGCCCTCGTGGAAGTGGCGGTCTTCATAGAACAGCTCCTGCAGGGGGCACGGTTGAGGGTGCTGGCACCTGGGCCTGGTAGAGTCACCTTTTGCCCCCTCCTACCAGCCCCCACCCATTCCCTGCCCTGTCTGGTCCAGTCCTCACCCTTGAGTCATGCCCAATAAGCTGCTGGCACTCAGCACAGGTGTTGGCAAAGGTGTTGTCATAGCAGGGCACGCAGTGGGGGCCGCCATCCGTCTGGATGTACTTACGGCCATACAGGGATTCACCACATTTTGCACAGTCAAAGGCCTCACTCATGGTGGCACTGTGGGTGGGCCCTGTTAGGAACATAAGATGGGGTAGCGGTTACCCAAAGGGGCTGTCGCTTAGCCCCTTGCAAAAACCCTTTGCGTTCAAGAAAGGCACCAGGCATAGGAAATGCCAGGTCAGAGCAGGTGGGGATGGAAAAGGGGTACTTCTGGGAACCTAGAAGTCCTGAATGTTTATTTCTGTATTTATGGGTGGGGGTGGGAAGGGGTCAGGAACGAATCAGGAAGCAAAGTTGCTTTCTTATCTATGCTCAGGCAGATCTGGGGGGAGGGGGCTTTTCCTGGGTCAGTGACTCATTTCCTGCCCCAGGCTGAGTTTAGCAACCACTGTCCCTAGGGTGGCAGGAAGCCACCCCACCCTACCTCATCTGACCAACATGCCCACCCTCTCCTGACTCCCAGGAAGAGACCCCAGGGATGCTGAGTAAACAAAGGAACCTCTACCAGATGTCTGGAGTGGGGAGTTAGGGACAGGGATGGGTTGTCCCCACCCCCTCCTGATCCAGGAAACGGTGGAATGCTAGACACGGACGGATGAATGGTGGAGGAGACCGGTGTGAGAAGTCAGGCCTCCCCTCCCAGAAGAATCAGCCAAGCAACAAGAACTTCAGAGGCTCAGCCTAGGTTTAAGCAGGAAGGAAATCCTGCAAGCTGGACACGGCCAGGCTTCCCCAGCTGGAACTTTTGCTCTCATCCCCTTCCACCCCTGCTGTGTCTCTGGTCACACCGGCCTGGGTAGCCTTGGCCTGCAACATCTGCAGCAGCTGGGATAGCCCAGATGGCCAGATGTCAAGTTTTGTCAACAACAGGGGAGAAAAAAGGGAAATGAGATGGCTGTGAGGGATAGGGGAAATGAAGACAGAATGATAGAGACATAAGACAGATATATATATATAGAGAGAGAGAGAGAGAAGTATGCTCCACCCTCCAGAACCACCACTGGCAGCATCGGGTGCAGCCCTGGGGTCACTGTCTCCCTTTCCCTGCCTCTGGGAGACACAGCCTCTTCCTAGCTCTTCTGATTTCTAAGAGTTTGGGACAGGGAATAAAGGGTGAGGGAGCAGGAGCCGTTTTTTCCCCAATGTGGCGGGGGGGCCCGGGGTGGGGGAGTGAGGCATGGGGGAGCCCTGAAAGCTGTTGCTGCAGACACCCAGCCCCCCACCAAACCTCAGACACTTTCCATTTTCTCAGGAACAAAGCATGTTTGCGGGATGAGGTCATGCACACAGCTGCCTCTGGAACAGGAGCATGGAGAATGGGGGGGTAGGGAAGTGGGGTTCCCAGTCCCTTTTGCTGCCTCTGATTGCAGTCTCTAGCCCCAAAGTCAGAGCTCCCCAGCCCTGGCCTCTTCCACCATGAAGCCAGCTCTCTAAGGACCCGGATCCAGGGTGGGTGGAGAGGGGCCACCAGGACCCAAAGGAAGGCGCTGAAACACTGAGCTGGGCTGTTTCACAGCTGCAGATGAGTCTGGGGGAAGTTAAAGAGACATACAAAGAACCCCTCCAATCCACTCCCTCCTGCATTAGACCCCAGTGACTGGCTGTCCCCAGAGCCTGCCCTGGATCAAGTTGAAGGAAAAGCTCTCCTTTTCTCTGCCACCATAAGCAGGAAATCCTCGCCAACAAGCATTGCTCTGGCTTGGAGTCCAGACTCCAGGCGCCAGCAGACACCCCAAGCCCTGAGGGCCTGGCTCCTCTGAAGGGATGGCTTGGGAGCTCTTGCCTTCCCCTTCTGTACAATGGTAGAATACCTGGTGGCCTGAGGCCACTAGGAGCTGAGGTCTTTAGAGCAGGACTCCTGGGGTGGGGGACTATGCAGCCAGGTGCCTCTACTGCTCAGTACCCTTCCCCATCCAGGCGCGGGTTTCCTCTGGCCCAACATCTGAGGCTGGCCTGGGCTGTCAGCCACTGGACAGCAGGGGGCCATGCAAGCGGAGAGTGTGGCCCTGTGTCCAGGAGTGTCCCAGGTCCTTTCCTTCCTTTCTGGCTTGGTCAGCAGCAGCAGCCACCTTCCCAGGCCCAGGCTAGCCCTGGGCCTGCCCGCCCTCTGGAAAGAGTCATCACTCTGAGACAGAGGCACCCCAAATAGGGTATGGGCGTGGCTTGTTTCCTTCCCAGAATCCCCTAGTCTGTCCAGCTGGGCTCTGGTGAGGACAGAATGAAGGGCACTATCAAGGTCCACCTGTCTCTGCGCATTCCCCTTCTCCCCACATCTCTGGCAGGGCTTGGCGGGATTGGAGGGAGCCAGTCCTTCCTGGCTGGGGGTGGGGGGAGGAGGGTGGCAGGGAGACTTGCTCAGTCTACCAGAGGGATCTCAGCCCTTGCCCTCCCCCACAACACACATACAGACACACACCTGGCACTTCCCAGGACACCTCCTAGAGCAGAGGATGGCTGGATAACAGACTTGGTGTGTGAGGCAAAATCATAAACCTGGGTTTGAATCCTGGCTCCTTCACTTACTAAGCTGGGTGACCGTGGGCAAGTCACTTAAGCTCCCTGAGCCCATTTTCCCCTCTAATAAAATAATGATACTTCCTATGTCCTAGGGTTGTTATAAGGATTAAATGCAATGATACTTGTAAAGCACCTGGAGATAGTAAGCACTCAGTAAATGTTAGCTGTTGGTTTTTTTATTATTAGTCCCTCCTTCATTCTGGGGTCACATGGCAGTTTCTCAGCCAGACCTGGTGTTATGGATTGAATTATGTCCCCCAAAAGTATATGCTGTAAATCCTAACCTCTATGCATGTGGTTATAATCCCATTTGGGAATGGGTTGTCTTTGTTATGTTAATGAGTCAGGATTAGTGTAGGGTGTATCTTGAATCAATCTCTTCTGAGATATAAAAGATTAAACGCAAGCTAGAAGCAGAGATGGGAGAAGAGAGACGCCAAGCCACGTGAAGATTGCCCAGGAGCAGAAGCTCAGAAGAGACAAGGACCCTCCTCCAGAGCTGACAGAGAGAAAGCCTTCCACTAGAGCTGGCATCCTGAATTAGGCCTTCTAGCCTCCTAAACTGAGACAAAATAAATTTCTGTTTGTTAAAGCCGCTCAGTTGCGGTATTTCTGTTAGAGAGGCACAAGATAACGAAGACACCTAGGTAAGGGAGCTGGCCTGGGTTTGACCTGAACTTTCTCAGTGCAGGCCCAGGAATAGAACAAAAAGAGAACCCCCTGTTCTGCCGGGGGAAGAGAGGAGGCCCTCAGGCCCATGGGGTGGGCTGAGGAGACCAGGAGGGCTAGTGGTGGCTCTGGCCCAGCCACCCTGCTCCAGTGAGCATAACTCTGCCTGCAACCTCTCCCACAGGTACAGATGTGTGCGCACCTGCATGCCGCTTTGCCCCCCCAAATTGCATTCACACCCACCATCTCATCTGGCCTCACAAAAGGCAGTCCCCACTTTCCAGTTGAGCATAAGAAGGCTAGGGCAGGGCCATGCCCAAGGTCTCTCTGGTAGTCAGAGAGCCCAGGTCTCTGCCACCCAGCCTGGAGCCCTTTCCCACTTCTCTCCCTGGACAGCCTTTGAAAGGGTTTCGGTGGTGGTGGCGGCGGCGGGGGTGGTCAGCATTTGAGGGCAGGGAAACAGGAGATGCCGGGTAATATCACCAGGACTGGAGCTTGGCTCTTCTCCCCTTTTACCCCCCAGCTGCCAGCTCTGTGATTGGAAGACACCCAGAAGCCTTTCCAAATACCCATGCCAACCACTCAACCCCCCCCCTCCCCACTGTCCAGGAGGGCCCCACAGCTGTGAGTCAGGATCAGGACAGACCCCTCCCCCAGCTCCCAGGAGTTGACAGGAGACTTAAGGGGTGAAACCAAACTCCCCCACCCCCTGCTACCAGGCACCAACCCCAAACTCCTCTCCCTCCTTCCCTCCCTCCAAGGGGCCTGGAAGTCAGAGATGCTTAGGGGAAGGGGGATGGGGCACAGGATCCAGCAGCTGCTCTGGGGACAGGAGAGGAACAGTTCATTTACCCCGGGTCCCCCAGGGCTAAAGCAGTGCTTCCAAGATTTGAGTTTAAAAATAAATTGGGGCTGTCTTGGTGGCTGTGTGTGTTCATGGGGCTGCTTCTTGATCTCAATCTTACTGTCTCAGGTCCTGGGCCTCAAGGGGGCTCAGTTTCTGCTTCCCCACATCCTGGCCTCCCCATCTTTCCGGGCCTGGGTCTCAGGGTCTGTCTTGGAAGCTGTCAGCTTGCCTGTCTCTCTGCTTCCATTAAATCTCAGTCTCTAGGTTTCTGGCTCTGCTCCGCTCAGCATTTCTGTCTCAGCACACTTCAGCAGCTTTATGTTTTGGGTATCTCTGTCTTTGACTAGCTATCTCCCAGGGGGGGCCACCACCTCCCTGGGTTTCTGTCTCTGTACACCCAAGTCTTGGTCTCAGTCTCTGTCTTTAGAATGCCTGAGTGTCTCCACCTCTACCCTCTGAACTAGAGACTGAATCCAGAGGTGGGCTTACCAGGAAGCTAAAGAAACTTAAAGTTCAGGGCCCCTCACTTGCCCAGGACCCCTCCAAGGCCCCAGCAATGTGTTTACGGGGTCATATGAATGTCTCATCTTAAAATGCTCCACAAAATCCTATCCGCCCCTAGGCCTCGTGTCCGTCTCTCGATGACTCTGTACACCCAAGTCTCTGTCCATGTTTCCAATATCTCTGTAGCGCTCTGTCTCCGCAGACCCGAGCCTAAGCCTACCGCTCATGTCCCTGCCTCTGTCCCGGTGTCGCGCTCCACCGAGGTTTCTGCCAGCCTCAGTTTCTCGGACCCTCCGGGCCTGCAGCCGTAGAGTCTGTCTCTCTCTAGTCTCTCTGGCTTTTCTATTTCAAACTTCGTCCCCTCCCCCACCCTACTCTCGAGGCGGCCCCCGCCCCGCCGGGCGCCCGGGAGCGGTCCAGCTGGGGCAGCCGGCGCTCCGGGGCTCCGCGCCTCCCGCTCCAAGCTTGCCCGGCGTCAGAGGCCGGACCTGGGCAGGGGGCGGGAGCTCAGCTGCCCTTAACCCTTTCCGGGCCGTCTCGGCTCCCCGGCCCGAGGGAGGGGACTCGGGTCTGGGACTCAGAGCCGGGTTCGGCGGGGAGCTCACCTCGAAGCAGGAGGCAGCAGCGGGGCGCAGCGCTCGTGCGTGTGGAGAACCCGGGGCCGAGTCTCTCGGCAGTTCCTACCTGCGGGTCGGGCCGAGCAGCTGCTGAGCAAGCTGCCAGCGACGCTGCGGGTTGGAGACCGACTGTGTGGGCGAGTGGGAGCTTGGCCCCAACCCCTCCCCGAGGAAGTGAGCGCC
>NW_004443951.1:19082180-19120177 GCF_000243295.1 Trichechus manatus latirostris | reverse complement strand
AGCCAGCCCCAACCCCATCCCCCGGCCCAGCCTAACCTGGCTCTCCCAACCTTCCCGGCGGCCGGGACCCCGCCCCTGCCCCCTCCCTGCAGCCTTTGCTGTCCTCTCGCCCTCCCCTTCTGTCCCCCCAGCTGCAAGCGGAAGACTGCCGTATTCAACCCCGGGCAAGAGGTACTGGACTCCGCAGAACAGAGCCTATTTGGGGACCAAAGAGTCCTCATGCCCTCTTTGTGTCCCGCTGCAGCTTTCCCCAGGGGTTACACTCAGCCTGAGCGTGTGGAGGCCTTAATCCAGCCTGGAGGAGGGGAAGGACTCAATTCAGCTGTCATGGCTGGGTCAGTGGGAACTCAGGTGTTCTCTGGAAACATGGGATGAAGAGAGGGCCCTGACCTTCAAAGAGTCTTTTTCCACAACTCTGAGTGGCAAAAACAGAGGTCACCACCTCCCCACCCCCAGCCGCAGCCTGGCACTGTGAAATCCTGCCTTGGTTTCTACAGTGCCCAGGAATAGTTTTGACATTTGATTCCCAGGGGAGACCCTAATCCTTGGCCCATGATCGTTGGGCTTTTCTAGGAGCGGTATGAGGATGTGAGTGGATGGGGTGTGGCAGAGATAATGGAGGGGAGGGAACCCTCCCCCATGTTCTGCAGTTTCTGACCCTCTGGCATCCTCCCTGCCCGGGAGGGAGAGCTGGCGCCTGCCGGGGACACCATGCCCCTCCAGGTGCTTGAGGCCACCCCCCCTGGGATCCTCAGGCTTGTCACTAGGAATAAATAGCCTCCCTCTGGAGGGGAGGGGGAGGGAAGAAGGAGGCTCTGCTGTAGTGTTTGCAAAACAAGAGACAACAAACCAACACTGGAAATAACCTCAGGCATTGAGAGATTGAGGTACCCACAGAGGGCCCCCCCTCCCCTCCCCAGGCTCTCAGGGCAGGGACCCACTGCCTCCTGTGCTGGGGCTTCAGAGGATACTCCTCTTTCATCTCTGCATCACATGCCTGGATTCTCACTCCGAAATTGCTAAGTTGCCCTCGAGGCCAGGTTTCCTTTCATAGTTAAATAATTGTTTGTGTATAATGATTGTTATTGCTGCCTAAACTGTAAGTTCCGAGGGCAGAGACTATCTCTGTCTTGTTTACCACTTCATTCTTAGTGCTTATTCCAATGCCTGGCATGTAGTAAACATCTGATGAATGAATGAAAGACACTGCTTCAATCTGGACTCCAACCCCCTAGTTTGGACCATAGGCATCTACTATCTGGAGTCCAGGAAATGAGCAGCCAGCCTGCGGGTGGGCCCTTTCTCTGGCCTTGAGGTCAGCAGAGTCTAGGGATAGGTCTTGCAGGTGCAGGGGACTCCCAGCCCTGAGGAGCCACTGGGTTGGAGTAGACAGAAGAGGGAGGTCTGCTCTGGGGGGTGAGGGGAGGGTGAAGGTAAGAAGCTTTCAGAAATGGAGGGGTTATTAGTGACTAAGGAAGGTACTGGATTAAAGGCAGAGTATTGGGCCTCTGCTCTTTTCTCATGGCTTGAATCTCTGTTGAACCGCCTTAGTTATAATAAGAGCCAGTGTTTCCTGAGTTCTTACTTTGCACCGGTTCCTATCTAAGTACTTTACATGGAGGAACTCACTTGATCATCCAACAACTTTATGAGATATTATTTTTATCCTCGCTTTAAAGATGAGAAAAGGGAGGCAGAGTGACACAACTAGTAATGGCAAAGCTTCAAACTCAAATCCAGACAATAAAATGCCAGAGCCCTTTATGCCAAAAACAAGCTTAACTATTAGGCTGTACAGCCTCTATAGTCATTTAAGCCTTGGTCTTTTCATCTGTTGAGTGGTTGACTCCCTATCTCACAGTGTTGTGAGTATTGGATGAGAGCACACAGTAGGTCTTCAATATGTGGTAGTTACCCCCATTTCTCAAGCGCACATATACCTTTCATGGTCAAGTGTTAAGGTTCTGTTGCTTGGATTTGGAATTTGGAGGCCAGAGAAGGTTAGGAGATATCTTGAGGGAGGGAGACTGGTTTAGAGGAGGGGAACTGTGTCCTTTTCCCTCTCCATTTCCAGCTCCCCAGTGGGCTCACATTTCTCTGCCCACTCTATTTTGGTTGGCTCAGGAGGATGTGCCCTAGGAAGGCGTGGGGATCAGCCACATGGACTCTCTGTCCCTGTTCCCTATCTGTCTTCCCCCTCTCTCAGGGGAACAGGTGTCTGAGCCAGGTTTGGAAGCAGAGCTTCTAGTGCTGGATGACTGGTTTGAAGTAAGTGAGATCTGGCTGCCCGTTTACACATCTGGAAGGTCCCCACACAGCCTTCCTTGCCTCATGGTGGAAGGGGGCTTGCTCAGGGTCCCCAGCTGTTCTACCACCTTGGAAAGCTTTTTAAAAGGAGGCCTGAGTGACGACTGACAGGCCTCTCATGGTTTCCTCTGGGTGCTGAATCACTCCCTGATGCCTGTAACCACAAACCCTCCAACCCCCATTCAGGAAACTTCCTTCCTTGTCTGGGTGTATTGCTCACTCTTACGCACTGGGCAGCCTACAGCCCCTGCAGGCCTCAAGGTTTAGCCAACACCCTCTTGCAAATTGCCCAGAAAACACTCTCCTCATGACCCCAAGCCTGACGATGGGTCTGTGGGTGGAGAGGGTGAAATGAGTGACTTTCACTGAGCGTGAGGGTAGGGGAGAAGTATGGTAGAGGGAGACCTACTGTGTGCTGAGTGCCATCATTACCTCCTTTAATCCTTATAAAAACCATAGCATGTGTTATTATTATTATCACCATTTCATAGATTAGGAAATGCATCTCAGAGAGTTTGAGACTGTGGCCCCAAATCACAAGCCCATGGGGCCATGTGCAGTTCAAACCGAGGGTGGACTCAGAGCTGCCTTCTGGGTATGCCTTCTTTGGAGGAAGTGCAGGAGTGGCTGGGGCTGCCACCTGGTCCCTCTGCCTGTGAGCTTCTTAATCTGGCTCATCATCGACTCTTGGTTTTTTGTTAATGAGATGGAGGAAGTACAGCCAGAGTGCTCCTTAGAAGTGCGAGTTTCTCTCTCATACTTTGGACATGTTATCAGAAGGGACCAATCCCTGGAGAAAGACATCATGCTTGGTAGAGGGTCAACAAAAAAGAGGAAGACCCTCAACAAGAAGGATTGACACAGTGGCTGCAATAATGGGCTTAAACATACCTACTGCTGTGAGGATGGCACAGGACTGGAAACATTTCGTTCTGTTATACACAAGGTTGCTGTGAGTTGGAGCCGACTCTACAGTACTTAACAACAACAACACTATGTACTAGACACTATGCTGGGAACGAAAGATACAATGGTTCTAGTTCTAGCTATTCCACAAACTAGTTGTTATGTTCTCCCTTAGACTAGCCTTCTAAACTGTGCTGTCCAATAGAGTAGCCACTAGCCATGTATGGCTATTTAAATTAAACTTAATTCAAATTAAATAAAGTTAAAAAAATCAGCTCCTCAGTCACAATTCCATGTTTCATGTATTCAGTAGTCACACATGGATAGTGGTTAATGTATTGGAAAGTGCAGATATAGAACATTTCCATCATCACAGAAAGTTCTGTTGGACTGTGCAATCTGGGTCTCTGTGTTGCCTGGGAAGTGGGGATAATAATACAGTAAAACCTGCGAAAGCTGGAACCTGTGTAAGGCGGAAACCTGTCAGAGAAGGAAAACTCAAATATTTTTCACTAAATAGAAAACAATAGAAAAGTAGTGACTACAGCCTGTTAAAGGCAGAAAACTTGCAAGACCCAGGAAAACAAGGCAGTCCCATCAAGTTCCAGCTCTCAGGTTTCACAGTATAAACAAACATGCCCTCACAGAGTTGATTGCAGAGTGGTGGCAGGAGGGAGGTGGTTGTGGTGGCAATTTATTAATTTACAAATATTAACTGAGTGCCTACTGTGTGCCAGGCACTTGCTCTAGACACTGGGGATACAAGCAGCAAAGAAGACATCATTCTTGATCTCATGGAGATTACGTTCTAGTGGACATGTAGGGACCTGGAAGGTGGGGAGGGTGAAGCAGAAATAAACAAGCAAAAATATCAGACTATGTTTTGAAGAAAATAAAACAGAGTGATGTGATAGGCTGGGGATGCTATATCAAATGCAGTGGTAGGGAAACTCCCAGTGGAGAGGACATTTGAGCTGATATCTGAGGGGCAAGGAAGAGCCAACCAAGTGAGCATCGGGGGTAGGGGGTTTCAGGCAGAGGGAAAAACAATTGCAGAGGGCTTGAGGTAAGAATGAGCATGTTTGCTCAGGGGCAGCAAGAAGGTCAGTGTGGCTGAGCGAAAAGGAATGAAATGAGGCTGGGAAGGTAGGTACTGGCCAGATAATGAAGGGCCTTGTCTTCTAATGGCAAATGACAAATGAGATGGAATTTTGTTAATGCATATGACCAGAGATGGTCAAGGCACAGGTCCAGAGGCAGGAAAGGATTTTGCACACAGAAGACCTCAGCTACTTCCTGCTGTTTCATGACCTTTGGCCTACTGGACTAGCACCTCTGGGGACTGAAGAGATGATATCCCCAGAGCTCCTCAGCTGGAAGGATGACCCGTCATGAGTAATGGGCACAATTACATAACCTGCTGAAGGTCAGTTTCACGTGGTAGAAAAGAAACGAAAGGCCTCTGGAATGTTCTGCTGTCTCCAAGACTGTCTCTAGCCTTAGAGGCAGGTTTAATGATGATAACAATAATACAGTGAAACCCGCAAGAGCTGGCAGTTGACGGTACTGCCTTGTTTTCCTAGGTCTTACAAGTTTTCTGCCTTTGACAGGGTGCAGTCACCGCTTTTCTATCGCTCTCTATTTGGTGAAAAATATTTGAGTTTTCCTTCTCTGACAAGTTTCTGCCTTACACAGCTTTCCAGCTTTCACGTTTTACTGTAGTTCCAATTTATTGTGAACTTGCTAAGAGGTGAACACTGCAGTAAGCACTTCGTTGTTGTTAGGTGACCTCAAGTCGATTCTGACTCATAGTGACCCCATGTGACATAGTAGAACTGCCCTACAGGGTTTCCTAGGCTGTAATCTTTATTGGAGCAAATTGACAGGTCTTTTCTCCTGAAGAGCCACCGAGTGGGTTTGAACTGCCAACCTTTTGGTTAGCACCCAGCACTTTACTGTTGTCCCACTAGGGCACCTTTAGTAAGCACTTTACACACAATATTTCATTTAATCCTCACAACAATCCTGGGGGAATAGTATTACATCCATATTACAGATGGGTAGACTGAGGCTGAAGGAGCCCTGGTGGTGCAACGGTTAATCGCTCGGTTGTCAAAAGGACAGTGGTTCAAACCCACCAGCCTGGGAGAAAAGATCTGGCCATCTGCTCCAGCAAAGATTTACAGCCGAGGAAACCCTATGGGGCAGTTCTACTCTGTCATATAGAGTCGCTATGAATGGGAATACACTCGAGGGCACACAACAGCCGTAACAGACGGAGGCTCAGAGAAGCAAACCTTGCCTTGGCTGGTAACAGAGTTAGGACTGGAACCAGGGCTTTGAACTGGTTCCTTCTGGTTTGAACCCCTGCTGAGAATTTGAATTTCTAACAAGTTCCCAGGTGATGCTAATGCTGCTGGTTAGGGACCAATTCTGAGAACCACTAGTAGAGCCAATCAAAAACCAAACCCACTGCCGTGGAGTAAATTCCGACTCATAGCGACCCTATAGGGCAGAGTAGAACTGTCTCAGGATTTCCAAGGCTGAAATCTTTATGGAAGCAGATGCTGGTAGGTTCAAACTGCCAGCCTTTCAGTTAGCAGCCCAGCAGGGCTCCTACTAGTAGGGCAGTGATTCTCAAAATTTATCATGCATATCACCTGGGGATTTTGTTAAAATGTAAATTCTGATTCAGTATATCTGGAGGTGGAAATGCAAATTATCAGCAGAGGTGAGAAGGAACCATTCAAAGCCCCGATTCGGAATGAAACTCTGGTTCATGGTCCTAACCATTACATGTACTGTCTCAGACCCTCATTCGGTTAGCCAGCCTTTCCTTTAGCGGTGTGGGGAACTAAGAAATTTATAACGACTGCCATTAGGTGATTCTCTTCTGTGTTGTTTATAGAGACGACAACCCAAACTGTGAGCCACCTGACAACCCTATGAGGCAAGCAGTGCATGCTATTATTATCCTCGTTTTATGGATGAGAAAAATGATTCTCATTAAAGTGAAGCCACCTGTCAAGAGCCTCACAGTCTGTCAGGGCGGAGTCAGCTATGGTTTTAAGGTGTCTTGTCTCTGTCCTATAGGGTCGCGACGGGTCTGAATCAACTCGACGGTTTGGTTTGGTTTTGGTGTCTACAGAGTGCGCTTTTCAGCACACTGTAAAAAAAAAAAAAAAAAGAAAAAAAATTACATCCTTCCTGGCTTTAAATGTACGGCGGAAATACGGCAACCTGAGCGGACGAGTAGGTGACTGCGCATGCGCACACTACAAACCCAGTTGGCAGTGTCAGCCACGTGTTCCCAGGTGCCAACGCGGAACGGAGCGCGAAGCCTAGATCTCACTACACGTGGACAAGCTCTGGCGAATAAAAACTGTAGTCACGAGACTAGACCTAGGAAACTACACTTCCCAGAAGAAGCCTTATGCAGCCGGCTTGCTAGCGGACGAATTTCCGGAAAAGCAGGCGCGCGATAGGCTGAGGAGAGAAAGTGGGCGGTTCTAAGCCGCCAGAGGCTCCGCCTGTTTCCGGTAGACTCCGGTCGCGGTAGCTGCTCACCATCGTGTCTGCCGAGCTTTCCCCGGCGAGAGCAGATATGGCGGCGGCTTTTCGGAAGGCGGCTAAGTCCCGGCAGCTGGAACACCGAGAGCGAAGCCAGGTGGGTCCGCACAAGCCTCACGAGTGCTGGCCCGTGGCCCCACGAGCTGTCTCCTCCCAACACCCCCCCACCCCGTCCTGTTCCGGCTGTACGCAGATGCTGTATGTAAATATATGCAAATGAATGCTAACGAATAGTTTTGGCTGGGGCGGAGCCTCACGACGGCTGGGTATAAAGTTGTTGCTCTCTCCGTAAGAAGTTCCGGGCGCTTTCTGTACGGGCTGCTCCCCAGTCACTGGGGATAATCAGACCTATCCTGCAGGGTTTCAGTGAGGTAACTCAGTGAGTTAATGTGTGTAAAGTGCTTAACCTTCCCTGAGGAAGTTGAGGTCAAAGTTCACACAGCTAATAAATGGCCAGGCTGGGATTAGTATTTATATTTAATGCTTGGCTCTGCCCGCTGCATATTGGTTTCGGTGACTGTAGGGATTGATGTTTTAAATGTGGTGTCATCATCATGCGAGGGCTTTGTGGTTCATGAAGATCTGCCAAGTACGCTTTTGTCTGTGCCTCATCCTGTAAAGTTGGTGTTTTCCATTCCCATTACACAGGGGAGGAAACTGAGGTCCAGGAGCGAAAGGGACTTGCCCATTCACAAAAACGTCACATTCAGACAAAATAAACAGTTGCAGGATTTCTGTAGAGCGTGTTTCTGTGTGGGGCGATTGAGTAGAAGTTTGCTTATTATATGCAGAGTCAATTTATCCACCCCTTTGTGCTGGGAATCACATATCTAATTCAGAAAGGCCTTTGGAGATATCTAGTCCAATTTCATTTTACAAATGGGGAAGAAAGGGGAAGGGGTGTATCTAAAGTTATGCAAGTGATTGATGGGGTAGAACTAAAGCTTTTTTTAAAAGAAAACTTTATTTTTAAAATTTTATTTATTTTGTCGTTGTTGAGAATATATGCAGCAAAACATACACCAGTTTAACCGTTTCTACATGTACAATTCAGTGACATTGATTACATTCTTCGATTTGTGCCATTCTCACCTTTTCTGAGTTGTTTCTCCCCTATTAACATAAACTCACTGCCCCCTAAGGTTCCTATCTAATCTTTCAAGTTGTTGTTGTCAGTTTGATCCCATATAGATAGTTCTTAAAAGAGCTTAATGCTCAAGGTAGACATTTTTTACTAGTTAAGCTAGACTGTTGTTTGGTTTTAAGAAGACTTCAGGGTATATTTTTGGTTTAAGGTTTAAAGAGTATCTGAGGGCAATAGTTTCAGGGGTTCAGCCACCCTCCATGGATTTAGAAAGTCTGGAGTTGATGAGAATTTGAAATTCTGTTCTACAATTTCCCCCATTTGATCAGAATTCTTCTATGGAGTCTTTGATCAAAATGTTCAGTAATGGTAGCTGGGCACCAGCCAGTTCTTCTGGTCTCATGGCAGAGGAGGCAGTTGTTCTAGGAGGCAGTTAGCTACACATTGCATTCCCTCCTCCTACTCCTGACTCTCCTTCTTTCTCTGTTGCTCCAGGCGAATAGAGACCAGTTGTTGTGTCTTGGATGAGAACTAAAGCCTCTTGATGACAGTTTAGTCTTCCTGCTTAATAGCATTTATCAGACATTTATTGCACACTTACTGTGTGCTCAGTGGTGTGCTGGGAGCAGTAGTGTAATTTGCCACTTTGCTTGAAAGACTGTGTGTGGACCTCGCTGAAAGTAATAGTAGCTGTAAGTGCTTACTGTGTGCTAGAGCCAAAGTGCCTTACCCTGTGATATCATTTAACTCTCAAAACCACTGATGGAAGCAGGTACTGTTATTTCCTCACATTTGCAGATTAGGAAACTAAGGCTCAGATTGTTGTTGTTAGGTGCCGTTGAATAGACTCTGACTCATAACGACCCTATGTATAACAAGGAAACATTGCCTGATCAGGTAGGTTAAGTAGTTTGCCCAAAGACATAACAGCATATACCAGGTGTTTTGACTCCAGAGGGTACCTAAAGGTGAAGTAAGAGAGAACTTTATAAGAGATGGCACATAAAAAATACCAAGTGAGGAGTTTGAGTGGGAAGAGTAGAGGTGATGAGAGAAAGCACCATGGTAAAACTTGTTAGACTGGGAAGGAAATGATAATAGCTGTCACTTTTTGAGCACGTACTGTGTGTTAGGCAAAGCCCTACATGCTTTACAAGGATTATCTCATATAATTGTACAGCATCCCTATGAGGTAGATGTTATTATCCTCATTTTACCAATGACCTGATGCTTAGATTGAATAGGGTCACAGTTATAAATAGTTAATTTGGATTAGCAGAGAAGGGAGAGGGGGCATTCCAGGCTGGCCATGAGCATGGCATAGATAAATCTGTTTGAGCAGGAAGTGAGGATCTTTGTGGAAGAAGTAAAGAGAAGGCCGTGCCAGAAAGGTGAGTAAACACATTGACAGGGGCAGTCTCTATTTGGATAAAGTTTGGACTTTATCCAGTAGGTCATTCAGTGAGGCAGTGGGGGAGCCATTGAAGATACTTTGTATGGAGAGTGTGTGTATAATGCAAACAGTACTTCAGATGCAGTGCCAGGTTTCCTTCTGTAATGCAGATGTACATCCAAGGGGACATGACAGATTCGAAGATTTCTACCTCATGTTGTTGCTCTTTCAACCCTTGAATTTTCCCTCTCCACTCTTTGTCAACCTCCCTTTGTCTGCTATAATTAAAATAAAAATTATTAGAGGAGGTTTTGGGTGTTATTTAAATATTGAGTTATTTATTGCATCAGTTGAAGGAAAAAAGGTGGGAAAGTTAACTTTAAAATCCCACCCAAATTATTATACAAGTTTAGACAGTAAAGAAGTGTACTTCTGCAGAAGTAAAGATTATTCAAAGCAGAAGAGAATGCCGTCTAATGGGGTGGTGAAGACTGTGCCACCACATAGTAATTGCTTCTAGTTTTGCATTCTTTTCTTGGGCAAGTGGTTCTCTGAACTTCATTCCCCTTCTGGAAAATTGGGATAACAATAGTGCCTGCTTTACCTGCTTTCCATGGTTGTTGGGATTAAATGAGATTGTAATGTGTTTATCACACTGCCTTATAACAACAGAGTGAGTGCTTAATAAATATGGTCTAGTATGATGATGTAACCAAAGCATCTAGTGCAGACTGACATATAGTACACCAAAACCCAAACCCACTGCTGTCAAGTTGATTCCAACTCACAGCGACCCCATAGGGTTTCCAAGGATATAAATCTCTATGGAGGCAGACTTCCACATCTTTCTCCCGCTTAGCAGCTGGTGGTTTCGAACTGCCAACTTTTCTTTTCGGTTAGCAAGCAGTCGCTTTAACCAATGCGCCATCAGGCCTCCTTGATATATAGTAAGCGCTGAAGAAATAGTAGCTCGTAGAAACATAATAACCAAGATTTAATCCTTGTATCCTCTATACTGTTCAAGTTCTGTGTCAGAGGGTGTTTTCTGTCATACTTGGTTTTCTCTCATGCCTTGTACCACAGGCTGATGATAACTGTAAACATTTGCCGGGCCCCTGCTACGTGCATTTGCAGGCACTTCCACTTCAGAGAGTCTCGTTTCATCCTCACGAAGGAGCCACAGTGGCGCAATGGTTAAGTACTCAGCTGCTAACCAAAAGGTTGGTGGTTTGAACCAAACCAACCTAGCGGCTCCACAGGAGGAAGACCTGGAGATCTGCTCCTGTAAAGATTACAGCCTAGAAAACCCTATGGGACAGTCCTACTCTGACACATGGGGTCATTATGAGTTGAAATGGCACCTAACAACAACAGCATAACCCTGTGAAGTAAGTACTGTTATTCTCATTTTCCAGTTAGAAAAATGCAGCTCAGAGAAGTTAAGTGACTTGCCGAAGGTCACAGATTATTAAAAGGTAAAGCTGGGATTTGAACCCAAGTCTCCAGACTCTAAATTTAGCTCTCTTACCACAGTTGCCTCCCTGTTACTATGTTTTCCCTTCATAGTAGTTTTTAAACCCTTGGATTAAGTTCGTAGTAATTTTAGTACAACTGGCAACTGCTTGTTTAGTGCCGAGTCATTGTTGCCTCTCTCTGTCCTTAATAGGCCAAGAAATCTACTATGGCAGTGCTTGTGACTTCTCTGGCGCCTGCATGGTCCCTCTTATCCTTGGGCAGAGCCCAGCTGGAGGTGGAGAGGGAGCAGGGTAACAGATTTGGCTCCAAGGACATGGGTTTACTGGGTTCTCTAGAGACTCCTGTTCCCATCAGGTGTCATGTTGATTTAGGTATATGTTTGCTGAGGAAACTAAGCCCTTTCTTTTTCTTTTGTCTTCTAGCCTGGCTTTCGAAAACATCTGGGCCTGCTGGAGAAAAAGAAAGATTACAAACTTCGTGCAGAGTGAGTTCAGTCTTTTGGGGAGAAATGCTGCCAAGAAAGCTTACAGTCTCCCTGTGCTGCAGCTGAATTGCCTGAGTGTCCAGCGGGATAATTTCCTGGCATTGAGAACATGGCCAAAGCCCTGGCAGCCTGTCAGATACTTTTCTGTGATCCTGAACTTCTCTCTTTCTTTAGACAGAGTGTTATTTATTTAACTGTAGTTGCATTGTGACTTTTTTTATTATGTTTCTCCAGATCATTTTCTCGTAGTGACTTTGATTTGCCTCTGCCTTGGTGTTTGAGCCAAAAGTTGAATCTTTTTTCTCTCCTTTTTTTTTTTGAAGTGCAAGATATAATGTAAAATTCCAGTTGTTGAGTCTCTTACATCACCATGTGTGTGGTGTGGAATGAAGAAATGTGAAAGGTGGATTCATGAGACTGAGCGTGGGTGATAATGAATTCTGAAAACATTTTATAAAACAATTATCCCCATGCTTCTTCTTTAGCACTTTATTTGCAAAGTACTTTGTAATTATTTGTTAGCTGTGCCTGTCAGCTGAGGTCCTTCTTATGCTCCTGGTATGGATAGTGATGGATTAAGTGGATTGCTCTGGGTCCCAGAGCGTAAAGGCTGATAATAATAATTGGGTGCTGATACTGGGCCAGGCAGTATTCTAGGAGATTTTCAGTATTTACATTCATTTATTCCTCCTGGTAATTTTCTGGGATAAAACCTAAAAAATCGAACCAGTTGTTGAGTCGATTCTGACTCATAGTCACCCTATAGGTCAGAGTAGAAATGCCCCATACGGTTTCCCAGCCTGAAATATTTTCAGAAGCAGACTGCCACATCTTTCTCCTGTGGAGCAGCTGGTGGGTTTGAACCGCCAGCCTTTTGGTTAGGAGCATTGTGCCACCAGGGCTCCTAATTTTCTGGGCTAAGTTACTATTATTATCATCCTCATGTTACAGATGAAATTAGGGTAGAGTGGTTAATTAACTTAAGCGAGGTTATTCAGCCAGAATTAGCGAAGTCAAGATTTGAACCCAGACAGTTCCCTCCCTTTCCCCTGTCTGGGCTCCAGAGTCCACGATTCTAGTCATTATGCTATACTGCACTGTGTAGTTTCTGAATCTGCTGAAGCTTGCACCAGAACCTGCCTAAGAAGTTTTTATTTGTGCTTTGTTTGGTGTCTCCTTGTAATGATTTAAATGGCACCAAAATATACGTGGGAGAGTGGCCATTAATTTCAGGTAAGATTGGGATAGGAGAGGACTGTTAGATTGTGGATCTTATAGAGACATGAGCTCAACATCAGTGACAGTGGTGGCACGGATCAGATCCAGTCATTGCTTTGGCTTTTTTTGAGTTTCATTTTGTGTGAACTTTCAGATTCTTGTAAAGTATGCTCATTGTGTTCTTTTTGCTACTAACCTTGTTTATCTAGTGATTACCGAAAAAAGCAAGAATACCTAAGAGCTCTCCGGAAGAAGGCTCTTGAAAAAAATCCAGATGAATTCTACTATAAAATGACTCGGGTTAAACTCCAGGTGGGTACTTAATTGACCAGTCACTGTTTTGAGCTCCAACTGTTTGAAAATAGGGATGGGGGAGAGGATGGAGAGGAAGGCTCTTTGGTCCTTAATAGTGCCCTTCTCCGATTGGGCCAGGTGTTGTTGGTCAATATCCAAGGCAAACCTGCCCCCTCATGGGCAGCATGCATTTTTGTTTCTGAATCTGAGTTGCCTTATGTCTTGAGTTGCACTAAGAGTGGATTATTGGAGGTGCTAAATAGTATGTGCATCTCAGGGGCCTGGTGGGTTGGATTGCCATTAGCATACACCATTGCATTGCCTTTGTTTCAACCATGAGCAAACATATTCTCTCCTGGCTGGTGATAATGATGTAAAATGGTTTAAACATTTGAAATGTATCTTTTAAATTTGGGTTTTAGGATGGAGTTCATGTTATTAAGGAAGCAAAGGAAGAAGCAACTCCAGAACAGCTGAAACTCATGAGAACTCAGGATGTCAAATACATAGAAATGAAAAGAGTTGCAGAAGCTAAGGTAACAATTGAAACTCTGTTCTGATGAATTTTTGTTCGTTAAGACTGGAAATACAAATCCATCAATCTCAAGTCATAAACTGATTTCTTCTGGCATTTAAAACCTTAAAGTTTGCTTAATTGTGATAATGAATTAGAAGTATAATCAGCATGGTGAATGGAAAGAGTTCAAGTTTGGAAAGACAGTTAGGTTTGAATTTTGGCTCTGCCATTTACTCATCCCATGATTATGGACAAATTAATCTCCTTGAGGCTGTTTCCTCATTTCTGTCTTATTGGACTCTTGTAAGGATTAAATGAGTTTTGTGGAATGCCTATCTAGCGCTACCTAAATTTTAATGGCCTTTTCCTTTAAAAGAATGAAATAAACATATTCTTTGCTGGCTGGTAATAATGATGTAAAATGATTTAAACTTTGAAATTCATTGCTGGTACCCCAGAAGAACCCGATATAAAGTGAGACCCTATTCTGTTTTCTAGAAAATTGAAAGACTAAAATCAGAGCTCCATCTGCTGGATTTTCAAGGGAAGCAACAGAATAACCATGTGTTCTTTTTTGACACCAAAAAAGAAGGTACAAAATGTTTGAAGTTTTCTGGGACAGTCTAGCATATTGATTTATGTTGTTCAGAGACAGACTTTGGACATTGCCTTAAGGATTGTCTTGACTTTTAGTTGAACACTTCGATGTTGCAACTCACCTGCGAACAGCCCCGGAACTAGTTGATAGAGTCTTTAATAGACCCACAGTAGAGACCTTGAGGAAGGAAAAAGTGAAAGGAGTTACCCATCAGACTCAATTTAAGGTAATTTTCTCTATTGTTGTTCTCCATTTTTGAGTTTAGGGCAATCTAGGTTCCTTTTTTTCTCACTGCATTTAATATAATGATTTGTGGAAAACTCATTATGTTCCCTTAGAAAAGTGGAAGGAGAATTTGATTATGGGGATGGAAGCGGAGGAGGGTTCTCTGGTTTTTGAGATTGGAGGCTGTGCAGCATTTAGTGGTCAGGAGCTTAGGTTCTGGCCTTTAGATCCGGGTTGGAATCCCAGCTCTGACCCTGTGCTTTAATGCTTTAAACAAATGCCAAACATTTTTAAAATGCAGAGAAAAGAGGGACACGAAGGATTAAGGGATTTGGTATGCTTTGATATTGAACCTGCAGCAGTGAATACATATCAAAAGGTCTTTTTATATCACGCTTATAATTGTAACCAAAATTTTGTGTTTGACTTTTCGTTATAGTGCTTTCCGTCACTGTAACTGGGTTTGTGCACAAGACATGCTTTTTCTCAAAGCCTTCTGGAGTTGAACTCTCACTTCTGACTGATTCATTTAAAAAAATGCTGTCAGTGTGTTTCAAGCAGACAGCTGTTCTGTTTTGATTTGAATCATTTACACCACATCAGCTTTGCTTCCAATGTTTAACTTCACAGCAGTTTTCTCTAGCTCAGAGGCAGCTAAACTTGCTTTAGTAATATAAATACTCCTAATTAGTTTGACTATATTGGGTGATCCCATAAATTCGACAGTCTGTGCAATAACGTGAAAACAAAAGCTGTCTGAAACCACTGCTGTGAGACTAGGGTAGAGTCGGTGAATTGTTAAGTCTGAGGCCCAGTACTGCTCCCCTCTATGTAGATGACACTTCCAGCTGAGGAGCCGGCTCACTAGTGTTCTTGTGATAACCCTGTTTATCAATTAGTCGTATTTTCAATTAGCCGCGTCACTGACACGTCTCAAGAATTGTAGTAGTCCCTAAAGAGATTAATATCCTAAACTCCTGTGTAGAATAGTTCACAGCATAGCTTTTGAGAAGTTGGAAAGGTTTGAGTCTTACCATTTTTGTCTAGCAGTGTTGTTTCTTTTGATTGTTTTCTTTAAAGCGAAGTTGTTTTTATTAAGGGGCTGCTGGCGGGTGGATTGCAAAGGAATTTAGTCTAACCTGGAGAGGGTGGGCAGTCCACAAGTCCACAAGACACACATACACACACTGAAATTTTGTGCAAATGGGTGTATAGCTTGCACACATTTGTACAAACGTGTGTACATTTATCTCAAGAAAGGATCCAAAACTTTCACTAATTTCTCAAAGGTTTATGATTACCCAAATTTAAGGACTGCTGATCTTTGAGGAGTCATTAGCAGTGAGAATTCTCAGGTCACTTTTGCTGAAGAAGTCCTGCTCTCTGAGTTTTGAGGTTCTCAGTCTGCAGCACAGGACCTGGCAGCTCTTATGTTCCTCTCCGTTCACTTTGTGTAGGGTTTCTAGTACTCTTTCATTACTTGCCATCACCTCTGGTAACCAGGAGCTCAGACACGGAGGTTGAAGCAGCTTAGTGTAATAGTGGAAAGATTCCCGGCATTTGTGAGATTCAGGATAGCCTTGACTCTGCTCCAGGTGAACCATGTATCCTTGGGCAAGGTGTTTTTCTTCTCTGGATCTCAATTTCTGCATTTATAAAATGACAGGTTTCAATAAGATGGTTTCCAAGGTTCCTTTCAGTTCTAGAATGTGATGTTTCTAAAATGGACACTGTAGTATCACGCTATGGTAATTCTGAAGTAAGGAGGGAGTTGATGAAACCATTCATGCATATGGGTTTAAGTGGATTAAGAAATATTTTCTTACTCATTTTTATCCTTTTAATTGTTTTATTGAATGTGTGTTTCTTCTGCAGCGGATAGCTAAAGAAAGGCAAAAGCAATATAACCACCTGACACAGCGGATTAAACGAGAGAAGGAATTGTTTGTTGTTGCACAGAAAATTCAAACACGCAAAGATCTTCTGGTGAGGAGGGAGAAGCCTTAGGCCTTCATTTTTTTTCCCCCCTTCTTGTAAAGGTCTTAACTGAGGCTCGATTTCAGCTATGTGTAAATCAGCGCCAGTGAAAATGTCTGCCCCTCAGGGGCAGTGGTTTGAGCCAACGTCTGTTACTCTGACAGTGTTGAAATGTTTCTTGATTAAGAAGGTAATAAGGGGGTTATTAGTCAGTGCTTCGGAACAGCAAAGGGTAGGATTGGGTAGCATATGAACTTTATAGCTTATGAATAGCTATCCTTAACATTTAAACAGGTTAACAAAACCGTGTGTGTCACTCACTGGTGTTTAAAAATAGACAACATTGTGTAGTTAAATAGCAGAGCTAAGGAATCTAAGATGCCCCTTTCATATTATTATCATTTCTCTAAATGTCAAATTCTTTAGCTTTGCACATTACTTCCTTCAGCCTTTCTCAACTGGGGTTCCGTGAGAGAACCTACAAAAAAATGATTTGAATACCTTTCTTCTCAGTTTTCCCAGGAACTGTTTGTACACACCTAGTACCATTGTAGATGCTCAGGAGAGAAGTTAATTGATTACATACAGTGGATGCCTGGGAGTATTAGGGCTTTTTCTGTCCTGAATGAACATTGCCGTTTACTGATAACCTTTTTACTGTTTTGTAGGATAAAACTCAGAAGGTGAAGGTGAAGAGTGCCACAGTAAACTCCCCGGCTATTTACAAATTTCAGAGTCGTCGAAAACGCTGATGTATTATAGTTGAGCCTTGTCATTCTGCAGGGACAAGAATTCTTGTCCCTCACCTCCCCAGGAACTTCACATTCCATTAGTCGAAGTGGCGTGGTTTATCTGTTTGTAGTCATAATTTATTATAGATCTTAAGGTTTGATGTGTTTCTATAAACAACATTAAAGCTCCTTCCCTTGTGTTACTGTTTTTGGGTTGTGAAATCATCAGTCTTATTTGTTTATACTTAAATTTTTTATCATTATGAAAATTATATAATCTTATTTCAGCAAATTTGGAAAATAGTTAATTCATCTTTAATCCCGGTACTTATTCAAGAACAACAAATTTTATTGCATACTTATTGTGCTGAGGACTGTCTAGGTGAAAAACTACTGTGAGCATCCTGGTTGATTTCCTGCATTTTTAAAACTGCACCAGGTTTTTGTTTATGTTTTTGTGTTTTGTAGTTGTAATTACAGTAAACAATTTTATATCCTACTTTTTTCACTTAACATTAAATCATTAGTTTTTTTCCATTTTATTACATCGTTAAATGTTAAAGTAACATATGCTCATGGTAAAAATTAAAATAAGTATTATTTTTAATGATTGTGTAATGTTTTATTCAGTGGATAGAATGATTTTACCTTTATTCATTGTTCTTTTATTGGCTACTCAGGTGGCTTCTTAAGATATCCAAGGAGAAAATCTCTTAAACTTTAAAGCTACAGATAGAAACCCATGGGGCCAAGAACCCACAGAAGCACTTCTTTGTTCATGAAGCTCAAATAGGAATAGACCTGGCTCTCTGTTCCTGCTCTCTGCTCTCCTGGCCATCTTTTGATTCCAAAGCTGTAAATGGATTGGTATAGCCCTTCACGCTGGGATACAGACCCGAGTGTATGTGGCAGCTTCTTTCTCTTCTTCCCAAGAGTCTTACCCATCCCTTACCTGCCCATACAGGGATTGTAGGCTGAGGCCAGTCAGAACAGGACCGAGCATGCTTAGAACAAATGGGAGGGGTGGAGAACAGGGTTCTGGAAGGCTTGCTCACAGTTTGCTGGTGCCCTGGAGGGGGACCAGCTGTGTGGATTTTAAAGATATATATATATGTTTTAAAAATGGTTAGTACCTAGTAAGTGCCCATAGCTGCCAAGTTCCTGTACAAAGCCTAGCATTAAAGCCTGTTTCCTCAGGTTGTACCTAGGGAGATTTAGATCTGGGGGGCCCTGGAAAACAGAAGGGCTGGGGGAACAGAATTTAGCAGCTTTTATATTCAGGAAGTGCTTCCCAGTCTGTGGGAACTCCTGTGGAGGTGCTGACCTCAGTAAATGGTGGTAGATTTACAGGATGGAGATCCAGGGACCTGAATCCCAAGCCAGGGAAGGGGTTCATCACATAGGTGTTGGACAGGGGAGTGAGCAGACCAAGCAGCAGTCTCTTCCTGGGACAATACGACTTGATACGGTTGTTCCCCACCCTGTCTCCTGCCCTACTGGGTAGGAAGTGGGGGCTCTAGAGCAGAGGGAGTATTCTTACATGCCTTCTCATGAAGCATACGCCCATCCAGTGGTAGGCTCTCACTTTAACAGGCACACAAAGCACATACAACTCAGACCTCATAAACAGGTCCATGCACACCTATACACCCTCTGGAATAGGGACTCAACACGAGGGTTTCACACACAGGCTGTTGACTACATGGGTCCTCACACACAGGCACACAAACTGATGCTTGGAGAGGCATATGCTTAGGTTAAATGAAGCAGAGATGTCCACCCTCGGTACCATAAGTTCCAGGCCAGAGGTAATCAGAGAACTATAAGGGGATATGGCTGGGTATCCTGAATTGCTGTTACACTGAGCGCTGTCTCTGAGGCCCAGGAATTTTAAGGGAAGAGATTGGCTTCCCCTTGTGGGTCTTGAGAATAGGCCAGACCTTTGATGGCTCTGATGCTCAGTGGGACCTCAGATTCCTGCTTACTGCGTGGGAAAGGAGAATATTGTTTTCTTAGGATCCAGGCCCAGGAGTGGCTTGAACTGTTGGTGGCATCCTGCCCTGGCTGTGCCAAGGGGGTTGTGGGTAGCCTGTGGAGGTGGAGAGCATTTCTGTGAGTCAGGACTCGTGTGATTCAGGTCTCTTGTACAAACTGTTTCCAGAGCAGCAGCTCCATGAACTGCAGACGGTGTAGCTGCTGCTCTGGAAAGCAGCTGCCCAGCAGAGAATCAGTGAGTCCAACTCAGTCTTAGCCTGTTGCGATGTCTTAGGGTTGCCCTTCTAACCAAGGCAGGAAAGTGTCACACTGGCTTTACTGTTGAATAAAACCTTTTTCTGACTCTTCCTTTTTCTTCTACAGTCATACGCTGGTTAACGTCCACAATACGTTCTGCGAAATGGACGTTACGTGATTTGGACATTGTGTGAACATTCCTAAATCGTGAGCAATAGCATTCACTGATTTTTCACCTTGTTGTTGTTTAATAACCTTTTATTTCACTTCTCCTTTGCCTGTTGCTGCTGCTTTCAATAACACTGGTTTTGCTGCATTTGGGAGCCATGATGCACTTCGTGGTAATATTTTCAAAAGAAAATTAAACAGATAATACTACAACACTCTAGACGTGTGATACGTGAGATGCTGCTGCTGCCTACGAGTTGAGGTATACACTGTTATATGGTAAACTATCTGTAAGTAGGGAAAGTTCACATTAAAATAATGATGGAAAGTACAGTACATATATAAGCCAGTAACACAGGCGTTTATTACGTCTATCGAGACATGTACTATAGGTTATATATGTACTATACCATTATAAACTTGGCAGCGCAATTGCTTTGTATACAAGAGACATGAGATACACGTATTGTGTGTGGGAAGTTGTTCACTACGTCTGGTTATATCTGCTGTGTCCTGTTCTGAACTCTATTATAACTTTATGGGACCATGGACATATATGTGGTCAGACCGTGCCTGAAAGGATGTTATGCAGTACATGAGTGTATACTTAGAGGAAACTGATTCCTGGTGACAGAGTAGGAAAGGGCCCAGCAGGTGGAGCTGCTGCCCCTTTGCTGGGATTAGTTCTCTGGAGCTGGTGTCCACCCACCTAGCACACTTTGTTTCTGTCACAAGCCTCCTTGTACTCCCTACATGCCGAGTATGTATTTATTACATATAATATCATGGGGGAGAGCACCTGTGAAAAAAGATTTTCTCCCCCTGATCTTGAGGTTAGTGTGGCCCCAAGAAGAGGACTAGACAGGAAAGGGCTTTCCCCAAGTGGTCGTTTGTAGCGGGGACCATGTAGGAAGCACTGGAGTCTTTCCCAGGCCTCTGTTGTCATGCCTCAGGTTGCCCAAAGAGTGATTCCACCAAGACCTGGTCGGGGTCTCTCCACGTGCATTTTTGAGTGTTTGTTTATATCTTGCTGTCTCTCCCCATGCTGCTGGCTGTGGGCACTGAACAATTAGAGCTGCACGCCCTCCAGCAGGGAAAGCAGCCAACAGACGCAGACGCACTTTGCCTACCTGTGGAGGTAGGTGAGGCCGGGCCTGTTGGGACTTGAAACAGTGAGGCAAGTAGGTGTGTGGTGCTGGCCTCCCTCCCTGCTCAAACTCTCCCAGCGTGCCAGTTCCCGGAGCCTCATGCACAGGGTGTTGGGGAAAGGCAGGCTAAAGCTTGGGTGGGAATCCTGGTCAAAGCCCCAGGTGACTGGAGGAATTGGGGGTGGATCTGAAATACCCAGTCTGGGGGCTGAGCTGGCAGGTTTCTTGGGCTTGTGCCGCTGCCTCCTGGGGTCAGAGGGTGCACGCTCTCTAGTCAGCCAGGTCATGGGGCCTCCCTGCTGGCAGAGCTTCCATCCAGCTCCATGGGTCTGTCTCAGCAGAAAGTGCGGGGAAGGATCAGAGAGAAGCTATGAAACAATGAGAAGCAGAGTTTCCTTTTCCAAGTCCACCACTTAGAGTTAGGAGGCTAGAAGAGGCTTGAAGTTTCATGCTTCTGCTTGTTCTTCTCTGGTCAGAGGACAAAAATCTCTCCTGCTTTTTTCAGACTCCCTATAAGGAATCTCTGTTCCCCATTCCTGCATCCATCATCATTCCACTGAGAACTCCTGTCCAGTCTGTATCTTTCCTAACTAAAGTTCAGACCTAGTCCAGTCTTGTCCGTTTTACTCCATGGACCTAGTAATGGCTATGGTGTTTCCTCTCTTGGGTGAGGGGAGCAGGCTGCTTGGTGCCTTTCAGTTATACAGTCTGGAACCCTTTGCTTCTGCAGGGTGAAGGTGGAGGCTGGTCCAGAACAGAGCCAAGCATCTAGCTATTTCTAGACAAGAGAACTTTATCCTGGGGACTGCTGGGTTTGGGGGTAAGATGAGGGTGGGAAGGAAACCCTTCCCTCTCCCCGTCTGTCACCTGATGGCCATGCTCAGATCATAAGTGTTAATGAAACTGTGTTGCCCCAGCGGCAGCTGCACAGCCCCCCGCCCTGAATCTGCTTGACTCATTTACAGCTTTCTTCCAGTTACCCCAAATGCTTCTCTCTGAGGTGACAAATGTAGGGGGTTGGTTTCAGGTTTCATGTTTTCACATTACTGGGTGGAAAGTAAAAAAAAAAAAACAACATTTCCAAACCAAAAAAAACCAGCATCTACAGCAGAAACGTATCCTGAGAGCACTGAAAATTTCCCCATCCTCTCTCCTCATCTGCTCAGTGATGTTGAGACCGGTGACGTGGGGGTTAAGAGGAGGGGTTGGAGCCAGGCTGAGCAGAGTGTTGGGGACAGCCCCTTTGGAGGGGGCAGCACCAGTCCTCCTGCTTAAAGGCAGAGGAAGACCTTCACAGGACCCTGTAGCTCTGGAGCCTCCCGTGCCTAGCAATGATTGCCAGGTGACTGGGAGGTTAGTTCAGGATGGGGCGTGACCAGGAATGGACGAGATTCTCTCTCCTCCTCCCATCTCACATCACCTAGCTGATTTGATCCCAGGCCGTCTGCGGCAAGTGTCCCTCTGTCAGAGAGGGCTCTTAAGGTGGAGTGGTGGGTGGGAAGATACAGGGTCCATCTGGTGCATGGAGACTGAGGGTGCCACCCCCTCCTGTCCTTGGCTGGTAGTATTATAAGCCAACCTCCGCTCCCCTCAGGGGCAGATGGCCTCCATGGCAGATAGAGACTAGGCCAGCAGTGGCTGGATGAGCTTTCTGGTCTCAGCCTCGCCCCCCGGGCTAATAAGACAATCCGAGGGGCAGTGACAGGGCTGTGTGTGTGTGTAAGTGTGTATGGGGAGAGAATCCTGGCCTTGTTGGGCCATTCTGGGGGATAAATAAAGCAGGCACCCCAGACAGAGTAGATGTGTCTTGGGGGCTTACCCAAGTTAGCTGTGCAGCAGCGGCAGGTGCTCAGGGCCCTGACGGTGCCCACCTGCCCAGGCTCCTGGAGATGCCCCTGTTCTCAAGTGAAGGGGATGGTCCCCGGGTGGGAGTGTCCGCCGCAGCTGGAGCCTGGTCTGCTCGATGCAGACCCCCTGCCAGGCCCCAGAGCCCTCAGCCTGGGCAGCGGCTCCTCCCGGAGGACACGCCCATTTATTATGCGCTCTTGCTCCCTCACTGCTCAGGCGGGCAGCGGCCTTCATTAGCCGAGGAGCTGGGGTCTGTTTTGGCTGCCTCATCAGCATCAGTGAACTGCGTCCCTGCGAGATTTGATACAATTTAATTAACCTAATTAAAAGCTCTGATTGCAGAGATGATTGGGGTAGCGCCAGCAGCGACTGCATATTTATAATGAGCTGCAAGGTGTGGGACCGCAGCCAAACGCCACGCATCCTAATGAGCGGGAGCCGGGAGCCAGGGAGCCGGAGAGGGAACGTTTATTTTTGGCAACAATGCCCAGTTCTTCCCTGCCAGGGAGTCAGAGACCCAGGGAGCACAGAAGGACCTGCCCACTGTGCCATCCGCACTAGGTGAAAGCAGAACCGTGCGCTCTCCAAGCATTCCGGTGCCTCTGGACACCCCCACGAACACAGGTTTTCTGTTTGCAGAGTGGGGGCTGGGACCCCACTTTTCCTGCCTCTTCCACCTGTGGGAGTCCGGAGCCACCTTCTGAACCGTGAGCCCTAGTGTGAGGCAACATTAGGGCCCAGCCAAGCCACCTCATTTCAAGGCTCCAGGATCCCTGAGCTGGTCTCAAACTTGCCAAGGAAGGGCCAGAGGCCTACAGGACTAAGGCTGAGCCAGGGAAGGGGTCTGAATATCCAGGGGTCCAGGGTGAGGGTCCTGGCCTGGGGCAGACAGGAGAAACTGGAGAGACTGACCTCCCACTCATCCCAGAAGCCTCATCCCACATCCCAGTATCCTTGCTTCCTTCCAAGGCGCCTGCCCAGAGAGGGGCGGCTCCCCTGGGTTCCTCTCCTCTCCCTCTGCTTCTGTCTGGGGACTCTTGGTTTGTCTGACTCAGCGTTTCCGCTGTAGATCACATCTAATAATAACGAGAGTGAGAGCCGTGGCAGAGATGCTGTGGGTGAAGGGGGCACCGGTGAGAGGGGGCGTGCTGCCCAGGTGCAGATGGGTGTCAAGCGGGGAGGGAGTGCTGGGGTGGCAGGAATGGGGCCTGGGCTCTGAAAGCCACGCCAGAGGCCTTTGGGGAAGATGGTGGGAGCAGCGCTTTACCCCCCTCCCCCCGCTCCCCCCCCCCTGCTCCAGAGCTTGTGTAGGTCATGAGCTCAGCCGGGCAGGCCCAGCCCCCCAGTGCTTTGAGCACCCGCCAAGACAAGATGAGATTTGTCCCCAGCCCACCTTGCAGAGCTGCAGCTGTTTAGCTCCCTTATCAATCTTCTCTGTGGGTTTAATCATCTCTCTGTCATCCTGCTGGGGCAGCCCTCCCCTTGCTGGAGCCCCCAGAGGGGCGGTAGCTTCCCAGCCCTGCTTTCCTCCAATCTCCCTCCTCCAGACACAACCATCTTTCCCCACCTGACTTCCCTTCTAGGAGACAGAGGATGGACCAGGGTGGCTTTGCCCCAGGTTTAGTCTTGGTGGGGGGAAGGGGTGTCCCTGCGTTTGCAAGGTGTAGGTAGAGATTAGGAGTGGGTAGAAGTAGTACTAGGGTCCCTGGGTGGCAAAATGGTTTGTGTTCAACTACTAACTGAAAGGTTGGTGGTTTGAATCCACCCAGTGACGTCAAAGAAGAAAGCCCTGGTGATCTGCTTCCTTAAAGATTACAGCCAAGAAAACTCTATGGAGCAGTTCTACTCTGTAACATATGGGGTCACCATGAGTTGAAATTGACTCAGTGGCAACAGGTAGAGGTGGTACAAGCAGAGAATTTGTCCTAGCCAAGACCCAAGATCTTTGACTCCATTCCAGGCTGGGTAAGACAGGGCTTAGTTGTTGGCCATGAGATCTTGCAGCCCAGATCCAAGAGATTCTTGTGCAGATGCTGTATCCATCCCTCCTTTCTTCATCTCTCCTGCCAGCTCCTTGGGAACTGTGTCCACCCACGGCTGTTCATCCAGCCAGCAGCTAGTGCTGGCCTGCTTCCCTGGGTGGGCCTGGTGAGGCTAGGCCCCCTGGAGCCTTGTGGGGCTCAGGGACCCGTGGGCAGGAACCGCGGTCCCACGGCTTTGCATGCATCTTGGGAAAGAGGGTGCACAGGAGTCAATGGAGCCTGTGTTGTGGTCCAGGCTGGGAGCCAGGGCGCAAGGGGCTCTGGGGCCCATCCCAGTGCTGACGTGCAAGATGACCTTCAGGGTAACTCTTCTGCCCGCTCCGCTTTGCTCTCTACCCCCCTCCCCAGAACACTTGGGGAATGGGCAGGGAGGGGGTGGCATGGGATGGTGTATGTGTCCCTCTAGGGACCATAAGAAAAGAGGGCCCTTCTTCTCCCTGCTCTCCACTCTCCATCCCAGGCACTTTCCATGCAAATGGAAGGCCAATGCCTCCCCATTTCTCAGGAGGGATGCAAAGTCCCAAAGAGGGCTAGGACCTTACTGAGCATCACTCAGCTTGTCCTCAAAGTGGGGGCTGAGGGGTCCCCTCAGAGACCCTGAGGGGACCAAAGATGCTGGATGGGGCATGGACTAGCCCTTCAGCACAAGGCTGGGTCCTGGGAGACAATGGCATGTTGATGACAATGGTGTCCCAGTCTCACATGACCTGACATGGGGGTGGGTGGACTGCACGTGGCTGGGCAGCCTGGGCTGACCTTTGGCCGCTGGCTGGGGAAGAGAGGAAGCTATGAAGCCTTCCTGCCCACTCAGTGCCCTGGGCACCCTGCCACCCCCAGCCCAGAACTGCCCTCTGGGCACACACACTCTGTCTTCCACCTACCTTCTTCTTTTAGTCTTTCTCTTCCCTTTCTCTCTGCTCCTCCATGTGTGGGTATGTGCACACTGTGTGTGCATGTGTGTGTGAGTGTGAAAAGGGAGAGGCACAGAGGATGAAAGAGTGAGAGAAGAAACCCCCTATGGTGGCTTCCCAATCAGGGATAAAGACCTCGTTTCCTCCACTGTGAGAACAAAACCAGGGATGGGGCCCAAGTGTATATGCATGTGTGTCCATGTGCAGGTGTGGACACGTGTGCACGTGTACAGGGCAATACCTCCTACCCTACCTTGTCCCTTGACCTATGTTCTCTCTGGTGGGAGGGGGTGAGTTCTATGGACAGCTTCTTACAGCTCCGGCTGGAGCCAGACCACTTCTCTCTGGCACAGAGCCACAACATCACTTTCAAAAGGAAAAAGAAAGATTTTTTTGGGGGGGTTGTGTAATTATTGTAACCAACTGAATTAACTAAAACTTACCATTTAGTGAGGAAGCAAAGCATGTGTGCGTGCACACAAACAGACATTGGGAGTTACACACAGACAAAGGTAGACAGAGGGAAAATAAGCTATACAGGGAGACGTGGTTATACTCACAGGCACACCTCTGGTTCTTAAAGGGGTTTGGCCTATCTGTCTTCTCTTACACCAAGATGCTAAGGTGGTTTAGCAAAAGAGGTATCTTAAGAGAATCTTCCCCTAAAGTCCCCAGGGGGTTGAGGGCCAGGGCCTCTGAGATGGAGGCAAACGTGGACAAATTTCTCCATATAGCAGTATGGAAGGGGGCCCACAGCCCAACTTTGTCACATACCATCACAAATATTACATGGGGAATTTTTAGTGAGTCCTTCTTTGCTGTGAGTCCCACCCAATTATTTTCACCAGGGCCAGTCTACCCATATACCCTCTCGGTGGCCCAGGGAGTGTCTGGAGGGAACTAAATTCCCAGAGCTGGGATTAGATGGGGGTGGGATGCCCAGATGTTATCAGGAGGCCTTTGGGTGAGAAGGGGACAGCATGTGTACCCTCAGATTTATTCTCTGGGCTTCTTTCAAGCCAATAGCTTCAAGGGCTTTGGCCAAGGAGTGCTTCTGAACCAAACAAACATCCTGTAATTCCCCTGCTTGAACCCCCAGATAGAGTCCTATTAGTCCTGTCAGATACTGAGGTGATAGTCTGAGAATGGTCCTTAGCACTGAAGCACAGAGGATAGGGCTCCAGGGGCTGGGGTAGAGGTGGCGTTGGGGTTGGGCTGAGGCTGAGGTTAGCACTAGAATCTGAAGTTGAAACTGAGTTTAACAGTTGTGCGTGGACTACAGCCAGAGTGGCTGAGGTTGGGTGGGCAGGGCATCTCCTTCAATCTTGACATGATTCTGAGAAGCCTATTTTTGGAGCCCAAGGCAGATGTTCTTCCCCAATGAAGAGAATGGTTAGTGTCTGCTCTCCCTTCAGAGGGGCGGGACAGGTCCCCTCCTCCTACTCCCCACAGCTGAGCAGAGTCATACATCACCAAGGGGCCGGGGCTCCTAGATGTATTGCCCTAATACGTCGCTATAGCAACCCCACTCTAATCCTGCATTATTCTAATGTGGTCCCCCTCCCCACTGTGATGTATAGCTTGGGTCTCAGAGCTGCCAAGCCCCTTCTCTGAGAGTCTGCTGCAAGTACCCCAGGACGGGTGGTCAGAGGCTGGCTTGGCTTCCTTGGGTCCCATCTTATTTCTCCTCACCTTGTGTGTGGGTTCCCTTGTGAGGCTGGGTGTGGAGATGGGGTTTGGCCCATCAGCCCACCCGCCTGCCTGCTCAGAGAGCAAAAGTGGCAGGCCATGTGTCCTGGCCCTGGCACACGAGTGCCTGACGCACCAACCCACGCCAGCCTGCCTGGCCTGGGGACCTGAGGCCTAGGGGTTGGGGGCCAGGGCAGGACAATGGCTGCATTCCGGGTGTGAGCCACAGGCCCCCATTGTTTCTGTGGACACTGCCTGCTTGAGGGCCTCAATTTTGGCCCTCACCCCGCGTGGGGCGTAGGATGCTCCCTGGACTACTCCCCCAGGGACCATAGAGGGGTGATTCATGGGGTGGCCAGGGCATAGCAGGCCCCAGCTGTGCCCAGATTGTAGGGGGTGGGAGGGGGACGACTGAGGGTTGTTTGTGTCAGGGGAGGAGGGGCTGAACAGGCAGAGGACTCAGGCCATGGACGCCAAGCCACGTCATCTCCTACCCCTCCTTATGTGTGGGCTAGTCAGAGAGGCCCCATTGTCAGAGGGGCAGGCCCACCCAGGCTGGAAGGGAAGTAAGAACAGAGAGAGGCCACCTCAGAGCTGGGACGGCCCATAGACCATCCCTTACACTGCACTGGTGGGGCAATTGAGACCCAGAGAATGGCAGGGACTTGCTCAAGGCCACCCAGCTATGTAGTGACAGGCCTGAGACCAGAACATTTCCCCATATTTTCCTGGTGCTGAGATGTTGCTGCCATTTCTGGTAGGAAACTGAGTCCCAGTGGTAATCTTCAACCTTGGCAGAAGTTATGTTCATAAGCTCCTTCCTCTCCCCCACTTTCTTTGAAATCTCTCAGGTCTTGGTATCCCTGGAGTGTGAAATTAGAGCTAAATTAGAGCTAGGCCCATGCAGAAAGCCACACTGACTATACCTTCTGTGGAGTCCTGAAGAACAGAGTTTCCAGTGCTCTGACACATAAGAGTCATGGAGGCCACACTGGATTTCATCCTTTCCTTCCAAGAAATTATATCATTTGGGACTTCACGTGCCTATCCTACATTATTGAGAGGCACGGCAGGGAAGAGGCTAATCTAGGAGTGTCTTGAGCACAGGGGACTGGTCTTATTTATCTCTGTGTTCCTGGTGCTCAACAAAGGGCCTGGCTGTTAAATTGGATGAGTGGATGGTGAGTGATTGGATAGGGAGATGGGTGCATGGTTGAAGGGGTGGATAGATGAATGGATGAATGGTTGGGTGGGTAAAAGGATGAATGGATGGTTGGATGGATGGGTGGGTGGGTCATTGAATGGTTGAGTAGATGGTTGGAGGATGGATGAATGGGTGCATGAGGGAATGCCCATTTTATATACTGAGGTCCGAGATGACAAATGACCCAAGGATGACCAGTGGAGTGAGGCCTGGAGCCCTGGGCCCCACCTTTGAGGCTGGCTTGCCCTGTGGTGTGGTTTGGTGGTCAACCTCTGGACAGGTTTGGGGTGGAACTAGGAGTTGGGACCTGAAGGACTCTATAGCCAGACCAAGTCCCCTGGTAGGTGGTGCCACAGGGTCTAGGGATCTTGACCCTGAGTTGACTCTTCTGTGTTGGAGTTAAAGGAGGGGACAGCAGGGTCACTGGTGGAAGGGTACTGAACAGGGTAGGAAAAAGCATGAGGGTTTAGGAAGAGGGAATAGGTGGGGTCTGAGGGCAATAGGGCTGTGTGACTTTGCCTCCATGGTAGGCTCTGAATTAGGAGCCCCTCATGCAAACCCCTACTCATTCTTCATGCCTACCCTTCATGAGGCCTTCCCTGACCCTCTGGGTGCTGTTCCCTTAGAACCTAGCCGACAGCCTTAGTACTCAGGAGAGGTTCAGTGAACATTTGTTGGATACGTGGGTTGGCACAAAGAGGCCGAAGTGGGGAATGGGTTGGGAGACTGCACCTGCTACTAATTTTCTGGGTCATCTTGGGCAAATTGCTCTACATCCCTGGGCCTCAGTTTCCTCATATGTAGACTGGGGATGGTGATCTTGAGCCTTTCCATCCAGAATGGTTTTGGGAGTGAAGGGAAATAATTCTGGGGAAAGAAAAGCACTAGGCATTATTTTTCTGTACTGCTTCATCCCAGAAATAATATAATTGTATTGTACATATAAAAGTATTTCTATAGTTAACATTTAATGTGCTCTTATAGAGTGCCAGGCTCTCTTCTAAGTGTTTGTGTTTATCATCTCTCATTTAATCCTCACAGCAATCCTATAAGACAGGTACTATTATTATCTTTATTTTATAAATGAGGAAACTGAGGTATGGAAAGCTGAAGCAGCCTGTCCAAGGTCATATGGGTAGTAGGTAGTACAGCCAGGATTAAAACCTGAGCAGACTCCAGGGTCCACATTCTTAGCCCCTGTGTGTGTCTGCTTCATATATGGCAGCTCTGAATGGCTTGATTAGGAGGGCTTCTTGACCTTGTTGATGATACTAGGCAAGTCATCCAACTTCCTTGAACCTCAAGAGATTGACCTGATTGTAGGGTTGAAGAGATCCAAGCCAATTAGCTCCAACACCTTTGGTTCCCAGCTTCTATCCCGGGCCCACTCCTGAACACTGGTACCTCCTCTGCTCTGGGCACCTACTGAAATCCTGAACATCACTGTTAGTCCTGGCAGGGGACAAGAAAAGTCTATGGGCCAGGGAGTTAGATAAAATGGGTTTTGTCCCAGGTTCTATCGCTAACTGGATTGACACAGTGGTTGCGACAACGGGCTCAAGCACAGCAACGATTGTGAGGATGGCGCAGGCTGGGCAGTGTTTCGTTCTGTTGTACATAAGGTTGCTGTGAGTCAGAACTGACTTGACGGCACCTGACAATGGCAACATCACTAACTGGAGTCCCTGGATGGTGCAAATGGTTAATGCACTCGCTGCTAACTGAAAGGTTGGCAGTTCAAGTCCACCCAGAGGCTCCTTGGAAGAAAGGCCTGGCCATCTACCTCTGACAAAAACAGCCACTGAGAATCCTATGGAGCACAGTTCTACTCTGACATACCTGGGGTTGCCATGAGTCAGAATCGACTTGATGGCAAGTTGTATGGTATCATTAACTAGTGGTGCCACCTGGGACAGGTCACTAAACCTTTCTGGGCCCCAGTTTCTTCATCTGTAAAATAGGGATAATTAATGTGAGATAATGAAAATAAAGCACAAAGTAGGTGCTGGGTAAGTACTATGTCAGAGAGCCTTGGACAGAGCAGGGTCTGTGGTAGAAGTTCATTGAAAATAAAAAAACTGAACAAGTTGCTGTTGAGTCGATTCCGTACATATGCGACCCCATGTGTTACATGGTAGAACTGCTCCACTGGGTTTTCTTGGCTGTAATCTTTATGGAACCAGATCAGCAGGCCTTTCTTCTAGGGCACTGCTGGGTGGGCTCAAACTGCCAGCCTTTTTTAGGTTAGTAATCTAGCACAAACTGTGTGCCACTCAGGGACCTTGAAAGTTCATTACATTTTGATTTTCTTCATTCACTAGTCACTTGAACTTCCCTTGTTCACAATGCCCTGCCCAGGCCCTACAATAAGACAGCTTTCATTCATTGATCACTACTTACGCTAAGCACTGTATAGATGTACATTGTCCCACTTAATTCTCAAAATAACCCTATAATATAGGGATAGCCATTCTCAGCATATCAGGAAACTGAGGCACAGAAAGGGTAAGTAGCTGGCCTAACGTCACACAGCTGATAAAAGGTGAAGCCAGGATTTGTACTCGGGTCTGCGTGATCCCATAGCCCAAGTGCTTCCCTCCCCATTCTGCACTCTTCCTCCCCTGAGACATGGAGAGCTTCCTGAGGGACTCTGATGAGACTGGAGGAAGGCGGGTGACCCACAGCTGGAGGGCCAGGTCTCTCTATCAGCTGGTTGGGTCAGCTCTGCCAGCTCCCGGGTAGACAGAGCACCCCTCCCCAGGCCTGCCTAGCCCTAGGGAAAGGCCAAGGGCGGTGAGAACATCTCACCTCAAGCATAAGGAGCAGCAGCAGGGCCACATCCAGGTCTGCTCTGGCTCTTGCTCCTTTTCAGAGCTGAATAATCAGGAGCCTTAGAAGAAGGATTTCTGAAAAGCCATCAGGAGTGAATCATTGACGTAGGGAGGCGATGAATCAACGGGGAGTTCATAAAACGGCAAATGAATTGGGTGTGACAGCGACGGAGCCACTGCTGTTCCCCAGAACCCTCTGGGGACGGAGAGCCAAGAGAAAAATAAAAATAACACGGGCCTTCCGCCTGCTACAAACCCAAGTCAGCCCCTCCTTCCATGTGGAAAGACAGAGTGGGACAGAGGACGAGACTCGCTGGTGGGTGCCGAGGGGCCGGAGGGAGCTTCCTGGGCCACTCCCAGTTGCCTGGGTCCAGGCTGTGGGTGCAATTAGCAAATGCCTTTTTTTCTTCTTTTCAGGAGCCCTCACAAGAAAGAACACTGATTTTGACGAACACCCAAAATAATGTGAGATCAGGCACCATGCATTATGCATGAGGTCTGATTTAACATGAACATTATTTCTTGTGTACGAGACCATATGCCTCCGTGCTGTCTCTGCAGCCTAATAATACCCAGACCGCCCTGGCTAGGAGCAGCAGAGACATGTCCGCTGGTGTATGTGCGTGTGTGTGTTGGGGGTGGGGTGCGGGGGTTGAGACAGAGCCTCCTGGGACTCAGCTTATTTGAGGAGAGCCCACTCACGTGCCCTGGTGGTGGACGGGTGGTAAGAGGTGCGTCGTGCTCCTGGAGAAACACCAGGGAGCTGGGGGTGGGTGTAACGGTGTGACAGTGCCACTGTGCGTGTGTGACATCAGGAGCCCGTTTGACTAGGTGATGCTGTGCAGGGCTCATATGCATGGCGATGTGGGTGCATATGTGTAGCTGAGGTTTTGCTGCACGAGATGGATGGAGGCAGGAAGAGATCTAATTGCTGTGTGTGTTTGTATATATGCATGCATATGTATGTGTGGGGGTGTGTGTTTAAAAAATAAGATCACACATACATACAAACACACAGCCTTACTTTAATTATCTGAAGAGATCTGGGTGGAGCTGGGACAATGACGGGCAGGGATGTGTTTGGAAAGTGGTTTGTGGGGGTAAGTGCTTGGAAATCCTGAGAGAAAGGAACCTCATCAATGCTACAAAGGATGAGTGTGTGTGCTTAGCCACACATTACATGTGCCAGGTACCCGGCAACTCCTGAGAGCTCAGTGCCAAAGACCAGAAAGCTGGTATTGGATAGCCAGAACCCTGGTGTGGTGTGGCCATGAGTGTGTAAGCGTGTGTGTGCGTATGTGTGTGTGAGTTGGCAAGGGTTTCAGCAGGCTTGAGAGGAATGATGATGATGAGTGTGAGAGGGAAAGAGACAGCAGAGGTAGTGAATGACGGTGAACTGCTGAGAGTGGCTGTGCAAATGGGTGGGGTGAGAGGGAAGGATCATGGGGGCAAGCACGTATGTGTATGCATTCGTGCGTGTGTGTGTGTGTGTGTGTGTGTGTGTGTGTGTGTGTGTAGCAGGATTGCTTCCTTTGAAGGCTAAAGTTGCCTCAGCTCTAACTGGCACCTTCTGCAGAGTAGCCAACTTGAAGCTGATTTGTCTGGTGGGGAACGCTCAGTACCGAGATGGCCCTGGTGTCTGCTGCCATGTCCCAGCTCAGGGACCAATAGAGGGCAGTCCTCCCCCATAGAGGCTTCAGAGGTGGCAATGGGAACTCTGAATGGTCGGTCAAACACTTACTCCAGTGTCTTCAAATATGCCAGGCAGGGACCAAACCGATGGTTTTGGCTGCCTCTGGCCTCAGTTGCTAAGCTGATGCTCTGGGTTCATGATTGATTGTCTTTGCTAAGCTTAGGAGGAGCAGCTGTGCCAGATGCCGAACTTCCTTTCTGTCCTCCTCCTGTTCAGGTGGGGATTTTGTTGGGATCTCCTTCCTGGAGCTCAAGCCCTGCTGGAGAGGGCCCAAGGGAGGGAGGCAGCCTGGTTCCGTACATGCTATTGGGAGCTTGCCCCTCCGACATGCTGGCCCAGAGCCTCTCCAGAAGAAGCTGAGTTCCAGAGAGCTCAAAGTGGGCAGCTGTAGTTGGGACTCAGCTAGTCCTGTGGACACCCAATCAAGTCCTGGGGTCATGGGGTGACTATGAATCTTGTGCAGGACCCACGCCACTCAAAACATAAGCTAATGTATCTTCCTAGGGTAGGAGGTTGGGAAGAATATAGGTGTCCTTGGGGCTCTAGGAGAGGCTGTGTCTGGCAGGGTCAGGCTTCCTGCTCAGGGCAGGGCACCTTCTGGGTTTGCCTTGATGACTGCAGGTGACCACAATAGCTGCCTTCCTTCCCGCATTGGCCAACCTCCATCCTGCAAATGCTCTCCTAGCTCAAAGCATTAACAGTGTAACATGGATACCTTCCCCACCCTACCTCTGGAAGCAGCTATGGATTTGCACGCACAGTGGAACACACACATACTCGTACACCAACATGCAGAGGTTCACATGGGAGGGTGAAGCTCTACCAGAATATGTACCTAAATTGATCATAGAAAATAATTTTGTTCAAATGAGAAGGGGAGGGAGATGGAATCAGAAAATTCTTGCTAGAGACAGCTTTGGCTTCCTCTGAAGTCGATGCTAGGGACATCTGCCTTGAACGAAAGAAGTCTGAGGTTCTCAAGAGCAAGCAGGTAGATACACATACACACGGGGTAGATGAACTGCGTTGGAGCTGAGCTGACCTTGCTTTTCCTAAACTCCAGTCTATTGAGGGAGTGAGATTTAATGGCACAAAATATTTCTCTCCCTATGGTTCTCTCCTTATAAAGTCAAACTTCTGAGGTTCTTCCTATTCATCCCTAGGCTGGAAAATGGGGGAAGCAGCCCTGGACTTCATGTGACCAAGGGGTTGGTCACTGTAGGTAGCAGTCCCAGGCTGGTGTCTCATTAAGCGAGATCCTCGAAAAGTGCAAGATTTTCTTCCATCCCTTTTCCCACTATTTTTTTTTTTTTTGGTTTTTGTTCTATTCCTCAGCTGCTGCTGGTTCTTGGGAGGCCGCTTTGTTTTGTTGTTTTTGAGTTGACTTGCTTAAATAATAAACCCACCCTCTTGTGCAGGATTAAGCAGACAATTAGGAAATCAATCAATCAATTGGTGTCAGCTGCAGGCCGAGCAAGTGAAAGGCCCCATCTTTCCAGTCGCCCTTCCCAACCTTAAAACTTGCTGAGGCTCAGAGCGGGGTGCAGGCAGTGGGGAGCTCTGAGCTTCCTTTGCTTCCATTTCAGGGCCCTGAGGCTGAGATAAATCCAGGAATGGAGAAATCAGGAGGGAGTGAGGCAAACGTGGGACTGTTTCAAAGTTGTGTACTTAGGGAAGCAGGAAATGAGAGGCCGAGGTAGGGTGGCCAGTGGCTCCTGGCCATGTGGCCACCATGCCAGACAGTTCTCAGCCTCCTGTTGAAGAAGCACTGGGGAGGCTCACTGGCCCACCAGCATGGGGAACGGTAGGGATGCTGGTGCCAATTACAGGGCTAATCGCTCCCTAGTCTGGACTAAAGGAGGGAAAAGAAAAAAACGAAAGGAGTAGTGAGAGGCTGAACCTTTGAAAACAGTGGCGGCCTTTGTACTTGCAGAGACAATTCCCCCCAAGACTGAGGAGCCGAGCCCATAAAGTCGCTAGGAACTCACAGCATGGCACAGCCATTCTGAGCCCCGTGCCCGGCCAGGGATCGCCGTACTGGGGGCCAGAGAACACCTCTCTGCGCATCCCGATGCTGTTGCTGGAGCCAAGGCCTCTCCTAGGCCTGGGCAACATCCTTGGTGGGAGGAGCCCACATACACCCTCACCAGGGGCCACAACGTTCTCCCCCGCCAAGCAACTGTGCCCTTGCGCCTTGGCTCCACAAAGAGTAAGAGAAACCTCATGCGGTTCCCTGAGAAGGGAAATAACTGCATTTACAGAGGAAACAGAAAGAGCTATTTTATTAGTATTTTAAAGAGTTGCTTTAATTTAAAACCTCCCCCCAGAACTCAAGATCTTGACTGGGATACAGGTAGTCTTGGGCTTTGGGCCTGGAATCCCAATCTGTCTCCACCCATCCTGACCCTTGGGGATGCTGCTGCTGAAGTCTTGAGAGGGGACTATGTCTCCTACAGGCAGATGCATCACTCCCTGGGGGGTTCTTGGGCACCCAGCCCTGGAGAGATGCCAGGCCTTTCTGGTGGCACAATTGTTTGTGCCCCACTTCTCTCCAAGAGAAGTTGGGGCAGGTGGCTTGTTGAAAGAGAAGTAGGACTGGCTTTGCCCAAGCAAGCAGGTAGGGCTCCCTCCCCAGGCTGACTTGGCTCCACAGAACCACTGGCCCGATCTCTATCTAAGCCCTTGAACTCCGTGTGGATCCAGGTGGGCTTGGGCATCATTTGTTTGTGGGTAGAGAGGCAGCTGGGGTGGGCTGGTGAGCCCAACAAGCCTTCCAGCTGCCCTGGGGACCCGGAACAGTGACGTTGGCCTGGCCCCTACACATGGAGTTGCAAAGCGAAACTAACATCAGGGATTGGGGTGTCTGGCAGGGGACACAGAAATGCCAGGCTGGTGGTGCGGCCACGGCGGGCTTCTTCCTCAGCCAAAAAGAGCAGATGAGTTGTGCCTGAAGAATGGCTGACCTAAATTCAGTGTAGTGTCTGTGGTTCACTATCCCAGGCCCTGGTCTGGCCTTGGGAGAGTCTGTTTATGGCAGGGGGGCATGAGGCAGATTCACCTTCCCTAAATACACTCACCTGGGGCAGGGGCCCAACTGTTGCCTACGTAACAGGCAGTCGGGTCCTGATACTGGCCTGGAAAGATCTGTGCGGTCACCTTCCTCCAACACCTCCCCGACTATGGCCAGAACTTCAGGACAGGTGAGCCAGGGAATCCCACCACTTCACCCCAGAACCAACCCAGCCCTGGGAGTAAAGAGGACAGGACACAGCCCTGGGGTACATGTTTATGTGAGTAATAAAATATTTACTATAACATAAATATAAAGGGAACTTCCCAGTCTACATTTTTTTTGCAATAAAGATACAAAGAGAATGCACCAAAAACATCGTTCCAAAAAATAATAAAAAATAAAATAACAAAATTTAAATTCAAACTGTAACAAACAGAACAAGAAATGGAGAAAGGGGGAAGCTCCAAACACATCCAGAAAATAAATAGAGATGGGTCAGAAATCCGGAAATCATATTAAAATATCTTTTTCGGATTAGTTGTGTACAAAATCCTTTAGGATGGGGTGTGGAGAGGCAACGCAGAAAACCAAAAATAAAAACCAAGCACAAAATGTTTCTTCTCCCCGCCAGTGTGTACATATCTCACATATTTACATGGTTCCCACCTCACCCCAAACTTGAGTAATTTCTCGCCCCGCCTCCCCCAGCATCCCACATCCCAGGGGGTCAGCGGCCTGGAAAGGGAGCTGAGTGAAGCCGCAGGGAATCAGGCAGAAGGTTCTCGGGGAACAGCTTATTTCTACAGCTGGTTAAAACATATCTCCAACTTTTCCAAGTTTCTTTTGTTAGTGGCCAGTAGGGCAGGGCCCCGCGGGGAATGGGAGCCCTGCTGTGCGGTGGTCAGTCTGCAGCGGGGCAGAAGCCTGTTCCCATCCGGGTGTGTGTGGGATCGCAGACCCCTCTAGCGTGGCCGGGAACCGAGCCGGGGCTCGGATAAAACGAAACAAAAAATGAACACTCAAATGTTTTTGTTAGTTTTTGTTTTGCTTTTTTGAGGGAGGGTAGGGGAAGGTAAGGGGGTAAATAAATTAGGCTAGATTAAAGCTTTGGCTATTTCCTGTTTTATACACAGACGCGGCACTCGCGGCCTCCCCTCCGGGGCCCGGATAAATACAGTATACAGCGATTTAAATTAAGGGCGCGGGCGGAGTGAGAAGAACCCCAGGAACCGAGAGGCTCCGCGAATAAATAAAAACCGTAAAAAACCAAGCCCGGATGAAGGGGAAAGGGGGTGGGGCGCATCCTTAGAGGAGAGAAGAGCCTTGGAGCGAATAAAGTGACAGCCCCCCGCCCTTTACCCGAAAGCTCGGGAGTCCGCGCTGGGGAGAGGGATTGGGGAACTCTCCTCACTTCGTCCTCTCTCCCGGGGAATCCCTAACCCCGCACCGCGTTACCTGTCGCTGTGGGGAGGCCGCTGCCGGGATCCGGCCCCGAACAGCCCGGGGGGCAGGGGCGGGGTCGTCGAGGGGATGGGGATAGGGAGCAGGCGTCGGGCGGAAGGCCGGGGGTGAGTTGGCGCGTTGCGGATCTTCGCTCCTCTCCCCCGAGCCTCGGGCGACGCAGCCTATCGGCGAAGCTGTCTTCGCCGCTCGCCGGAGAAAGTCGTCCGGGTGTTTGGTTTTGTTCGAAAGTTTCTGGGCTTTTTGTAAAATCCAAAGCAACCGAACAAAAAGAGTCCAGGCCGCGCGGGCGGGCGGCGCGTCCGCGCCTCGCTGCGCGCCGGCGGGGGCCCGGCCCGCGGGGTCACTGCACCGAGCCGGGCAGTGTGTGATGATGGTGGTGGTGCAGCGCGGCAGGCGGGGGCGGTGGGGGCGCCGAGGGCGGCGATGCACCACCCCCACCCGGCCCTAGCTCGCCGGGCGCGTAAACGTCGTCCATGGGCGGGTGGCCGGCGCCGGCCGCCGGGGTCATGCGCTTCTCCTTCTGCCGCCGGTTGCAGAACCAGACGCGCACCACCTCCTTCTCCAGTTGTAGGCTGTCGGCCAGGCCCGTGATCTCGTGCGCCGAGGGCTTGGGGCACTTGAGAAAGTGGCTCTCAAGAGCGCCTTTGACCCCCACCTCGATGGACGTGCGCTTCTTGCGCTTGCGGCCCTGCGCCGCGATTTTGTCCAGGTTGGTGGGGCTGCCGCTGGACGAGTCGGTCTCCTCCAGCCACTTGTTGAGCAGCGGCTTGAGCTTGCACATGTTCTTGAAGCTCAGCTGCAGGGCCTCGAAGCGGCAGATAGTGGTCTGCGAAAACACGTTACCATACAGCGTGCCCAGCGCCAGCCCCACGTCGGCTTGCGTGAAGCCCAGCTTGATGCGCCTCTGCTTGAATTGCTTGGCGAATTGCTCCAGGTCGTCCGAGCTGGGTGCGTCCTCGTCCGAGTGCTCACCC
>NW_004443951.1:19033584-19081393 GCF_000243295.1 Trichechus manatus latirostris | reverse complement strand
CCCGGCCGCCCAGAGCTTGCCATTGGGTCTCGCTCCCGGGGTCCCGCGCGCCGGCCGTGCTGATTGGCCGCTGGGGCTTCATTCACTGCCCCTACAGTCAGCGTACATACTCACGCCCCGGGGGCGCGGCCGCCACGTGGGGAGTGGCGCGGGGGTGGCACTGGGACCGCACCCCCTCTCGTCCTGGCTGCGTGGGCCTGGCTTTCCCTCGGCGCTGGAGATCCCGAGCCCGGCCAGTCCCACACTCTGCGCGTGCTGAATTCCTTCCCGGATCCCGCCGGGGCGTCCAGAGGCAGCGGCTGGGATTGCGGGCTCCGGGAGGCGCTCGGGTTCCGACAAGCGGCTCATCCCGGCTTTCCTCCCTTCGCAGTGCCGCTGTCGGCGGGTCGGGATTCCCACGGGCCTACGCGGCTGCGAGCGGGAGGCGGTGCGGGTCCCCGGCTCGGTTCCGGCACGGCTGCTCACCTCACCCGCCTCGCCTCCCGCAGCTTCCAGCGTGCACCTTCTCCGCGCCTCCCTGGACGCGTCTCGGTTTTCCCTCTTCTCCCTCTAGACGCAACGTCACAACTCCGCCAGACCTCCGCGGCCCTGAGATCGCATAGGCCTGGGCAGAGACGGACCGGCCCCAGCTTCACTCCTCGCGCGTGCACCCCTTGTCCTGGGTACCTCAGCCCAGGTGAGTACCGCGCGGGCGGCTGGGAACCGCGGCGGCGGGAAGCAGCGGTGCTACGGGAAGATTGGAGCTCCTGTGTCCGGGCTGCGTTCCGGGGTTCCGTAATGAGAGGACCTCGAGGTGGAGGCTGTGGCTCCGGGGAAAATGCCTCGGGTCGGGGTGGTGGACACTGGGCCGAGGGGTACCCCTCCCGTGCCACCGAAGCCTTCTCGTCCCTTCTCTAAGCCCGGAGGGCTCATTGGCCGGGTCCAAGGCGATTACGCCCGGGGAAACTTACTCTAGGTGAGGAGTGGGATGGGATGGACTCGAGGAACGGCGCCTAGCACTTCAGCTTGCAGGCAGGGAGCTGTCCAGCCTCTTGGGGCCCTGGGCTGGAGTTTAGCGGGACTTGCCTGGGGCTGCTGAAAAGGGAGTTGAGTGAGGATCCCTTCTTGGAGAGGCAGGGTGTGGAATTTGGGTACCTCTTCATCCCTCCAATTCTTTGAAGATTCCCCCAAAGGATCCTGAGTGAACTTGGACTTCAGCTGCAGCTCAGTCTGTGGCTCTTAACTCCACATTGGCCCCAGGCTGAGTGTGAGTGAGCTGTAGCCTCACCTGTTCCCCAGAATTGGGGTTCCAGGGAGACTTCCAGCTGCTGGCTCGACCCCACTTCCCTCCTCGATCTAACCTTCAGTGGCATCCCAGATGCTAGGACTGAGCGGGAGGCCCAGCTAGAGTCCCACTGGATAAATCAGGACTGTGCAGTAAAGCTGGGAGGTATGTGAAGAAAGGTGATTGGGGGCTCAGATGATCTCAGGGTGGCTGGGGCAGAGTTGACAGTGACAAGCATCATCCTGGGCACAGACTGTGCTCATCTGGGCCCTGAATGCAGCCCTAGGACCAGCCTCTGGCTAGTGCCCAAGGGATGGGATGGGACAGGGCAGGGTCCTTGGCTGACCATTGGCCACTGTCCTGAGCAGATCCTTCAGGCACCACCCTAGCTGCAGGGGCTGTGATGGAGCCCTGTGTCTGAATTCATGTAGGGATGCTGGGCTTCACTGGACTCTGGCCCAGGAAGTGGTCACCTTGAGGCAGCACAGGACCTCCTGGTTCACTCGCCTCCCTGGTTCTTCTCTGAAGCCCTGGAGGTAGGACAAAAGCTGGGATTCCCATAGTGAAAGCTCCTTTCATGCCAGCCCTAGCTAGACCTGCATGACATTGAGTCTTGGGCTGCCAACCTGGAGCTGTCACTATCTTCCTGGACAAGAGTCCAGTCTCTCTAGCCCTTGATTTTCCTACCTGTCAATTGGGAATAGCACTAACGTAAGTCAGAGGGTGGTATGAGACTATGAGGGTGAAAAGCTCTCTGAAACGGCTTATTACTCTGAGTTTTTCTATTACTATTGCCCCATGAATGGGCAAGTTTCTCCCCTCTAAATCTCAGTTTCCTCATCCCTAGAGTCAGGTTGCAGAAGTTTAGACCAGTGGACCTCTAAGGTCCTTCCAGCTCTGATGGTCTGTGACTCTATGAATATGTCCCAGTTCCTGTTGGAGGAAGAGAAATATCTGGATATTAGACAGGTGTTGTGATGTCCTGCTTTTGGAATTGTCACCGAGACTTGAAGAACAATCACCAATGAGCATGGTGCTTTACAAAGTGCTTTTACATTCATCACTTCATCTGCGCCTCTCAGCCCAGTGAGAACACTGCAGTGATTACCCCAGGGCATTGATGAGGGAACTGAAACCTGTGTGAGGGTGCAGAACCATTGATGGTGCCGCTCCTCATTGCTCTCCTTGCTGCTGTAGGGTGGGGGAGGGTGCCTGTGGAGGTGACTGGTTTGGCCATCACAGCAGAGAGAGCCGATGGGCCTGTCTCTGGTAGCTCTCCTGGGGCAGGCCAGGGTCAGCTGGAGCTCCCGAGGCTGTGTTCCCAGGTCTGTGCTGAATTGAGGGTCATCTGCAGCAAAGCAGCAGCCAGGCTCCCAGCTTACCAGCATGGGTTTGTGAGCCCAGCAAACCTCAGCCCCAATCCCACTACCCTCATTAGCAGCCATGTGACTTTGTGCAAGTTGCTTTCCCTGTCAGAGCTTCAGTTTCTTCATCATAAAGTGGGGACAATAATCTCAGGATTGCTGTGAGGTCACAAGGATAAAATAAACCACTTGCCATTGAGTCGATTCCAACTAATGGCAACCCCATGTGTGTCAGAGTAGAACAGAGCTTCATAGGATTTTCAATGGCTGATTTTTTGGAAGTAGATCAACAGGTCTTTCTTCCAAGGTGCCTCTGGGTGGACTCAAACTGTCAACCAAGCAGCTGAGTGCGTTAACCGTTTGTATCACCCAGGGACTCTCAGGAATGAAATAAAGCATGTTAGAGAGACTTTCTCTGAGGTAAGCAACAGTGTGAACTAGGAAAGGGTAAAATTCCTTTCTCCGCTTTGGACTCTTTAGACCCTATACGATGATACGGGCTTGGTCCTGAGTCAAATCTTCCTTGTGTTTGAGTGCTGTTTCCTCCAAGAAATTTGGACATCCTCCTTACTTTTGCTCCCACAGATTCTGTGTGGGATACTGGGGCTGTGACACGGCCATTGGTAGCCCCTCTCCCCAGGACCACCATTCTCACAGACTAGGCAGAACTTGTCCTAAGACTCACAACGCACAGTCACCGGGGTACACATGGAAGTTGGAACCCACCTGCCCCTTGCTGACATAGAATGGTTCAGGCATGCGAACACATGTGCATTCATGCACATATCACACAGATATCCACATGCAACCTAGCACACATTCAGAATAAGGACATGTGGATTCATGCCATTAGGCTAGATGGCCATAGTCATGCCAACCAATACGCAATGAGACGGGCATGTATCTGAATGGGAACATGCACAGAACTCACAAGTTAGTTGAAACAGGCTCAAATAGGCATTCCTTCACTGACATGGATATACATGAGACCTCTAGGACCTTGGGGTTGAGAACGTGGAGACGCTTAGCTGGCTTGCTGTTCACACACATAGGCACACCCTCGTTTTTGCACACAGAGCAGCCACATACAATCTTCCACCCAGAAGCACACAGATACAAAGAGGCCCACCCCCCGCACATCACAAAGACACCCAGACATGCACACCCTGTAGGAATGAATAGATCCGCACAAGGGACAGAAAGCAGAGGAAGGGATGTGCCCAAGCAGGTTCAGCGCAGGTTCAGCAATGCTAGCCCCAAGGAAGCAGGGAAGCCCTTTTTTCCTTTTTCCCGTCCCCCCCCCCCCCCCCCCCCCCCCCCCGGGCACACCAGCCCCAGCCCCAGCGCGCGTGAACCTATCCCCCCGCTCCCCCTCCCCCGCTTTCCTTGTTTGTGGAGGGCAGTTCCCAGCCCGGCTGCCGCCAGTCTCAGAAGCTCCTGGGCCTCCATCCCCAGCGAGGCCCCTGCCCAGCCCGCCCCCAGGCCAGGAGCTGCTGGGCTTTCCCAGAGCAGCATGGCCTCTGCCAGGCCCTGGAGTGTGACCGAGTGCCTGCTCATTTGGCACAGGTCACCGAGCCTCTAGCAGATGGGGCCCGCGCCGTGGGGGGTCTGTGATCGAGGGGCTGCCGGGGAGGCTCTGCAGGGAAGAACGGCTGCCTACACAAGCTCTAGCTGCACACACTCTGCAAAGCCCCAGGTCACAGATACAAACCTCCCCAATCCACAGTCTTGCTCTGCCTGATAGACTCACACAGCCTGTAGGACACAGCCACACTCACAGACAGTCACCATCAGCACCCTCATGGCCACATATGCACTCCGGTATTCCAGACGCATGTCCCAGACAGGCGAGCCTACACAATGCGGTGCTGAGCCCAGATTTGAAAGAGAGAAGAGAGAGGCAGTCTTGCTCAGAATCTCCTGCAGGCAGCGGGGTCCGGCTGCTTCCCCGCTTTAGTCTCTGAGCCGTTGGCCAGTACCCTGAGTCTGGGAAGGGTTGGGAGCAGATGCAGCCTCAGAGCCAAGGCCTTTTCAGTCCAGGGGAAGATAGGCCCCAGGACACTCACCTGGATTCCTTGCAGGCCAGGACTGCTGACAAGAGCTAGAGAGAGGAGTCATCAGGGCCCATGCAGAGGGCTGCTGAAGGAATTGCTGTCTTGGGATGCCCTCTGTGTGTGTGGACTTTGAGTCTTTGTCAGAGGCTGGCTGGGTCGAGGAGGCGGGGCGGAGTAAGAGGCAGCACTCAGATCTCCCTTCCTATCCCTTCTGCCAGTCTTCTCCAGTTGCTGTTGAGTTGACTCCAACTCATGCAACCCTATGTGTGTCAGAGTAGAAGTGTACTCCATAGTGTTTTTAATGGCTGATTTTTCAGAAGTTGATCACCAGACCTTTCTTCCGAGATGCCTCTGGGTGGATGCAAACCTCCAACCTTTCAGGTTAGCAGCTGAGCGAGTTAACCGTTTGCACCACCCAGGGACCTCCTCTTGCCCTTGATCTTTCGTTTTCAGAATGCCAAGGGTCTGGGTTCCTTCCTGGCTCTGGCTCAAACCTGCTGGATGGCACTGGACCAGTCTCAGCTTCCTAATCTCTGTGAACCTCAATGTCCTGTTATGTAAACTGGGCTGGCTGGTCTCCGTTGAGCTGCTTGAGAAGGTGGAATGAGATCACTGCCCTGATGAAAACTTGGAAAGGAAAGTGTGACTTGGTTTTTCTCCCAGGCTGCCTGGGGATGAGTAAGATACTGTATGATCAGGAGGAGAACTTGCCCCCTCCCCCAGCCAGTTCTTCCTAAATGGTGTCAGGAGTGACCGTGCCTACTGGGGTTTGCTGCTCTCCTGGCTCTGGGCTGGAATGTGGTTATGACTGAAGAGTCTGGTAGGGTCCTGGCTATCACAGAGTCCCAGCCTGGGGATGTGCCAGAGTCATCTTGTCCATCCTACCTTGGTGCAGGTTAGTCCCAGCTACACGGCCACACAGATGCAGACTGCAGTGGTGGCTCAGTGGTAGAATTCTCACCTTCCATGTGGGAGACCCGGGTTCGATTTCTGGCCAGTGCACCTCGTGTGCAGCCACCACCCATCGGTCAGAGGAGGCTTACGTGTTGCTGTGATGCGGAACAGGTTTCAGCGGAGCTTGCAGACTAAGATGAACTAGGAAGAAAGGCCTGGCAATCTACTTCTGCAGAATCAGCCAGTGAAAGCCCTGTGGGTCACAACAGTCTGATCCTTCATTGATCATGGGAATGGCGCAGGACCAGGCAGTTTCTTTCCACTGTGCATGGGGTCACCGTGAGTTGGGGGCCAACTCAAGGACAGCTAACAACAGCAGTTATCCTGAAAGCTCTCCCGACATGGGAAGCGATCACTGCTCTGAGTGCTCAAGCCCCTACCTCTTCCTTTCTGAACTTAGTCCCTCCAGGTGTGCAGTACCTAACTGGGGCCTAGGATTAGGCTGGATGTGGTGGGAGGGGCATTGCTGCCTTCGGCAGGGGAGAAGGAAGCAGTCTCACTTATTTAATCTAAAGCTTTCCTATCTTTCAGTCTTAGTGAAGGGGAAGAGGAATGCAAGGCGAAGTATCTTTTTGGGGTGAACCTTTCCTTTCATTTTTTCCCCCCTGTCTCAGCCCTGTAGGCCTATGGATGGGGGTGGGAATCCTCCCATTGCATCAGTAGAATATTCAAATTAGGGATGGCCAATTGCTCTTGAAATTTACTTCCACTTTTAGCAGGACAGCAGCCTCTGAGCTGGTGTTAATGCCCACGATCCAGTTATGCAGAACACGCTCTCTGCAAATCGGTAAATCATTAGCAGGGATTAATCACTCTGAAAGCCTGGGGCTGGGTTTTAGTGTTTTTTTTTTTTTTTTCCTTAAGACATTTTTTATCTGGATGGCTGCAAAATTCACCACCACAGGGTGAGGTGGGGGCAGAGGGTGATAATTTAAGTCCTTGTCACCATGGTTAAAAGAGGGGTGTCTTCCTGGGTCTGGGGTTGACTTTGTGGCCCGACTGAGGCTTGGGGATGAGCATCTTGGGCAGCACAATAGTGTGCTGAAAGCCTGGTGTGCTTGTATATGTGGTGACTGTCTGTTAGCATGCTTGCATGAATTCGTGTGTTTGTATCTTATAGATGCCCATAATATTTGTGTGCTTATGTTTGGTTTGTGTTAATGTGTTTGTAATCAAGTCAGACGATGCCTCTGTGTGAGAGTGGTTTTAATGTTAATTTATGTTTTATACTGTTTAGTGTGTGGGTGAGTACATCCCCTCCTACTAGAGAGCACGCCTCACTGTCCTCAGCCTCAAGGTAGCTTTTGAGGGCAAGAAGGTAGAGCTGCAGGGAAGTCCCAGCCAGCACTTGCTGGGGGGCGTGGCTCAAGGTTATATTTACATATTCATGAGTCAGCTGCCCTTGGGGCTACCCTCTTGAAGAGACTCAATCTGAGCCCAGCGGGAGCCTCGCTGGGCAGATAGGGAGTCCAGATTCTCAGTGTAACATATCTCATCCCCCCATCCCAGGTATAGTAGCTGCTCCTCCACCATAGATGAGGAATATCCGACACCCTGTGGTTCTACAGAGCCACAGAACACCCAGCTCTAGCTCCTGATTGGAGCTATGTGGCCGTGAGGGAGATACTCTTTTTCCTTCCAGACCCCTGACCTCCTGAGGACTCTCGTGGAAGGAAGGCCATTCTTCCAGCCAGGACTAAGTGATGAATGGGCCTGTGTCCTTTTGTCTCTCTTTTTTCCTAGCTTAACACAGCATGGTTTTGGAGCAGTTGTTGCTGTTGGATACTGTTGAGTCAGTTATGAGTCCATGACCTCATGTGACAGAGTAGAACCACCGTATAGGGTTTTCTTGGCTGTAATCTTTGTGGAAGCAGATCGCCAGGTCTTTCTCCCTTGGAGCCACTGGGTGGGTTTGAACCGCCATCCTTTTGGTGAGCAGTTGAGCGCTGAACCATTGCGCCACCAGGGCTCCTTAGTTACATTCTCAGGGCATTGGGCAGAGTATGTGTGTATGGGGTTGATGTCGTAAGACTTTCCTCTCTCCTCCAGTCCCAGAATGTGGGGTTTCAGGTAAGGCTTAGTGGGCTCAGTCCTCACATCAGTCCACTCCTTCACACTGTGTGGAATGCTACTGCTTCCAACTCCCCCTGTCCCCCCGACTCCAGCCACTTTTATAGGGTCACCTTGGATAGCCTGGGCATCACTATCTACCACTCCACACGTGGCACATGTGCTCTGTGCTCTTGTACATGTGCCTCCTTCCTTACGCCACTGTGTGTCCCTCCCTCCCCTCCACACAGTGGTCTAGCCTAGAGTCAGAAGGAGGCACCTCCTTGGCTTTTACAGGTAAGGACGGTCTGGGGAGAGTTAGCTGGGCTCAGTGCTGGCCTTCCTCAGCTTTCTTGGGGGTGGTAGGTAGAGGGTGGAAGTGACAGAAGGAGGATTTAGGAATTATATTTTCCCAGGGACTTCTCAGCATCTTTATATATCTCTGGTGGCAGACATCTGTCAGAGCTTAGGGTAACATCTGCCTGGGCTGGAGACAACATCTGTTTGAGGCTGGAACACCTGGCTGAGCCCAGCACATTATCTGGCCCCAGGACAGCTTCTGTCTGGGCCCAGGACATGTGTCTGAACCTGGCATAACATCTGTCTGGGCCTGGTGTAACATCTTCCTGGCCTGGGGGCAATGTCTGTTTGAGCCCTGGACATCTGTCTGACTTGGAGATGTCTGCTGAGCCTGGAACAATACCTGTCTGAGCCTGGGGGTGGACTTGTCATTGCAGATAAAATCATGCCCGAGTCTCAACTTTGATTGCTGCTGAGTGTAGAGTGTGTGCAGGACTCGCGTCCCTGCTGGCCTTTCTGTTAGGGAACAGGTCTCAGGTACAGTGCCTCAGTTTACTTTCAGCTGTAGGCCCATTGGCCTGGTTGGTCGGAGCACCTCAAGGGATGGCCGAAGCTCGCATCCCAGTGACTCCAGGAATTGCAACTAATGTCACAAAACAATGTGTATAAATTTTTGTATGAGAAATTAACTTCAGCTGTAAACGTTCACTTGACGCATTAAAAAAAAAATAAAAAAAAAATTAAAAGAATGTTTAAGGGGAGTGGGCGTGTTATAAAATCTAGTGGCTGGTCTAGAACGATTCTCCTTCCTCCAGTCCCTCTGTTGAGTCAGGCCAGAGTGCTCCTCTTAAGACACAACTCTGCCTCCTGAGAAGCATTCTGTTGCTCCCTATTATGTGCATCCTCAGGTCCAAAGCCCCTGATGATCCTGCCCCTGCCAACCCTCTGCCCTCATCTTGTCACTCCTTCTGCGTGCCCAGCACATCCAGCAGCGCTGAGCTTCTGTTTGCTCAGGTACGCTAAATCCTTCTGTGACTCCCTACCTTTGCCCATGCTGTTCCCTCTCATTGGAATGCCCTTTCTCCCCCTCACATCCTTCAAGTCCCAGCTCAGTGTCACTCACTCGGGATGTCTTTTTGCCCCTTCTGTAGACTAAGTCCTGGCCTCTGCGCCGCTTCCACCCTGTACAATGCAGACCATGTCTGTGTTAGCATTTATGGGGCTTCTTTGTCATTAACTATTTGTGTGTCTGTCTCTCCCGCTGAACTGTGAGCTCCTTGGGAGCAGGGACTGGCTCCGTTCCATCTCTGACTTCCCAGCACCCAGCCCAGTTCCTGGTCTACAGAAGGCTTGTTGAGTGACCACATGGCCATGCCATGGTGATCTCATTTCCTTTTTATTTATTTTTATTTTAATGGAGTGCAGGTGGGGGGTACTGTAGTCAGTGGACTTCAGCGGCAGGAGAAGAGATGCAGTTCAGAGAAGAAGGCGCATCTGCTTAGTCATACCTGGTTGGCTGACTGTAGTCAAGGGGCTGCTTATGGGCCCAGAGTGCCCCGGACGAGCGCCTTTTGGGGGTTCTGTCTGTGGTTCAGTTCTTGATCCATGACCAAGATGAAGATGTACAGGATCCAAAGATTTCGTACATTTGCTGCTGCCAAGAGCAGGGAGGAACGGTAAAGGTCAGGTGGCTGCACCGGATCCAGACATAATAGCCTCTCTATGGGCTGCAGGGATGGGACTAAATAAGGGAGACTGTCTGGGGCAAATGTCAGGGCCTTCACCTGGGTCCACACCCAACTCCTGGAGGGCAAGTGGGAGAACAGAAGCCTGGTTTAGCTTGTATGGAAAAGTTACAGGGTTCATAAGTTTGTTAAACAGGGAAAGCCATGTAAGCTGTTGTTAGTAGAAATCTTGTGTCCAGAGCAAACTGCTCTCACTGGTCAGGCCTACCTGGCCAGGTGCAGCGGGGCACTGGCGCCTCTGTGTATGGGAAGAGTGTGTGTGGGGAGGGGCCTGAGTAGGGAGGTAGGTGAGGAGAGGTGAAGCTCCAGGGACATAGTTTTTTATTTCATCAAACAGGAGTGTCTTTAATGTTTTTGCTGATGATAAAAGCAATACAAGCTTATTTGTAAAAATTCATAACCTCAGAAATATATGAAATAGAAAGTGGAAGTTCTCCGTTAATCTCTCTGCCACACCCCTCATAACTAGTCCTATGTGGGTTTCAGAACTTCTTTGCATGGACCCACATTGCTTAATAATAATTGCTAAGATTTATCGAGTCCTTACTATATGTATGAACTGTGCCAAGTGTTTCTATCTGAACTTACATGCTGCATTCTCACAAAATACTATGAGTTAGGTCCAGCTAGTATTCTTATTTTACAAGTGAGGAAACTGAGGCTTGGAGAGTTGAACTAACTTGCCAAGGTTGTCCAGGTGGTGATATGCAGTATATATAAATCCAGTTGCCATCAAGTTGATTCTGACTCATGGTGACCCCAAGTATTTCAGAGTAGAGCTGCTCCATAGGATTTTCAGTGGCTGTGACCTTTCGTAAGTAGGTCACAAGGCCTTTTTTCTGAGGTGCCTCTGGGTGGATTCAACCTTTTGGTTAGCAGCCAAGCACTTAACTGTTTGTACCACTGAGGGACACACACACACACACACACACACACACACACACACACACTCACTCTCTCTCTGTATATATATACTTATTTATATTTATAGCTTTTTTGACAGAAGATAGAATTACAATACATGCAGTATTCTGTAACTTGTATCTTCATTAACAATATATTGTAGAAGTGTGTGTATCTATCTAATTTTTTTATACAAGTCATCCGCTTTACCCTTTTGAATGGCTGTATAATAGTCAGTTGTGTAGATATACTGTGATTTATTTAACCAACCCACCACTCATGAATTGTTAGATTATAGCTACTGTCCTTGGATGTCTGCAGTGCTGTCCTGCCCAAGAAGAAGAGTTTAGACCAAGCTATGGATGTTTAGGGAAATAGGGTTTTGATTCAACTTTCTAAGAGACCATCTTGTCAAAGAGGGAGCTTCCTGACACTGGAAGTTTTAAGCAAAAACATAGTAGCTATGTCTCAGGAGTGTCACAGGAGGATTTTTGCACTAGGCAATGGTTTGGGGGTGGGGTGGGTCTGTGGTATAGTGGAAAGAGCAGTGGCCTTACAGTAGGGAGTCCTGAGTTCAAGTCCCTGCTGTATCCCTCAGCAAACTTTCTGAACCTCAGTTTCCTCATCTGTAAAATGAAAGTAGAATACCACAGTAGTTATGATCAAGAACTCCAGAGCCAGACAGACCTGATTTTGAGTATGGGGCTCTGCCTCTTACCAGCTGTGTGACCCTGGGGCAATTTGCTTAAACTCTCTAAGCTACAGTTTTCTCAATGGTAACTCAGGCATAAAAATAGTCCATCCTTCCATTTAAGTCATATTTTGGATCATCTGTTTTAGAGCAGGCACTGGGGGTACAACAGTGAAATAGACAAGGCTCCTGTCCTCAGGGAACCGACATTCTAGAGGAGGAGGAAAGAGACACAGCCAGTAAACAACCAAATACACAAGAAAGCTACAGATTGTAGTGAGTGTCCAGAAGGGACTCTGTTAGGTGACACAATAGAGTTGCCGGAAGGGTCTAGAATCATTGGTGCAGAAAGACCTCTCTGAGGAGGTGATGTTTGAGCTGAGACTTGCAGGAGGAGAAGGGCCAGTCATCCAGAGAACCATGGAAAGAGTGTTTTTGGCGGAGGAGACAGCAGACACAAGGGACCCAGGGTGTGCTAGGGTGTCCAAGGAACAGAAGGGGGCCAATGTTGCTGGAGCAGAGTGAGCTAAGGAGAGAGAGCTGCAGCTGGGATCCATGAAGGAGGTAGGTCAGGCCAAGCAGGGCCTTGCAGAGTGTGGTCAGGAGTCTGATATCCAGCTAAGGGTGAACTGCTACCTCCTAGTATTGTCATGAGTATTAAATGAGATCTGCATGGTGTCTTAGTTTGGATTTCCCAAAAAGCAGACCCTGAAATACAGATTTGAGTGCATGAGCCCTGGTGGCGCAATGGTTAAGCACTTGGCTGCTAACAGAAAGGCTGGCGATTCAAACCCACCCAGTGGCTCTGCAGGAGAAAGACCTGGTGATCGGCTTCCATAAAGATTACAGCCTAGAAAACCCTGTGGGGCAGTTCTACTCTGTCAGTGGTGTTGCTGGAATCAGAATTGATTTGACCACACCCAACAACAACAACAACAACAGCAACAGGAAAGTGTGATTTCAGGAAACAGTGGGAGTGGAGTGGGGAAGTGAGTCAGGCAAGGGGCAGAGACCCACAGAAACTGTCTCATCAAGCAAGCTGCAAGGTATCGCTGTGGGCAGCTGGAGCTTAATCCTGCTGAGGGCCTTTGGGTACTGCGTCGGGCACACCTGAGAGGGCTGGGTCATTTATATACCACATATCAATCAGTCTGCTCCTGGAGGGGGGAGCAGCACTTCAGGCCTGACATGGGAAGGCAGAGCAGGCTCCTGAAAAACCCAAAAGCCAAACCAGTTGCCGTCGGATCGATTCCGACTCATGGCGACCCCATGTGTGCAGAGTAGAACTGCTCCATAGGGTTTCTGTGGCTGTGACCTTTTGGAAGCAGATCACCAGGCGTTTCTTCCAAGACACCTCTGAGTGAATTCGAACTGCCAACCTTCAGTTAGTAGCCGAGCACTTAACCATTTGCACCACCCAGGGACTTCTAGCTGGCTCCTAGAGGCCAGAAAAAACCCTCAGGCAAAGATTCAGCTGCAGGTGGTTGGAAGTCAGAAATGGTAGGGCCTGGAGATATGGGGCGGGGCACTGTCTGCTACACGTGGAAATATTATTATTAATGGTAGTTACAATAATTATTATTGTTATTGTGAAGGTAAAATTAGATGATATTACTAGCTCATATATACTGGGTGCTTACTAGGTACCATTCTAAGCACTTCACATGTTGTCTCATTTAATGCCTTTAGTAACTAGTATATAGGAGAATGCCTGGCATATAGTAGGTAATCAATAAACAGTGGTTGATACTCCCATCTTGTGGGCTCGAGAATCTCAGATGATGAGTCTGGGGTTGTCAGCGCACCCCTAGATGCCGAGGCTCCTTGTCCCAAACCTCCTGAGCCACAGGCAGCCTCCCTGGTGCCTTGAGATGCTGACTCAGCAGTGGAAAATGTAAATTCCTACCTTGGTTTGCATATGATTTACACGTATTTATTTATGAGTGTCTTTGATTAATGTCAAAGTGCCTCTGTGATTTTTCTACCAGGCTTCAGGTCCCTGCAGAGAGCATGGGTAGTGTGGATTTGGCTGTAGGGTCTGAGTGTGTATGTGTGTGTGTGAGCTGTTGGGTGGGCCAGCTGTGGGTGGTGGCCACAGGGTCGACCGGGGGCAGACTAGAGCCTGGGATTCTGGAGTGGGTGATATGGGCAGTTGGTGTGAGTGGGGGTTGTGTCAGCATATGGCAGAGTCCAGTTAAGGGGCTGGGAGATAGGGCACTAGGGCAAGTGACTGGGGGGCCTGGAGGTGGCCATGGTCTTAGAGAAGCCAGGGTGCCAGGCAAGCTTTCTGGATAGGAACTCAGCCCCAGGTAACCAGGGAAGGATCTGGGGTCCAGGGCAGGACACATGGTGGTGGTGAGGACATGGGAATGAGGCAGGAGCTCAGAGGCAGAGAAGCACCTCCCCCCCGGAGCCCCCGCCCCCTGGTGCTGCCCAGAGCTGGAATCCCCTGTTGGATGCTCTGGGAGAGGATGTGCTATCTGCAGCCAAGGCCTGGGACAGGAATTGGGAAAATCTGTCAATCAGCAAGAATTTTCTGTGTCTGCTGGCAGTGCCCAGCCCAGTGTCTGGCTCTGTGGGGAAGACCAGTCCCAGCCTGCAAGCCTTGTCAGAGGGGCTGGTGAGATAAGGAGGGAAGGGCAGGCCCTCACCTTGATGGAGAGCTGCATACCTGTCGCCACTGGGCACTTTTACCCATTATCTCCTTTAATACTCACAAAGGCCCACAGAGGTAGTGGCTGTCTTATCTCCTCATTACAGCCGAGGAAGCAGAGACTCAGAGAGCTGCAGTAACTTGCCCAAGGTCACCCAGCAAGTGAGTGGAAGAGCCTGAATATGAACCTAGCTTTGTTTCATTCCTGAGTCTAAGCGCTTAGCTAGTTTATTGTGCCTTTGCCAGGTATAAAATGAGGATAACACATTCCTCACTTAGTTGTAAGAGCAAAATGAGCTCAGGTGGGTAAACAGCTTAGCACAGAGGCTGGCCCATGCAGTAAGTGCTCAATAAAAAAAAAAAAAAATTTTTTTTCTTAAATGGTAGAACTAGGGTTATTTAAATCCTGGTCTATTGGACTCTATGATTTGCATGGTACTATGGTTCTTGCCAAGGCTGGTTGGGGCAGGGGGAGGGGGAGTGACTGGGGACAGAGCATACCCTCCCCTACAGGTTGGATGAATCCTTGTCATGCATAGACACTTGTGGCCATCAGCATATGGGCATGATCACCTACCAGGCCAGAGCCCCTGTCTGCTCAAGTTCTGGCCGTGAGTACAGTGAGGACGCTGAGAGTGTCTAGTTAGGATTGCTTGGATGTGGTTGTGTGTGGGCTTGGGGAGGGTCCTTGACTGGTGAAGGAGATAGGACTTTGTGGGGAGGGGGAGCTCTACCCACAGGCCAGTGGTCAGGGCCCTCTCTCATTTCCAGCCACAGAGATCTGATTCAAGTGAGGGAGTGAACCATGTGAAGATGTGTGGGAAATCTCTCCTGGCAGAGGGAACAGCAAATGCAAAGGCCCTGGGGTAGGAATGAGCTTAATGTGTACATTTCCCGCAGTAGCTGTAGAGACAATGTTGACTCCTATCTTCCAGTGTTGGAAGTAGACGAGCTAAGTGGGAGCAAGATTCATTCATTCATTTGTACATTCATTCATCAAATATTTATTTAATGCTAACTTTGTGCGACCCTAGGTGCTGTTGGGTAGCATATTAACTCATTTAACCTTCACAACAACCCAATCAGCTGGGGAATCCTGGGGAGACAATTGGCTCCCTCTGACTCCTCTAGCCTCTTCCATCTCCCAGCCACCTCAGACACCCAGTGTCTGCCACCCAGAACAAGACCAGGATCCCCACAATGGGTGAGGTGGGGATATCCTGAGAACATTATTGCTCCAGGGTCTTGACTCTCCTGGCTGTCCCTGCCCAGCCTCCTGGAAGCTACCTAGTAGACTGAGGCTAGAGATGGTGGCGTGCCTGTGTTTAATCCCCATCTAGCCAGGCCTGCCTCAGAACCTCCTCTCTCCAGGGGGCTCACAGTCCTTCCCTGCTCCCCTTCCATCACTCAGCTCCTGGCCCCCCTCCACCCCCTTTGCAGAGCTCAAGCCCTGTCCTGCGGGCTCTGCTCAGGGAGCCAAGTCCCAGCTAAGGGCTGAGGCTCCTGGCAGCGAGAAAAGAAGACTCCATACCTGTTCTCTGATGGGACTGTCCTGAAACACTCCCTGTGGATTCACTAACTCTGCTAGAGGCAGCAGGGGTGGTGCGTGCCCTGGCTGGCTCACTCTGTAGCTTCCTTAAGATGGTTGGCTCTCAGGGCCTCAGTGAGGGTGGGCTTCTCAGTGCCTACCTACCTGCCATGCACCCAGCCTGTGCTCCTGACTTAAGCTCCTGACTCTTTCCTGGGGGCAGGGGGCAGAGAAGAGTAGATAGAAAAATTGCTCAAATTTCAGAGGCCAAGGAAGAAGCCTGACTCTTCAGTCAGTCTTGAATGAATAAATAAACCTGGCAAAGGGGATTTTCTGGGTGGAATGAAGGAAAAGGAAGATCTTGTACTGGTGGGCTATGCTAACCTAGAAATCGAGACTCCATCCATCTTTCCATCCATGCATCCGTGCATCCATGCATCCATCCACCCGTCCACCCGTCCACCTGTCCACCCGTCCATCCGTCCATCCATCCATCCATCCATCCACCCATCCAACCATCCACCCACCCACCCATCCATCCATCCATCCATCCATCCATCCATCCATCCATCTAACTGCTGACTGAATAGCTAATGCATTCCACCAGCTCAATTATGCTTATTGAATGTGTGCATTTGGGGAGCTGGTCAGTGTTTATACTTTTGTGACCCCTTTGTTTATGTATTTCCTCTTCCCACTTGGTTCTTAGAGAAGTTCCTTGAGAAGCAGGGGCCCCCATCTCTACAGTGCATAAAGGAAAGGACGCTCTTCTGGCAGTGGGGTTGGCAGCAGCTGCCCAGCTTGGGCACCTTGTGGGAGGCTTGCATGATGCTCCCGCCCCTGCTGGGCCATCCCTCTGACCCTCAATTCCAGCTGTGGAGGATGCCAGGGTGGTCGCCAGGTGGGCAGGGCCCAGGGCCTCACACTAATCCAGAAGCAGGGGCCTTGCTGCCTGGCAGGCTGCCCATGCTGCTGTAGGGGCTGCTGGCCCCCTGCCAGTGCCAGGCTTTTGGAGCGGTAAAGTTGTGTTGCTGTGGAGCCGCTCCATACTACAGTAGTAAACAAACAGGCTGGGACTCTGGGCCCAGGAACTGGGGGTGGGTGGCTGTGGCTGCCATCTAGGCAAGAGCAGGAGCTGAATGGGGATTCATAGGGTTGGGTGGGCTGCCTAAGCCTTAAACCAAGCTGATACTGTGGGCCTAAGAGTTTGGAGCATGCTCCCTGTCCTCCCACCCTGCCGTCCTCTCTGCCTTGTCTGACTTGGACCTCAGACGTGGGGCAGAAAACAGGGCCTGAGCCCTGAGCTGCCCTGGCTAGAGGTAGAGCTGCAGAGGTAGGGGCCATAGGCAAAGAGCCACACCATGACAGAGATAGAGACACAGAGACAGAGACTAGAGAGAGACATACACAATGAGGGAGAGGGATCTAGAGATTGAGGTTGAGAGAGAGAGAAAGAGAATAGAGAAAGAGAGAGAAATGGAGACTCAGAAAGACAGAGACAGAGTCAGAGGAGAGAGGAAAGAGTAAAAGGACTGGGAAGAGAAGGGCCAGAGTAGAGGATTCCAGGGCAAGGGAAGAAAGCAGGGAGTGCTGGGCCTGGGGAACAGATCTCCCAAAAGCAAGGGAATCTGGAGAGGAATGATAGCTTAATAACAACCCCTCCTATCTGGATAGCACCCTACAGTGAACAAAACTTTCCCGCTTGGTTGAACTCATTCAAGTCCTACAACAGCCTGGCTGAGATGAAGGTGGGGCTCCCAGGGTCAGATGGGGGCAGGGATGTTCCCCTGGAGCTGGGAGCAGAGAGGATGGCAGGGGGCAGGGCGGGGGCTGTAACTGGAATCTGAGGACTGGCTGTGAGATGGGCCCCATGGGGTGGGGGCTATAGGGGGCAGTGTGTGGTTCAGAGACAGAGCCCCCAGCTGGGCCTGAGTCCCTCCAGTGACCAAGCCATCCCCAGCTGTGTTCCAGATGGCTGGCTTGTGCTTGTGTTCCTGCCGCTGTGACATTATGGCTCATTCCCCTGGGAGGCAGAAGTTGTCTGACTCAAGATGCTTCTTGTCTCCTCTATCCTGTGCCTGGCTGCCTGGCTGCCTGGCTGTAGTGGATGCTGTGGTGTGGCACTCAGATCCCCTTCAGGACCGAGGCACTCACTTGCCCAGCTTCTGGGGGCGAGGGCTGTGGATGGCTCACAGCTGAATCCATCGCAGTCACTTGCCCTTGGTGGAAGGGGGGTGATGCATCTTGCCCAAAGTTAGGCCTCCTGTCTGGGGCAGCCTGCGCCCAATGACTGGTTGATTTTGGGGGGGAGTACAAAGGTCAAGTCCCTTGTTTCAGCCTGGGACACTTCTGAAGGGCTATCCCAGCTCTAGAGTTCCTCCTGAGATGGCCAAGGCCTTTGCAGTGAATGCATTGCAGATCAGTTTCTCCCTTTGCCCAATCCTGCTTCCCTACTTCCTATTGTTCCTGAGAGTACTCCCCAGCAAACCTCCTGCATCCAGATCTTGGAGGCTCAGGGTGTTTCTAGGCAATCTGACCTATGACACTAACCTTAACCATTGGACACCAATCTCAGCACCGTCCCCCATCCTTGTTCTCTTTCTATCACTATCCTCATCCTCAGCCCCATCACACAGGGCTGGGTTCTGCACAGAGGTATCTGTGTGTATCTGGGAGAAGTAGGAGGAAGGGAAGTCCATCTAGCCACCTCCTTCTGGGCAGAACCTCTGCCATTCCCAGGAGAAACATCACAGGGAATTTGTACCCTAGTGTAAGCTCAGAAAGCGTGCAGCGTGGCACATGGCAGGTACTCAGCAGTTTTGAGTGATGATGGTGGGGCCTGCCTGCTCCTATCATGGAAGCAGGAGAGTATGGAGGTTAAGGCTCTGGAACTAGCCTGCCTGGTTCAAATGCCACCCCCACCATTTAAAGGCTGTGTGACTTTGGGCAATCAGGGTTAAATGAATTAATATATATAAAAGTATTTACAATACAAAATGGTGTTTGAAAGTTAGCTATTATGATTTTTGTTATTTATCAAAAAACACCTGACCTCCAGGTTGGCGGGATTGTGTAGACCATGTCTAAGAGATGCACACACATGGGGTGAGGAATTACTTCCTTAGATGAGCAAGGAGTCTCATCCCATGTGTTGTCCTCTATCCCTGTTACCTGGTGCAGTGCAAGCCCCTCACATGCAGACAAGGCCTAGAGGGGACAGCCCAAGGCCATACAATGCTTCGGGGTTGAGGAAGACCTAGGCCCAGTGTTCTGTTCCCAAGCTGGGCTCAAGGCTCAAACCTCAGCCCTTCAGGGCAAACCTTCTCTCCCTCATCCTTGGGGCCCAGGGCCGTGGGATAGGAAGTGTCTCAGCAGTCCTGGTAGCATCTGCAGGCAGGAGGGCTGTGCTTGCATCAGAGGTGATGACCTGTAGCCTCACTTCAAGTGCTCCAAGATCATACCCCACTCTATACCCTCAGTTCTGTTGCTGGGGGCCTGGGGCTGGCCTTTTTGGGTCTCCACGGCATCAGATGAGTAGTCACTGAGGTTCCAAGCTAAGCCTCTGGTACTGCACAGTCAGGGTCCGCAGTAGTAAATATTAATACCAGTCAATAACAGCTGTATTCAGTCAACACCCCTGTTACATCCCTACCTCATTTTACCCCTCACAATGATGCTGTAAAGTAAAAATGGTTCCTTCCAATGCTTCCACCTATCTCTAAGGCCCACCATCTTGCACCTGGCAATTGCCTCTTATCTGGTCTCCCTGCTTTTACCCCTGCCCATCTTGGGCTGTGTTCATCTAGTACCATAGCCACGTGTAGCTGTTGGGCATGTAGCTATTGGCTTGTTCGAATTGAGATGTGCTGTAAGTGCAAAATACACACTGGAGTTTGAAGACTTGGTATGAAACAAAGAATGTAAAGTAGCTCACTAATACCTCTTTTTATATAGATGACATGTTGAAATGATAACATTTTGGATGTATGGGTTAAATCAAAATATGCTATTACAATTAATTTTACCTGTTTCTTTTTACTTTTTTTGATGTGGCTGCTAGAAAACTTAAATTTATTTATGTGGCTTGCACCATGTTTCCATTGGATAGCGCTGCTGTAGAGCCTGTTATTTGCACAGCAGCCACAGTGATCCTCTAAAATCTTAGCTGGTTCATGTCCCTCCTCAGCTCACAGCCCTTTAATTGCTTCCGTCTCACATTGGGTAAAAGTCAAGTCTTACAATGGACTTCAAGGCCCTACATGATCCACCCCCTTACTTCTCACCTTCTACCATTCTCTTTCTTGCTCCCTGTGTTCCAGCCACATTGGCCATCCTGTAACTCCTTAAATGTGCTAAATTCGCTCCCACCTCAGGACCTTTGCACTTGCTGTTTCCTCACCAGGAGTGACTTCTCCACCTCTTTACATATTATAGGGTCTGTATGAGTCGGAATCAACTCTATGGCAGTGTTTTTTTTTTTTTTTTTTCTTTTTTAACATGCTCACTCCCTCGCTTGATTTAGCCTCCTGCTCAAATGTCACTCCTTAGGCCTTTTCTGTCTACCCTGACTAAAATAATTGCCCACCTGCTCCTGTTTTACCCCTTAGACAGAGCATTCATCCTTATGTAATATCACATTACAAATTCAATTGTTTACTTTGTGATTGTTTTTATCCCCAGTTAGAGTTCAAGCTTCACGAAGCCAGGGACTTGGTCTGTCTTATTCACCAAAATATTCCCTGTACCTACAGCTAGGCCTGGAATAGAGTAGATGGTCAATAAATATTGGTTGGGTGACTGAAATTTACATATGACAAAACCAAGATCCAGAAAGGTGAAATTATTTGCCCAAGATCATGCGACCAGGCAGAGACAGAGCTGGGAACAGATCTCAGGACTGTCCCAGGCCAGAGCCAGTGCTCTTCCCATTACAGGTACTGCTTATGGCCTCTTTCCCTCTTCTTGGTCCATCACGTGGGAAACACAGTGTCACTCTGGGAAGAGGGGACCTGGCTGCGGAGAGGTAGCAATCTCTGTTTTTCTTACATCTCTGATTTTTCTGCCAGTTGGTCTTTACCTCCTCTGTGCACCTAGACTTCCTAACCCACAGAAGGCCTGGGGTAGGGCTGGGGAATAGGGTGGCTATAGCGAAACAGGGGTGTGGCCTGCCTAGAGCTCAGGCAGAGACACTCTCTACCTAATGCTGGGTGTGGGGCACAGAGAGGAGCTCATGGCCATGAGTGAGGAGACAGAACCTCATGGATCTCATGTTTGAGGAGGTAACAACAGGGAGTGAGAGGAACCCTGGAAACCCAGCATGGTGGCTGCAGCAAATTGCAGAGCCCTCTGCCCAGCAAGCCACCTCGTGAGGGTCTCTGCTGCTTTGGCATCTGGAGCAGCTCAGATGCTGTTCAGTTTGCCCTAGACCCACCCACTTGCCCACTACTCTGGGGTGAGAGTGCTCTCTGGGCTCCGATCAGGTTCCCCCCACCAACTGTACTCCTTGGAAGGGCAACTTGCCCAGAGTGATGAAGACGTTGGAGCCTGGGATGCTCTTCTCTCTTTTCTCTGCTTGGAGAAGTCCTACACATCTTTGAAGACCCAGTTCAAATGTCCCTTGCTTTGTCCAGACATCCCTTGACTCCTAGGCAGAGTGAGTCTCACCTTTTTTTGATCACCCAATGGCTCCTTGTTCCTACAAGTATACAAACACTCATTGTTTGTTTTATTGTTATTTTCTTATACAACAGCCTCTTCTATTGGACTGGAGCTCCTTGAGGGCAGGACTGTCTCATTCATTTCTGTGTTTCCAGCCTGAGGCTTGGTAATAAATAGGTTTTCATTATCACCATCACCACTGTCATCGTCATCAACACCACCATCATCATCATCATCAGACTTGTTTGCTTCTGTGTTCCTGGCATGTGCGAAGTGCTTCCCCTGAACCATCTCATTTAATTCTCACAATGACGCTGTGAGGCAGGTGCTTTATTATCCCTATTTTATAAATGAGGAAAGCGAGGCTCAGTGAGGTTCACAGGGTGCAGCTGCCAGGATGTGCAGAGCCAGGACTTGAACCCTTATCTTCTGACCTTACCGCCAGTGTTTCCTTTGCTTTATGTGACCAAGGGGTGAAAGGACCTTCTCTTCTCTATGGGCAATAATTCAGGTGAGTCTGTGAGCATCCTGATGGAGCTGGGTGGCAGGTACCTTTGGGTGAAGGGAGCCTGATCATTCCTGTGGCTGGAGCGCAGGGCGCGTGGAGGGCTCGGAGCAGGTGGAGGTAAAGCAGTCAGGGGCTGGATCAGGGAGGGCCTGGGGAAGATGGCGAGTTGGGCTTGGGCCTCATTGAGTTTGGGGTGCCTGAGAGGCATCAACGTGGAGGTGCCTTGTGGATGGTTGGGTCCATGGGCCTGGAGCTGGAGGGAGAGCTGTGCTAGGGAAGGAGACTTGGGGTTGTTGTTATCATGACAGGTGAAGCTGTGGGAGTGGGAGAAGGCCTAGGGGAGTGTGTGGTGGAGGAAGGGGAAAGTGTCAGGAATACAGTTCTGGGGACCCCAGAACAGAAAGGGCTGGATAAGGAAGAGGAGCTGGTGAAGAAACTTCAGAAGGTTGAACAGAAAGTAGGAAGGGAACCAGGACAGAGGGCAGCCACAGAACCTCGAGGGAGCTCTGTGAATATCTGTGGAATGAGTGACTGAATGAAAAGATGAGTGCAGGTGGAAAGAACTGGTGATGCTCTGAGCTCTGGGTCCGCTGTGATTCTCCACCGATGGCCCAGAGGCAAGGCTCGCCCTCTTGCCCCAGAACATTCTGGCCTCCGCCTCTCCTCTCCTGGACCCACCCACCCACTGCTCACTCCATCCTCAGCGGCTAAGAAGAGACTACTGTCCTTATATCCTAACTAGGGAAACTGAGGCCCAGAGCCCAGAGAGGACAAGGGCCACACAGACACCTTGGGTCTTAGTGCAGACAAGTTCCGGGGCAGGAAGAACATTTCCAGTGAGGGAGCTGTCAGAGGGGTGGGTTGTCTTGGGAACCTCTGGGATCCCATCTCTGGCCTGGGGTTTCTCAGCCTGTAGTCATGGAAATCCCATTGACACTTGGCAGGCTCTTAGAGATCACCCAGTTCAACACCCTTATTTTGCAGATGGAAAGATTGAGGCCCAGGGAAGGAAGAAACTTGCTCAAGTTCATAGTAATAGAAATAATAGCCAGCTATCATTTACTGGGAGTCCCTGGGTGGTGCTCACCAAAAGGTTAGAGTCCACCCAGAAGTGCCTTGGATGAAAGGCCTGACAATGTACTTCTGAAAAATCAGCCATTGAAAACCATATGGAGCACAGTTCTACTCTGACATACATGGGGTTGACATGAGTCGGAATTGACTCGACAGCAACTGGTTACTGGTATCATTTACTGAACACTTACTATATGCTGGGGGTTTCACATCTATTCTTTTGTTTATTTCTGCTGTCTCTTAGTAGTCCGTAATTTTGCAAATGTAGACTCTGAGGCTCAGAGAGGTAAAGTGATTTATCTGAAGTCACACAGTAGGATGGCCTGTGTCAGGATTCAGATCCAGATCTGTTTGACACCAAAGCTTGCTCTTGTTCCTTTGCCCTATGCGGCTCCTAAATCTCAGGACCCAGGTCTCCTGCTTCCCAGGTCAGAAGATTTTTCTCTGCTGGCTGCAGCTTCTGCAAGACGTAGGCAGTGGCTCAGGCAGGAAATAACAGTAGAACGGAGGGGACGCCAGTGTCTGGCCTTGAGTGTTTGGCATACACAGAGCAAATGTGAGAAGGCAAAGGGCTCCCCAGACCCCTGCCCCACTGCCCAGCCAGCCAGCCCCCAGAAGCTTTGCTCTCTCCCTTCAGGGGTGCTGGAGTTGCCTCTCCGCCTCTGCCCGCCTGCCTGATCAGGGCAGAGCTGGCTTCATGTATTATTAATAGCACTGCCAGCCTTCCTGTTTTCATGCTGATAACCTGCCAGGGAGGGTGGGTAAGAGGGAGGGAGCAAGGTGGCAAACCCTGGAGCTTGTAGGGCCCTTCCCCCGCCGATAGAGCAGCTCTGCGGGGGCTGCCCCAGCCCCAAGGCTCTGAAGTTGGTTTCTACAGCCTCCCACAGGAGGGGACTGGGCCCTCTGCAGGGATTTCATGGGGAAGGCTGGAATGTGGGGTTCTGGGAAGGACTCCGTCCTGCACTCCATCTAGGACACCAAGGCCTCAGATCACCTTGGCCTTCCATATGGGGCAGGTGTGCCCATGTCCAGGTGACCATGGGACTCAGGGTGACTCAGGTTTGTGTGCGAACATGTGTGTGTGTGCATGTGTGTGACGTTGGCTCTCAAGGTCTCCTGGGGCAAGGAATCTCTGAAGTCCAGCCACACACGGAACCCAGGCCACATCTGAGCTGGCCTCTCCCTGCCCCTCATCCCATGCCTAATCCCTTTCCCTCTAGAGCTCAAACTGAGGGCCAAGGACAGGGTACAGATGGAACCAGCCCAGTTAGAGATGCAGACGGGGTGGGGTGGGTAAGGACCATCCCCTTTGAGCCAATGGACAGACTGGGATTGCTTGTCTGGGCCTGTGAGTGCCAACTGTGCATCTCTTCCCAACTTCTTGTTCAGTGATGTCACATCGGCAGCTTGAAATTGGCCCTAATGGGAGTATTTACACCACGGAAATCGGCAGATGCTAGTAATCAGGGTTACCCGCTCCCAGACGCAGTTGTTTAAACCTTTACTAGCATAGCCTTGGGGACAAATAGGGAAGGCTCTGCATTAACCTTGAACCTCCTTTAACTTTTGCCCAGGCTGCTTCCTGGAATTCCCTTCTCTTCCCCTTTACCTACTATAAATCTTCAGTAACAAAGATAAAAGCAACAATAATAGCAGCTACATTTATTGTGTGCTTGTTAATTATGTTCTGGGTCTATTCTAAGAGCTTTACAAGTGTCAGATCATTTCATTGTCACAGCCAATGAGTAGGCAGTATTATCACTTCAATTTTACAGATGAGGCAATTGAAGCACGAGAGGTTGAGGAACATCTGTGGTCACACAGCTGGTAAGTGGTAGAGTTGGGACCCATACCTGGTTCCAGGGCCTCTGCTGCCAGCTTCATTGCCACTGCCTTGCCACGAGGACTGCTTGTGGGGTGTCTCCTGTGGGAGGCTTTCTGGCTGTCCTGGCACCTGGGGCTCCCTGGCTGACCTCCTCTGTCATCTCTCAGTGTGTGCATTGAAGACATGAAACTTACTGGGTCTGGGTCTGCCCTGCCCCCCAGACTGGAAGCTCCTTGAGCACAGTACCTGGGTCTGATTCATCTGTTGCCCTCACTGCCTGGCACATGGGCAAGCATTGAGGGCACTTAACTGAATGAGCCATTATCAGAGGTGATCACGGGGAGCACGTTGTAAATGCTCACATGCAGAATGCTGAATAATGGCAGCTATGAGTACTAGAAAAGGAGCCCACGCAAATATTCACGTGCTGTGCTGCTAACCAAAAGGTTGGCGGTTCAAACACATCCAGAGGCTCTGCAGGAGAAAGACCAGGGATTTGCTTCTGTAAAGATTACAGCCAAGAAAACCCTATAGGGCAGTTTTACTCTGTTACATGGGGTCGCCGTGAGTTGGAATTGACTCGATGGCACCTAACAACAACAACAACAGTGATTACTAGAGGCTGGACTCAATCATCCGGCAAACATTTTTCTTGTTGTTGTCAGGTGCCATTGAGTCGGTTCCGACTCATAGCGACCCTGTGTACAACAGAAAGAAACACTGCCTCATCCTGCGCCCTCCTCACAATTGTGGCTATGTTTGAGCCCATTGTTGCAGCCACTATGTCAGTCAATCTCCTTGAGGGTCTTCCTCTTTTTCGCTGACCCTCTACTTTACCAAGCATGATGTCCTTCTCCAGGGACTGGTTCCTCCTGACAACATGTCCAAAGTACATCGGACCAAGTCTTGCCACCCTTGCTTCTAAGGAGCATTCTGGCTGCCAATTTTTATTAGTGCCTTCCGTATGTCCGTCCTGTTCTAGGAGCTGGGGATCACAGCAGCAAACAAAACACGAAATCTCTGTTCTCTTGGAACTTATGTTCTAGCTGGGGAGATATGCAATAAACAAGATAAAGAAGTAAAATATAAGGTGTAGTGATAGATGAATAGGGGTGGGGAAGGGAAGGGGGACAGGAAGCATCCAGGGGGAGGCTGAAATTTTGATAAGTTGATCAGGAACCGGTCAGACTTCACTGAGAAGGAGACATTTAAAGACATGAGGGAGCAAGCTATGCTGTTAATTGGGGGAAGAGCATTCTATCCAGTGCAAAGGTCCTGAGGCAGGAGTTTGCTGGGCATGTTTGAGCAACAACAAAAGGCTAATGGACTGGAGTGAGTAGAGGAGAAAGTAGGTGGAAATAAAGTCAAAGAGTTATCAGAGTCAAGAGAAGCAGGTGAAGGAAAGAAGGGGCTAGTGGAAGTGATGGCGGAGGAGGCAAAGATGGGGTTATGAGGTACAGCAGCTTTCCCCTGTGCCTCAGGAGAAGTAGAAGAGGTACAGCTATGAGGGAGGGGAGCAGGAAATGTCCCTGCTTTCTATAGCTAAAAATAGTCTTGCAGCTCTTAACTGGGTCCTTGGCCCCTTGTAGACCTTGGTTTCCCTTCTAGACTTTTGCTTGCTGCTTCCGTGTCCTGACCACAAGAAGGTCCTGCCCTGAGGGCACTGCTGGTCTCGAATGGCACCACCCTTGTCCTTGGGTCTCTGCTTCCCTCTCTGCCTGCCACCTCACACCTCAGGGAACACTGACTCCATGGTCTAGTTCACTGGGCACTAACCACTGGGATGGCCGCTCCTGAAGCACCTGTTTTCCAGTCACTTCCCTCCATGTTCTGAGGTCCAGCCTGCAGGCTCAGCCTGCTCAAGAGCTATACAGCTCCCTCCCCAAAGATTGTGAGAGATCCAGAGGTGGGCAGTACGGGGTTGGGGTGGTGACAAGGGATGAGCCCAGGAGGTAGTGATCCTAGAGGAGAGGGATGTGAGTTCACGGGGGCTCTGCATGGGCCTCCCACCTGTCAGGAGCCTAGGACTGCCGAGTGGAGGCAGTGCCAGGGCAGGTGATATCTGGGCTGGGAGTGTGTGGACTGGATTTATTTGTCCAATGCCATACCCCACCCCAGATTCTTAAGAGCTCAGCATCATAAATAAAACCCACCCAATAAATCTCCCCCATAAATTTTCTGCGTAGAATTTCATTACCTGTCTCATTTCCAGTCATTAGGGTTTAGTCCAATCTGGAGTTGTCCTGATGGCTGCGTAAATCATGCCTGCACCCTGGGGAGTATGAACTCCAGGGGAAATCGAGTCTGGGCTGTGGGGGTGACAGCTCAGGCCTGAAGAGCTGTACCTGGAGCAGTCGCCTGTCAGGCTGTGCCAGGCACTGGAGTGACAGTTGCTTGCACTGAACTCTTGCTATTCTCCTCACCCTGGAAAGGGAAAGGGGCTACCATGAATTGAGTACCTAGTATGTGCCAGGAGCTTGACCTACATCTTGAAACCTTACACAAGCCCCACAAAGTAGGATTTATTATTCCCACCCTAAATAATAAACAAGATAAATAAAATATAAAGTGTAGGGATAGGTGCCCTGGAGAAGAAATAAAGCAGGGAAGGGGGATAGGAAGTGTCCAGGGACTGAGGCTCAGAGAGGGGAAGTTACTTATCCAAGATTGCACAGCTCAGCTGGTTTGTACTTGGCAGAATCTGGCTTTGAGCCCAGGCTTATCTGACTCCAAATCCACTGCACTCACTGCCTTCTAGCTTCTTGGTTGGAGGGGGCCATAGAGAACTTTGTGCAATGCCACCCCTTCCATGAAGCATTCGTTAGTTACCAGCTGGAGTCAATCCCTGTGTTATCTGTTCCTCCTACAAACTCTGAACCACTTTGAAGGCCTTTATCATTGTAGCGGTCTTCTGTGACTCTTCCTCTGCTGTGGTCTCTTACGTATGGTTCCCTGTGTGTTTAATTCATAGCACTTTGCCCACTTGTACATTATACATCCTGTTCTGTGACTGTTTGGTTATTGTCTTTCTTCCCTTCTGAAACGTAAGCTCCATGAGGGTAGCAGTCATGTCTGCTTGGCTGACCACTGCATCTCCAGCATCTAGTACAGTATTTAGTGCATAATAGGTGATTAATAAATTTTTTATTGAATGACTTGATGAGATAATAAATGAATAAATTCAGTAGTCACTCCAGAGGGAGGAGGGAGGAGATGTCAATATGCCAACACCTCCACTGTGAAAGTCAGATTCCCAAAGCCCAGCGGAGCTCTGAGTAGGAAGGAAGAATTCTGGAGCCTCATGCTCAGGCCTCAATTTAGTGCCAATCTCAGCTTCCACCCCAGCTTCAGCCTCTAGCCACAGACCCAACTCACACTCCAACCTCAGCCTTAACCCCTAACCCATCTCTAACTCTGATCTCAGCCTTAATCCAACCTCAGCTCCAACCTTAGCCCCAACCTCAAACCCATCCTCAACTCTAGCCTCAACTCCAGCTGCAGCCCCTGACTCAACCTCAACCCTAACCTAAGATACAGTCCATCACAACCTCAGTCTCAACCTCAATTTTAGCCCCAGCTCTACTTCAGTGTCAAAGTCAACTTCAATCTCAGGGCTAACTCAAACACCGTACTTCAACCTTGGCCTTAATACCAGACCCAACCTTAACTTTAGTCCAAACCTCAACCTCAGCTCCGATCCTAAACCTAACCCCAAACCTAATTTCAGCCACAACCTCATTCCCAATTTCAGCCCAGCCCCAGCTCTAACCTCAACCCCAGCATCACTAGATGATCTTTGGGAAAGCAGTGGCTCCTCACCCATGGAGTAGGGAGCAGCCACGGTCACTAGAGGTTGGCTGTCCTGTAGACTTGTCATCCTTTCCTCCATTTACTTTACAGCTCAGAGAGGACAACAGCCGTGCTGTCTCCTCATGAGAGTTTCACAATAATTTCTCATATGTGGATAGTGGTTACAGTTTACAAACCACATCCATATCCACAAGTGCCCCAGACCCTCTAACATCTTGGGAGGAGGTATGCCTTTCTTCAGGTTACATAGGCGGAAAAGGAAGTTAAATGCTTCAGCTGGCTTGTGGTAAATGTGGTGCTATAATCCAACCCTTTGATTCTAAGTTCAGAGCTGCCCGTAGTTGTCCTCAATCTGTGAGGAAGATGAGAGGGGCCCTGGGTTCTGTGTGTGTGTGCAATAGCATAATAGCAGAGACCCCCACCCCCAGCACCACTGAGTGGTCTCCACTAAGGGACGTGACAGAAGCAGTCTCAGTGTGTCTCCCTAAGTGCAGGGGAACTTGTAAGGGAGAAGGAATCCCTAGGTGGTGCAAATGGTTCATGAGCTTGGCTGCTAACCGAAGGGTTGGAAGTTCAAGTCTACCCAGAGGTGCCTTGGAGGAAAGTCTTGGTGATCTGTTTCTGAAAAAGCAGCCACTGAAAAGTCTATGGAGCACAGTTCTACTCTGACACACATGGGCACCATGAGTCGGAATCGACTTGATAGCAACTGGTTGTAAGGGAGAGATGGTGAGAGATAATGAGAGAGCTGGAAAGAGAGTGGGTGGGGATGAGGAGTGTTGGGTCAGGGTCCCGACAGGATACAAGATTCCTCTCAGATGGTTTACATGTAGAGACTCTAATACATGGACTCCTTACAGAGTCATGGGTGGAGTTTAGGGCACAGCATGGGATGGTGAGGTTGCAAGGGCCAGCAATAGTCAGAAGCCTTTACCACCTCCAGGGCAGGGGAGGAAATGGTGCTATTGGAGCCCAGTGAGAGCTGCCAGTGAGGGATGCCCGTGCAAGTCACAGTCATGGAGAAACACAACCATTGCTAAAAATGCTGCCCAGGAGGGAGGGAGTAGGGAAGGAACCCCTGACCTCCCTCCTCTCTCTCCCTCCAGTTTCCTGCAGGGATTCCCATCAGCTGAGCCACAGGGAAGGGGCACCAGGCGTGAGCCCCCGGGGTCAGCCTGTTGGGTCCAGAGCATGGCCAAGAAGGGCAGTGAGTGAACCTGGGGCAGGGCTCAAATGGAAAACAAAAAGCAGCAGGAGACAGAGAGCCCAGCAAGCAGACAGATAAAGAGAATCAGATTGAGGTGGGGAATATGTGAGAGAGGGAGTGAGAAAGGGCTCAGCCTGTTTGTCTGGGCGGGTCTCTGGAACCCAAATCCGGCTCATCTGCCTCTCCTCAAATAAACTTCTGGGGAGTGAATGCCCGAAGCTGAAAGAGTGCAGAGAAGTCAGCAAATATGTGCACAGTGAATTCCAAGCCTTCTGTTCCCAGCTCCTAGGAAGAGCAGCAGAGCCTTGGGGTGCCCTCCCCGCTTCACCCTTTGGCCCTGCCTTGCTGCTCTGATCCCAGGGAATTGCCTCTACTGTGGGCTTATGGGAACAAGGAGGGGAATTTAGCTGGTCTGAGGTCCTGGGGATATGAGTTGCACTGAAGACAAAGCTGACCTCATGGGGTTTATGCAGGCCTTCATATGCATGATTCGATGATAGTACTCTCCCAAACTCTGTGAGGCAAGTTAGTCAGAGATCATTGCTCCCATTTTATGGATGAGGAAACTGAGGCACATGGGAAAGGAATTTTCTCAAGGTTGTGTTATGAGTCAATGGCAGAGCTTTGAACTTGGGCCCAGACTGAGCCCAGACCCTAGCCTCACACTGAACCCCAACCCTGGTCCCAAACTGACAGCTGAACATGGCCCCAGACTGAGCTCTGAACATGGCCCAATACTAAACCCTAAACATGGCTCCGGACTGAGTCCTCCAGACCTGGGGGACTGGAGTGGCCCAGGATCCCCTCTGAGTACGCTCATATTAATTCTGTTATGGACAGACTCCCGGAGTACCCCTGAGGCTTGGAATGCTTCCAGAAGAATATTTCCAAGACTTCTATGAAACACTTATGTATTAGGCATCATGCTAAGCACTTTGCAAGGATTATCTCATTTAATCCTCTCAACAATTTATGAGGTCAGTACTATCATTATCTTCATTTTATAAATGAAGACATTGGGGGCTCTGAGAAGTTAAACAGCTCTTTTAATATCCCACAGCTAGTATGCGGTGGAGTTAGGTTTCAAACCTAGGTCAGTATGACTCTGTAGGTTTTCACCATTATGCTACACTGCCTATCAGGGGCCAGAAATTCTGGTAGTTCTTCTCTCTTCTTTCAAAAATAAATCATCCTGCTGTTCCCTAACCTGGAGAGATAACAGGTAGGCTTGGTGAACGCAGCTTCCAGGTCTTCCAGCCCTGGCTTAGGTCACACCTGGATAAGTCCCAGCCCAAGTGGTTGCCTGTGATGGAGGAAACTGGAGAGTGTGACCTTCCCCACTATTCCCCAGGGAGAAGATCCTGGAGGACCTCTGGCTATTGGGAGGAATACTGGTTCTATTCTCAGTCTCAGGACAAAATATCTGGATCCATTACACACCTAGGCATAGTCCACAAGGTATGAGCATGCTACACACTCGTGAGAGTTATATGTCTGCCAGCCAAGAGAAGGTGCTGGGTGCCTGTGAGGAGCCTCTCCTTACCCTCCCAGTGTCGGGTAGAGGGCTAGGCATGTGAAAGATTGATTAAATCCCCAGATAAGAACTGTGGGGGGAAGAAAGAGGCAAAGGTCACTTTCTAGGAAGACTGAACTAGGGCTGAGCCCCCAGGGAGACCCCTGGTCTCCTGCTGCCGTCTATTTTCCTAGGCAGCCCCTTCCTGTCTCTCGCTGTCCCTCTTCATCAATAAGTCTCCTCTTGTGTCCCACCCCTAGTGTTTCCCAGGAAGGAGGAAAGGACTCAGGATCTTAGCCTTTCCATCTGTGGTCAGCATGAGATGTGGATATGCTGTGACTGGGAGCAGGAGACGTGGCATCTTTGTGATTTGGGACAGATGCCTTGCCCTCTCTGAGCCTGCTTCCTCATATGCAAGGGGAGTGGTTGACTTCTGTGATCCCTGGGATCCTTTCACACTGATTTTCCCGATGTGCTCTCCAGCTGGGATCTCTGCAGCATCTTGTCATCCTGCTCCTCCCATCGCCAACCTCTGGGCAGAGACTCTGGCCGTGGTGCTGAAGGCGGCCATGGCTTTTATAGGGGCTTGGAAGGGTGGAGGTGAGCATCATATCCATCTCAGGATGGCAGAGGAGAACTACACTAACTGAGCACCTACTATGTACCAAGCCCTTTGCTGCTTACTTCACATGCATCATCACATTGACTGATCACAGTATCTCTAGAGGGAGAGATTATTATGGGGAAACTGAGTTTCAGGAGCTGTGGTCCCGCACCTTCCAGGAAGCAGAGAGCTGCTCTCCTCACTTTGGATTTCAAGTAACCCTGGTTCCCAGAGATGGTGCTGGGACAATTAAGGGCAGTCGACAAAACAGTGACATGCAGAAACGGTTGATAAAACTGTGAGGGAACGTCTGTTGACATTGATTCTGAGCCTGCGGCCAGAGATGAATGATTGAAACACCAGGCTTGTTAAAGCGAGAGCACGTTTGATTTCTCTCTCCTGCCCTGCATGCGATTTCGCTGGAGGGAAGTTAGCAATCAGCTAATTGACATTGAATTAACCATGAAACTCAGCCTGTGCCTTCTCTCTGAAGCGCTCTCTAGCAAGACTTTATCAAGGCTTTGAATTATTGATTATTACTTATAGCTCTGATGGGGTGATTTCCTTTTATTTGTTTTCACATTGGGTGTCCTTCATAAGTGTCCGTGAGAGTGGGAGGTACCCAGACAGTAGAGCTTTTTACCAGAGGAGCAAGAGGAAGACGGCTACAGTCCAGGGAGGCCAGGCCTGGACAGTCCATCCTGCTGCAGACAAATAGCCATGTATTTGTTAAGCCATGGATATTTTTTTGTTGTTGTTGATGCTGTTACTGTAGCAAAGCCTAGCCTAACCTAACTAACAGGCTCTGAGAGCTGGCGCCCTTCCGAGGTCATGATACCAAGCTTGGAGTCTGAGTGAGACTGGGCTCACTACCCCTGTCATTTACACTATCTGTAAGGACTTTTATTAGATGTCTATTCCAACTGCCTTAGATGCCTGAGTCCTTCTGCAACGTCCAAACTGAGTGGCCTCTGTACTCTGCTTGCATATTCTCGGGACAAGGAGTTCCTTCTCTCCTGAGGCAGTCTTTTCAAAAGTGCTCAGCTCTGATGCCCCTACTTGGAATTGTCCATATAACTTCTACTGGTCTGGGCTCTGCCCCACGGAGATCCACAGAATTATTTCATTCCTTTTCCCCTGTGACATCCTCTCAAGAATCTGAAATTAGAGATCTGAGATCTCTCTTTTCCAGGCCAAACTTCTTTTTCAATTCTTTCTCAGAAGAGGAAGGTTTCCAGTCCCCTCTTTTGTTGGGAATGCATTTTGTCTGAGAGCCTTTGAAAATACAGCACCTAGAACTGGATTTAGCAGTCCAGGTATGGCCTAAAAGTGGTAGAGATGAATAAAGCCATCACCTTCTTCAGTCTGAATATTAGATCTTTAATGATACAGCTCGACTCGGACAAATAGCTTCGATTCTGTGCAAAGACATTTATTTCTTACTGAATTCATGTGTTCTCCATACTTTCCAGCTTCTTTGTGGCCAGGTGAGGCCAAGTGACTAATTCCGGCCAGTAGTCTGTGAGCAGAGGTGATATATGATGCTTCTGGAATGAAATATTTAAGAGCTGGTTAGTGACATCCCAGCCCCTTTTCCCTGACATACGTTCCAGATGGTATTGCTGTAAGACACAAGCAGCCTGGATACCCAAGTCACCACTGGAAAGGGACCTACCCTGAATAATTTCTGGACCTGCAGTGGACTTTGTATAAGCAGAAATAAATCTTTATGTATTAAGTCACTGAAATATTGTTGTAGTGTTTGTTGTTACTGTAGCACAGCCTAGCCAAACCTGGCTAACAGGCCCATCATGCTGCTCACTTCCAATAGGCTTAAAGTCTATCTCACCGCCTATGTAGCAGTTCATGTTAAGCCCTATCCCCACTCTGCTGGACTTTGTAGTGATTCTTCTGATATATTGACTCTGAGCTCCTTAAGGTTAGTGACCATGTTTTATTCTTCTTTGCATCTCCCCCAGGGCCTAGCCTGATGCACAGAGGACGTTAATCTTTGCAGAAGGAAGCGAGTAAGAAAAGGAACTTCTGGGTCCGTCAAGATGGAGGCAGAAAATATCCCCTAGGATATTTCTTCGGAATGAGGCAATCTGGACTCAAATCTCTGGTTCTATCACTGACCATCTGTGTGCCCATTGGCTGGTTACTTATTCTCTGTGAGTTTCTGATTCCTCATCTGTCAAAGAGAGATAATAGTCCCAGCCTCTCAGAATTTGAGAATGAGATAATGTATTTTGTGTCTGGCATATTGTACTTTAAATAAATGGCAGACATCATCATCATCATCATCATCGTCATCATCATCATCATCAGCAGCAGCAGCAGGACCAGGGAATACTGTTGCCCTCTACAGTCAGGTGGGGAGCAGAGAAGAGTCATCCAGGAAGCATCTTGGCCCCAAGGCACTCACAGGTGGAGGAGTTGGCAGGTGCAGGATCAAGTAGATCTTCTCTGGTTCAGGGCCAGTTATCGTAGGCACAGTGACCCTCAGGGAGGCTCACACATTAGATCCCCTTCCCCTTCCTCACTGGACTTTTACTAACCAGATGTTTGGCCTGAGGTGCAGCTTGTCACATTGACCTAGATAGTTCCTCCAGTACAACTCTGCTTGGTTCCAGCATAAAGCTGGGCAAGGGGACGGGGTACTGGGGAGACATGTCACTCTTCTGGCTGGTGTGCCATGTGCAGGGGATGGAGGGTGGCCTCTTGACAGATGGCACAATGGAGATGGACAGGAGACAAGGGAAGAAGTCATCAAAAGATGGTGTTTGTGCACCATACAGGGGTGACTCCAGACAGATGCACACCACTCTGGATGCCTAATGTATTGTCCTTGAGAGTCATTGGTGGTTCAGTGATAGAATCCTCACCTCCCATGTGGGAGACCCGAGTTTGATTCCTGGCCATTGCATCTCATGCACAGCCACAACCTGTCTGCCACTGGACGCTTGCATGTTGCTGTGATGCTGGAGAGGTTTCAGTGGAGCTTCTAGCCTAAAACTAGGAAGAAAGGCCTGGCAATCTACTTCTGAAAATCAGTCAATGAAAACTGTATGGATCACACGGTCCTTTCTGCAACCAATCATGGAGATGGCGTAGGACCGGGCAGTGTTTTGTTCTGTTGTGCATGGGGTCACCGTGAGTCAGGGGCCAACTTGACAGCAGCTAACAACAGCAACAATGTCCTTGAGGAAGAAGGGAAAGGAGGGAGACTATGTTTTCTGAGCACCTACCACATGCACATTATAAATAATATCTAATCCTCACAATTCTGTGAGGTATGAATTTTTATTCCCATTTGGGAGATGAGGAAACTGAAGCCTAAAAAGTATCTGAGCAGGGGACTTGAGACAAGGTTTGCCTGGCTCCAAAGCCTGCCCTCTTTTTAGCACACCACCTGCCTCTCAAGATTTGTCCTCTAACCCAATCTTGCACTGCTCTTCACCTGGACAAATGTAAAATTTCCTTTCCTCACCAGGTACTGTGCTATGTTCTGATCCTCAGTTTCCCCTCCTATAAATGGGGATTATAATAGCTCCTACCTCTTAGGATTGCTGTGAGGGTTAATTAACATACGTAATGCATTTAACGCAGTGCCTGGCACAGAGTGTTATTTAATTAAGCGTTAATCATTATTACAATAATAGTTATCATTTATCAAGTACCGTATTTACTGTTTCTAGACATGCTGCTAAGTGCTTGACTTGGTTTATTTTATTTAATCCTCAAAACAACCCATGTAGTAGGTGTTATTACTCGTATTTTCATTTGGGGAGATTGAGACTTAATATAAGTGAATCACCCAAATGCAAGAGTGTGGATCTTGGCTTTCTGATTCCAGAGGCTCTGCTATATATGGTCAGAGCCAAAGAATAATAATAATAATAAAATAATAACCTCTGTGTGTTGTCGTTGTTAGGCGCCATCGAGTCAGTTCCGACTCATAGCGACCCTATGTACTACAGAACGAAACACTGCCCTGTCCTGTGCAATGCTTACAATAGTTGCTATGCTTGAGTCCATTGTTGCAGCCACTGTGTCAATCCATCTCCTTGAGGGTCTTCCTCTTTTTCGCTGACCCTCTACCTTACCAAGCACGATGTCCTTCTCCAGGGACCGATCCCTTCTGACATGTCCAAAATATGCAAGACGTAGTCTCGCCATCCTTGCTTCTAAGGAGCATTCTGTTTGTACTTCTTCCAGGACAGATGTGTTCATTCTTTTGGCAGTCCATGGTATATTCAATATTCTTTGCCAACACCACAATTCAAAGGGTCAATTCTTCTTTGATCTTTCTTATTCATTGTCCAGCTTTCACATGCATATGATGCGATTGAAAATACCATGACTTAGGTCAGGTACACCTTAGTATTCAAGGTGACATCTTTGCTTTTCAACACTTTAAAGAGGTCTTCAGCAGCAGATTTGCCCAATGCAATGCGTCTTTTGATTTCTTGACTGCTGCTTCCATGAGTGTTGATTGTAGACCCAAGTAAAATGAAATTCTTGACAACTTCAATCTTTTCTCTGTTTATCATGATGTTGCTTACTGGTCCAGTTGTGAGGATTTTTGTTTTCTTTGTGTTGAGATGTAATCCATACTGAAGGCTGTGGTCTTTGATCTTCATCAGTAAGTGTATGGAGTGCTTATTATGTGCCAGACACAGTGCTAAGCATTATACATATATGCCCATTGCCGTCAAGTTGATTCTGACCCGTAGCTACCCTATAAGACAGAGCAGAACTGCCCCATAGGGTTTCTAAGGAGCGGCCAGCTGGTGGACTTGAACTGTCGACCTTTTGGTTAGCAGTTGTAGCTCTTAACCACTGTGCCACCAGGGCTCCGTATATATATGTACACATATGTATATATATATATATAATTTCAGTTTACAAACTGCCCTCTATAAGGCAGTTCTTATAATTAGCTGAATTTTTACAGATAAACCTGAGAGTAAGAAAAATTAGGTAACTTACTTAACATCACACAGCTGGGAAACTGCAGTATGGGGATTTGAACACCACGTCATTGGCAGCTCCATGCATCTAATCATTGCACTATATCACCTTAATAGCAGGGAAGACATACGTGTTATGTATCCTTTGAACGTGATGTGATGTTTGGATTAAAACATTGTCAGCAAAATACGTACCCAAAACAGAAGGATTCAGGAAATTTTGAGAGGAAGGGATAAATAAAGATATACGAGGCAAAAGCTAACATAAAGAAGTAGAAATTGCTGGCGTTCCAATGGCTCCAGGTGGTTTGAGCAGGTCACATCCAATGTGACTCAGCTTGATCCAGTCTTGTCCAGCCCCACACAGTTTGAGCTGGTTCCAACAGGTCTGGCTTGATTTGAGCCAGCCTGAATCAGTTAGATCTAGTCGCAGCCAGTCGGGACCAGCCTGAACTGGATTGACCTAGTTTAAGTCCTTTCCTCAACTCAGGTTGACTTTCCTTCTGGCCTTAGAGTTTTGACTCCCTGTGGAAATTCTTCTCTTGGATTCCCTGGTTTGATGGCTTTGGTTGGGACACTAGTGAGGGAGGGAATGTAAGCAAATGATTAACCTTACAGTGGCCAGCACTTGGACGCTTGGGGGTCTACAGCTGGAAGAGCTCAGCTGGTGAGCCCTGGCGTGGCCATCTCTGCCTGAGCCTTCCTCGATTTCCTTCAGACTCTGTCCCTGTGGAATCTCATTGCTGTGTGCTCTCTCCCCACCCTTTCCTGTCCTGTTCTTGTTGGCTGCCATCTAGTCTGCCCCTGGACCCATGCCGACACCATGCACAATAGGATTGGACTGTTGTGATCCATAGGGCTTTTATTGGCTGATTTTCTGGAGCAGATTGCCACGCCTCTCTTCTTAGTCCGTGTTAGTCTGGAAGCTCCACTGAAACCTGTTCAGCATCATAGCAACATGCAAGCCTCCATTGACAGACAGGTGGTGGCTGCGCTTGAGGTGCACTGGTTGGGAATCAAACCCAGGCCTCCTGCATGGAAGGTGGGAATTCTACCACTGAACCAACACTTCCCCTCTCTCCTGTCCTAGAAGTAGACTTTTCCTTCATTTTCTTTTCAAAGGTGCAACCACAGGGGACCTGAATGAGCAGCCCTGGAGCCATCCCTGAGTGGGAGGGCAGAGCCAGTGTGTGGATGGTGCCCCCAGGATGGGGGATGGGCAGATGTTGCTCACTTCATTCCCAGACCCTGAAACAGATGTGGCTTGCACCACCACACTGGAGATTCAATTAAACATTAATGTGCATGGGGGCTGGAGAAGGAAGGTGGGCAGAAAGGGCAGGTGCGGGCTAATGGGATGCCACATCGAATTATCATCCTGCAAGAACCATGCCCCCTTCAGAGAATCTCACAGGCCAAAGGGAATGAGGACCGAACAGGTCTGGGGAACAGGACCTCCATGCAGGCTGGGCCTCCACCCTGGGGCTGACTGCTCTGTTCCCAGCTGAACTGGGTGGCCATGGAGCTGTGGGACTAATCAGACCCAGGAAGTGTCAAGATCCAGCACCAGCTATCTACTGGAGACTGATGCTCCCCCAGCACTGGCCACCTTCTTCCCCTTTAGTGCCATGCAGAGGACAGGGACAGCCACCAAGATGGGAATTTATATCTTTAGAGCTAGAAGGAACTTGTCCAGCAGACTTACCCATGAGCACGCATTCATTCAGGAGCTGGCCACACTCCATCACAGACCTGTGGGATCTATTCTGTACATATAGAGAGAAGAGGGTAAAGAGGAGAGTCTCTTGCCTCCCAGGCCAAGGCACTTTCTGCTGTGTTTTGCAACCCCGTCCTCTGCATTGGAGCCATACTCTGCTCCCAAGGGGGGCCTGATGAAGGCCAGGGCTCGTTACCTCCCCACAGTTCTCCTACCCTGCTCCCTCTACCTGCTGTGAAGCAGGCCATTCCCAGGCCCTTGGAACCCCAGAGAATACTTCCTATGCTCTCTGTGGGTCCCAGGTGTCCAGGTCCTTTGGGGAGAGAATGAGGCCACAGAGATGGGGGTGATGAGTCCATGCATGTTAATCAAGGGGAATCCTCAGTGGACTGTGCTCAAGTATCTACTCTGCACCAAGGTCAAAGGCTGACTGTGCCCAGGGACCAACAGCACCCAGAGTGACCGGCTAAGCCCAGAAACAACTGTGTCCAGAAACGACAGAGCTCAGGAACTGACAGAGCCCAGAGATGAAAGTGGGAGGGAGTAACTGTGCCTACAGAATGACTGTGCCCAGAGACCCATGATGCCCAAAGACTGACTGTTCAGGGGACCCACGGTGCCCAAGGACTGACTGTGCAGGGGACTCATGATGCCCAAGGACTGACTGTGTCCAGGGGACCCACGGTGCCCAAGGACTGACTGTGCAGGGGACCCACGGTGCCCAAAGACTGACTGTGTCCAGGAACACCTGTTCTCAGAGACCCATTGTGCCCTGAGACTGAGGACTCACTGTATCTGGGCTCCTGTATGCCCAGTCACTGACTGTGCCGACTGCCTGATGTGCCTGAGGGCTGACTGGACCCAGGGTGAACTGACTATGCCCAGGGATTGTCTATGCCCAGGCACTGACTGTGCCTAGGAATGACTACCTGTATTCAGGGACAGGCTGTCCACAGGACTGACTGTGCTCAGAGACTGTCTTTAGGGACCAACCGTCTCCAGGATCCAGCACTGCTAGTGACTGACTATGCTTGAGGACAGCTGTACCTGGGAAACCAGTTGAGCCCAGGGATGGCCCTGCCCAGGGCTGAACTGGGCCCAAGTGTGGCTATATCCAGAGAGCTAAGACCACTGTGTTCTGGTTCCAGTTGTGTCAGGAAGCTAGCTGTGTTAGGGACTGGGGTGGGAGGGGCACAGATACTCTACTCGGCAATGGAGCCATATGCTTGGCATATAGGCTGCCCAACTGCATGGCACCGTGCCTGTTGTGAGGGCCTCTGACAGTGGGAAGAGGAAGCCCCTACCCTCAACACAGGTAATCTGCTTCCTTCCAATTTAGAACACTGGTGACTAGGGAAGGAGAAAGAGAACACAGAGCTATTGAGCACCGGTTGTGTGCCAGTACATGCCAGGTCCCTCCTCCCCATGAGGTCATTTCAGCCCCAGGACAATAACTACCCATGAGGTGGTAGTTATTATCCCCATTTACAGATGAACAAGCTGAGGTTCACAGAGGAGAAAAGGCTTTTCTGACCTTGCTGATGCCAGGGCTCTCAACCATGATGCTCTTCTGTCCATAAGGTCGTGGGCTTTTCACACACACTCCACATGCCCTGCCTGGGTGTGGGGAGAGGTTGGGGCCTCTCCCCATTTTACAGAAGAGGAAACCACAGGAGGACTAGAAACCAAGCATCCAGTCTGCACTTGGCCAAGTAAACCTGTTCCTGCTGGTGTCCCTGACTCCTCAGGGAGAAGGGCACTCGGCAGGCCTGGTAGGAAGGGCTTCCTGCAGGCTGCATTCCTTGGTGCTGTCCTGGAGGCAGGCAGGCTGGGGTGCAGAGGCCGGCTGTCTTGTCACAAGTCCCCTTTCATGACGCTCAACAAGGCTCCTTCAGAGCTGGGAGTCGGCTGTGCAAACAAGCACATCTGGGCTGCTGGCTGGATGGGGCAGCGGAACTCCCCCACGGCTGGCCAGCTGCTCCTGCCCTTCTGGACAAAGGGAGCTTTGGCCCTGTGGGGGCTTCCAGGGGACTTGGGGCTCTGGAGGGGACAGTCCCTACCCAGCCCTCCATGAAGACAGCCCTCTCTGGCTGCCGCCTACCATTTTCATGAGGGCTGGGACTCTGACCCCGACAGTGTTTCCTGCTGAGGGCGTGCTCCCTTCCCTGGGCCAACGCCCTGCCAGAACTGGGGAAAATGGGACAAGGGCTGCAGGCAGAAAATGAACATGAGTTGCAGGCAAAGAAGCCTGGGCAGCCATTCCAGCCTATGGTCGATCTTTATGAAGTTGTTGTTAGTTGCTGTTGAGTTGATTCTGACTCATGGTGACCCCATGTGTGCAGAGTAGAACTGCTCTATAGGGTTTTCAAGGCTGTGACCTTTTGGAAGCAGATTGCTGGGCCTGTCTTCCAAGGTCCCTCTGGGTGGGTTTGAACCACCAACCTTTTGGCTGGTAGTCAAATGCTTAACCATTTGTGCCACCCAGGGAACCCTCTGCATGGAGTGCATGAGCATATATAATTGTGTGGAAAAAGACAAAAATCAAATAATCACAAAAACAATTGTAAATAATGAACTATTGCACAGTGTTTTTCAGGTTCCAGGCACTGTTCTAGGTGCTTTACATATTTTAGCTCATTGAATCCTCACAACTGGAGCCCTGGTGGCACAGTGGTTAAAGTGTTGGACTGGTAACCAAAAGGTCGGCAGTTGGAAACCATCAGTGGCTCCTGGGAGAAAGATGTGGCAGTCTGCTTCCATGAAGGTTCATAGCCTTGGAAACTCTATGAGGTTGCCATGAGTTGGAATTGACAACGGTGGGCTTTTGGTTTTTAATCCTCACAGCAACCCTATGAGGTGGAGACTACTTTATTCCCACTTTACAGATTAGGCAATCAAGGCACAGAGAGTTTAGGTGACTTGCCCAAGGTCACACAGCTAGTAAGTGGCAGAGTCAGGATTTGAACTCAGGTAGCAGGTAGTGTGGCTCCACTCAGGTAGTCTGTATTCTTAGCAATGATGCGTGCTTACAAACCGTCAGAAGGGCAGTAACAGGAGGAGCTTGGGGGGGAGGGTATGGGGAGAGAGGAGGATGGTTAGGTGGACTGAGAGCAATAGGATGCCACCGGGGAGGGAAATGGGATTCGAGCTTAGGGAAGATCACGCTGGCGGTTGTATGGAGGGTTTATTGGAAGGTCTAGACTGGAGGCTGTCACCAGAGGCCAGGTGAGTGATCACAGCGATGGACCTGGATTAGGGTGGGGCAGTGGGTGCGGAGAGAAGAGGACAGGCTTGGGAGGATGTAGGGTGGAGAATGGCAGTTCCTGGCAGCTGAACGGGTGTGGGAGTGAGGGCGATGGTGGAGTTGAGGCCTCCACCCTGTGTTTGGGGAGAGGCTGAGCCAGCTTCTTCCCAGGTGCTCTGTCCACCTGCCTGGCAGGACCACCTGGTTTCCTGTCTCCCTGGGAGGAGGGGTGGCCTGGGGGGCATGTTTCGGGGTTTCTACCACCGTCACTCTCTAGTTGCCAGGAGCATCCCCGAGGGCTCAGCAGGAGAGAAAGTCAGAGGTACAGTGGAGGGAGCCCTGGCCTGGGCACCAGACAGACTTGGATTTGAATCCTGACTCCGCCTCTTACGAGCTCTGGGGCTTTGGGCGAATGGCTTACTATCTCTGAACCTTAATTTCTTCTGATTGGGGAAATGATGCTTCTCACAGGTAAGATGAGGGACATGACAGTGAACTGCAGAATAAAGGGGTATTCGCTGCTGCTCATTTGAGGCTCCCTTCAGCGTGACAGGGAGGCAGGCCGGTAGGAGGACTCAGGAGCCTGGATACTAGCCTCTAAGATGTCATGTGATGCCCGACATACCTTCCCCTCTCTGGGCCTCGATCTCCTGATCTGGGAAGTGACCCCCCCAGGGGATGTGGAACAGCCGAGGCATCCTGAAGAGAGCACTACTGTCCCTGTTCAGCACCTGGGACACAGCTGGGCAAACTGGACACATCTAGCTCATTCTAAGTCCTCCACTCCTTCAACAAATATTTAATTGAACATCTACTATGTGCCAGACCCTGTTTTAGGGGCTGCGATACAGCAGTGAAATGAGGTTGGCAAACTCCTAGCTTTCCAAAGCTCACTTTACAGTGAGGGGAGACAGTAACAAGTGAAAAAATCAACAAAATGTACTACAAAGTCAGAAAAAACACCCCAGTGATGTAAAAGAGAGTGATGGGGGAGAAGGGGTGGTCGGGAGAGGTCAGAGGCAGTCTCCCCAAGATGGGACAGGTGGGCTGAGGCCTGGCCAGTGAGAAGAAAGCAGCCATGAAAAGTTTTGAGGGAAGAACAAGCTTAGGTGACTCGTGAGCAAGGAGTATGATGGGAGACGATCTAGGGCAGGAGAGAAGCCAGGTCATGTCAGGCTTGCAGGCCCTTTCAAGGAGTTTGCGCCGTATTCTAAGAGCGATGGGAAGGCTTCAAAAGATTTAAAGCCAGGCCATGGCATAATCCGATGCACTGTTTTAAAAGGTTTCTCTGGCTGCCGAGTGCAGAGTGGATTGAATGAATGGAGAAAACAAATGTGACGCTGCCCATCTCTGACTCCAACTCCTTCCCAGCCCTGCCCAGAGGACCCTCCTCTATCTCCTTATCTACCCACCACCCTCCGCCTACTCCTCTTCCACGTCGAGGCTTACAGGTTACACCAGAGCCTCCAGAAAGCACCGAGAACCTGGAGACGGGGCTGGTGGGCTGGGGCTGGAATCCCACAGGCTGGGACCAACTGCAGGGACAGGGGGCATGACATGGCCGTCTTGCCTGCATCCACCCCCCACATAGGGCAGGTCCCCACCCCCATCCAGCATGGGGCTTTTGAATTAAAAAGTCTTAACTTTTTTTTTTTTAAATGGCAGCTCTGTGTACTGTACATGGTAATTAATACATTAGCATTTATGCAAAATACCATCACAGCCAGGCTGGTATGTCAGCTGCCTTCCTGAGCTGCAAAAATGTGAGCGCCTGAGGTACAGCAGACAGGCCCCCGACCCAGCAGACAGCTCCGTTTGACCTGCGTCATCCACTAACATGTCGCAGGGAGCACGTGTGTGTACGCAGGCCGGTATACACGCTGCTTCTTGTGAGGGCCTGTGGGTATGCATATGCGTCCTGTGTGTGTGTACACACGTGTTGCTGTGTCTATATGAGCGCACATGACTGGTATATGAGGAGGTTCCTATGTCTGTGTGTGCCTGTGTGATGGTCTGGGCAGGAGTGCACGTGAGTCTGTGTTTTTACATGTGCACATCTCTGAACATGTGTGTGTACATCTCTGTGTGCCTATGTGCATGTCTGTGGGCCTGTGTGTGAATAGTCACACGTGCCTGAATGTATGTGTCTGAGCCTATCTGTGTGTGCTTACGTGTGTGTGGATGCATGTCAGTATGTGTGTGTGTGGGTTATGCACGGATGTGCATCTGTGTATACACATGCATGTTTGTGTTCATATGTGTGTATCAGTGGGTGTTCACGTGTGTTCACACCTTTAGGTATGTCTGTATGGTCTGCTATTTGTGTGTGAGTGTCTGGTGTCGGTATTACTATGTATGTGTCTTTGTATGTTTGGATATATCCATGTGTCTGCCTGTGCATGTCTAAGTTTGTGTGTGTGTGTGTGTATGTATGAAATGCCTGATGGATTGGTTCTGAAGCAAAGTTGTAAAGCAGTAGAAAGAATAGCCCATTAGAAACAGTGACATCTGAGTTCAAGTCCTACTGGCTAGCTCTGTGACCTTGGGAGAGTCATTCCACCTCTCTGAGCCTCAGTTTCCTCATCTATAAAATGGGACTGATGAAACCTCCCTGCCCATAACAAGAATAATAAATATTCACTGGGCACCGGGCACCCTGCAGTTAAGGAGCTCACAGTGCAGGGGAGATGAACCAGTAAACAGGCAGTGATGACCCAGATAGATCATCAGGGCCATCGTGCAGACCAGCACAGGGTGCTCCTAAGGAGGAGATAGGGGCGGATGGGGTTATGGAAAGCTTCTCTGAGGAAGCGACTGTTGAGTCAGATCTTGAAGGGTGAATAGGAGTTAGCTGGATGAAGAAGCCGGGAAGAGCAATCCAGCCCAAAGGAATGCAAACACGGAGCTGTGAAACTGTGTGGTGCACTTAGGGTGGCTGGAGACCAGGGAGTGACTTGGCAGGAGCGAGGGGTGGTTGGAGTAGATCCCCAGGTCGTGTATCCTGATTGGAGGTCTTAAGAAGCAGAAGGTAGTGATCAGAGTAGGCACATCCCTCTAGCTTCTGCAGGAAGGAAGGACTAGAGTGGGAGGAGATGATGGGAGGTAAAACAGTGAAAAGGAGGTAAGGAGGCTGCAGCGGCAGTGGGGGAGAAAAGGGAATGGAAGCTGAGGGTGTTCCTGAGGCCAAATCAATAGTACCTGGAGCTTGATTAGATAAGGGAGTGAGAGGAGGGGGAGGAGGAGCCAGGGGTGATACTCAATGGATGGCTCCCATGATTGGATGGTTGATGAGGGTGTTCACTGAGGCAGGGGACCCAGAGGACAGGGCTTTCTTTGGTGGGACAGTGATGAGTTTTAGACATCTTGAGTTTGAGATACCTATGAGATATCATTCATTCATTCATTTGTTCATACATTCACCTTGTATCATGCTTCTGAGAGACCAAGATGAGCAAGATAGAAGATTGTTGTAGGCAGAGGTAAAATCGTGCGCAAAGGCCCAGAGGCAAGATGATGGAGTCTGGGAAGAATGATTAAAGGCTGGGGAAGGCAGGAGTGTGGAGTGTGTAGGGGAAGGGAGAGAGCTGAGGCCCTGAGGCAGGCAGAGGATAGGCCAGATTATCTGTGGGCCTCTGAGTGGCGTAAGTAGGTTATATGTTTGGGGAAGCAGTGGGGAGGCAAAGGAGGGTCGTATGGATGTGGGGTATTGTCATGTCAGATTTGTACTTTATTCTGGAGGTGAAAGTGTTCTATAAAATTTGGAAATGTGAGGACTCGGGCTGGAGTGGATGCTCCAGGGCTGGGGGTTTCTGCCTTTGGAACCTTTTCCTTCCTTTTCTTGCCAAGAAGGGATGCCTGGTTTTCTGATCTGTAAAAGCGGTCTGATGGTCTGTGCCATTGCCACACAACTGTGAAGTAAGATTAGTGCTGGGCCCTGGTCGTATGAGCCTGCCCTCAAGGAGCTTACTGTCTAGTGAGGAAGCAGACACAGAAACAGACAATACTGTGTAGCAGACACCAAGACGGGGCCAGCTCATAACAGGTCCTCAGTCAATATTTGTTGAATAAATTGTTGATTGAATGAATAATACTATAAGAGTCTGTGAGAACTGAGGGAGGTATCTGACCCAGCCTTGGAGAAGGGGAATTTGGGAAGACTTCACAGACTAGGTGGCCCCAAGCTGAGTCCTAAAGGCTGGGTAGGAATTCATCAGGTGAAGAGGGCCAGAGGGAACGACACAGCCAAAGATGTGGAGGTGTGACAGCCATGGGGGCTGGAGGATTTTAAGTAATTCAGTGTGGTCGGAGCACCAGCATGTATAGTGAGAAGTGGAGAGGGGTATGACTGGACACGGACAAAGACCGTATCACAAAACATCTTGAATGTTAGGCCAAGGAGCTTAAAAACTCCCCCCACCCCCAATAGGCAATGTAGAGCCACAGAAGGCTTTGAAGCAAAGGAATGACTGGTTAGTTTTGTATTTTATAGACATCTCTGGGTACTGAATTCTGGACTGAGGGACAGCAGGGCTAAAGGCAGAAAGGCTGGTGATGCGGTCTTGAGTGGCTTTGTTTGGAGGTAGTGACCATGCTTCCATACCTCTTGGGTTTCTTTTAAGGGACAGGACACCAAGCCTTTTTTTTTAAAGGAGAATTGGAAGGGTGCACAGACCACGTGGCAGGAGCCCTGGCTTCTCTGTGCTCAGCCCTTATCCCATTCTGTGACCTTGGCTTGGCCAAGTTGCTGAGCTTCTCAGAGCTTTAGGGCCCTTGGGTAGGGTAAGGGCAGGAGACAGCAGAAGGTGGTCCAGACAGAAAAGGCAGGGACATTTCAAAGGGCTTTGTTCTCACCTCCCGGTGGGTAGGGCCTTCTCAGGATGGAAGGTGGGGGAGCCGCCTTTCTGCTTCCTCCTCCTCCTTGGCAGGAGAAAGGTGAGGACGAGGACAAGGACGAGCTCATGTATTTTCATGCTGCGGCCTTGACACTTGGCCCTACAGTCTCAGCTTGCAGAGGCTGGGAGGCTGCTCTTGGGTGGGCCAGCCCCTCCCACAAGCAAGCACTCTGCTATTGTTCAAAATGGAATTGGGCCCAGGAAGCTTGGAGCCTGTGAAAACTGCTATGAATTTTGTAAAGCAGCTTCCAGGCGGTAAAACATGGCGGAACAATCAAATGCAGAAATCCGTATTTAGAAACCGCACTCTAGACAGGCAGGGTGCTCCTGGAGAAAAGATTGGGGCCGGGCCTCTGGCCCTAACTGCTCCGCACCCTCTATAGCCTTGGAATAGGAGACCTGGTGGCACAGTGGTTAAGCGCCCGGCTGCTGACCATAAAGGTTGGTGGTTCGAACCCACAGGCGCTCCGGGGGAGAAATGTGGCAATCTGCTTCTATAAACATTGACAGCTTTGGAAACCCTATGGGGCAGTTCCACTCTATCCTATAGGGTCACTATGAGTCGGAATCTGCTCTATGACAACGGCAGGGATGGGGTCTGGTGGGGTGGGGTGGGGTGGGGAGGGGAGGGTTTGGTAACCTCGGAGGGTGCTCAGCCTCACCCGCAGGGGGAATAGCCCCGCAGCCCCCTGGGCACCAGCTCTGCCCACTTTTCCAGGCTTCCATGGATTCGAGCAGTTCACAACAGATCCCCACCCTTCCCCAATGTAATTAGACTTTTTTTTTTGAAAGCAGCTTTATTACTTTGTAGAATAGAATACATATGCTCATTGCAGAAAAATTCAGACAATATGGAAAGGTTCAAAGAAAAATGTAAAAATCACCGTAGATTTCACCATCCAGAGATAACCAAGTAACATTTTGGTGATCGTCCTTCCAGACTTCTCTCCCTGCATGGATATACACAGATAGAGTCCACGGATGGGGCTCGACCCTGAGTGAGACCGGACGACACCTGCTGTTCTGTCCCCTGTTTGTTGTTCTCCTCCGTTCAGCAATATGTCACGAACGTCCTTCATGTCAATAATTCTAGATCCACCTCCTGGTTTTAATGCCTGCACAGTGTCCCAGCGTGTGGATCTACCTCTCTTTACATACCCACTTTCCAGCTGGTGGATGTTTTTCTAGTTGTTTTGCTCTATAAACATCCCTGCAATGAACATCTGTGTGCATATATCTTTGTTCATTCTTTCATCCGTCCATCCATCCATCCGTCCGC